>NC_139243.1:33423205-33865705 GCF_977018435.1 Lepisma saccharinum | reverse complement strand
AATGTGTGATCCGCGACCCATTATGTGCCTCCACCAGGTATCGAACCCGGGACCCCTTGGTCATAAAGCGGAAGAGAGGTTGAAATTTGGGTGTTTTCAAAGAGGGGTCACACCACCTTTTCTTTCACTAACAGCACCGTATATTTCACCTGGGGGGCCACAAGTTCTTCCCCTACGCCACTGCACTCCGCAGTGCCTATAAACAACTCGATTGTTTTCACGGAGATACAATGTCGGAATACGTGCTGCCAGCCTCGTAGAGTGCTGTAACAGAAACTGACTTCCATGTAACATTAAACCTTCCGTGTGTGGAGGTAAGGGGGTGCTAGGTCAGACTACCTTTACGTGTGGGATCAGTCGCGCGCGCATATGCGTACAAGGAACACTGCTTATAACGATAAGATAAGGTATGTAAGCTGAGACTGGAAATCTAAAGAAATGGCGCCAAAAATATTATACAAACGGCGCTGGGGAATGCTGAACAATGTTGCCAACTGTGTGTATTTTTCACCAAACAAATGTCCGACAATTTCTCTAGCCCTTTATCGGTCATTCCTTGTCCCTAGGGGTCGGTATGAAGATTTGATGAGACGAGACTTGGCATAATCTCGGCCTCGTTCTCGTAGTGAGTCTCGGAAAACAAATAACATCTACTTCCACAATTGGTCATAAGGTAAACATATTTTTTCGGCTGGATGTTTCGGGGCCTCCCCGATGGCGCAATGGTAGCGTTGTCACCTTGTAATCAAGGGGTCCTGGGTTCGATACCCGGTGGAGGCACATAGTGGTTCGGATCCCACTTTAAGCTGTGTGTCCAGTCCCGATTAGCCTTACTGTGCACAAAGTGGACTTAAAATGCCAATCAATGTGCTAGGTATTTCTTGTTGTCAGAATAATGTGACGAACCCTAAAAAAATGATGGATTCAGTGGGTGTCCCGGATGGAGGGGAGGGAGAAATCCCCCCGAAAATTTCAATAAACGAGTAGAGCATTTGGACAACAGCTAATAAATTTGGCGACCATTTTAATTTAACTTCGAAAGTACTTTTTCTGGTTGTTGCGTAATAATTAGCACTGATCTAGTCATAACAAAAAGTCAAAATACTGAACGGATGTACCTATATCATCGTCCGCTTTTATAACTGCAAACTGATAATTATTGAAACTCAAGAATGGACATGTGCATGGACGTCCGGAAGGGAGGGGGGCAAGGGTGGCCCCCTGGAAAATGAAAGTTAACCAAAAATTATATATTTCACACATATAATTTCATTTCAACTACAATGATATATGTTAATTATTGCACGAACATGATAAATTTAAATATAAGCAACGTTTTTTTTTTTGAGGGAACAACGCTATTATTTGGTAAAATGTGCCTTTTTGTCCCCCCTGGAAAAAACATACCTTCCTTGCCCCCCCCCCCCATCCTCCCCGGAAAAAATCCTGCAGACGTCCATGGATGTCACAGCTTCTATTGTTGTAACATATTTCAACTTCTTGCAGCTATTTTAACGGTTAGTCAGCCAAAAGTTTGCTGTGAAAGGGGCCTCCGGATGGCGCAGTGGTTGCGTCGTCGCTTTGTAATCAAGGAATCCCGGGTTCGATTCCCGGTGGAGGCACAAAGTGGTTCGGATTCCACTTTAAACTGTAGGTCCAGTCCCGATTAGCCTTACTGTGTATAAAGTGGACTTAAAACAGAAACTCAATCAATCAAACAAAGTTTGCTGTGAAATGATTGTAACGTGCACATAATTACGTACTAGAGGTAGGGGTAATTTAAAAATATTAGTATTGCTTTTATAAGTATTATAATTTCATGCTTATAGGGGGCAATGCCCCCCGTGAATTTCGGTATTTCCCGGAGGAAAGTGGCTGGATTCAACACTGCCCATACTCTGTTCCGGCTATCACTGGAGCAAGCGAACGAAAAAAAGTGTCAGCGCAAGTAGTGACGCGGGACGGCTCCACCAATGAACACATGAGATGGAATGGGATTGCGTGGAGGGGAAAACCGACTGCTGTTACCAGCCTTCGCAGCAGCGTGTACTGCTTCGCTCTGCCCAATCGATCCCTCTCCCCCTTTTCTGCCACTATGCGCTGACTTGCTCGAGAGATAACCGAGGCAGAGTATTAAAAAAAAATGTAATTTTATCCTGAACATATGCAATTGGGCAGTGCAGGTTACAATTGCCACCAAGGGATTGAATTTGCAAGTATTGTGAGTATAATATGTGATAAGTGGAAGGGGGTACAGATTTCCTTTTCAAATTCTAGGGGGCTAACAACATGGCGTAACTTGGGACCTACGGGGGAGGGGGGGGGGCAGAAAAGTGTTCCATCCCATAGAAATAGTGTCCAGAACTAGTTTCATAAATAACCGTTTCATTTGAGGGAATAGATAGAGCACTCAACTTCTAGTTACCAATCCGATTACGAAGGTAACACTTGATTTTCCACAAATTAGAAAAACTGTTCTTTCACATGAAGCTCTTGATGGGGTATGCACGTTACAACAACACAAAGCTTATAAAGTTCGTGAAGGGCAATTTTGAACATTTCAACCATTGTGAGTATTCCTTCTGCCTCGCAGCGTGCCATAATTTACATTCCAAATGGAAATTTTATAATGGAAAAAATATTAAGTAAGAAATCTTCTAGTTTTTCATATATCCGGCCGAAACAATCGTACTATACAAATCTGAGGGAGGCTACAAGGGGAGCTGAGATCAACTTGGGGGGGGGGGATGTCTGAATAAATTAGTTTAAGAGAATTCTTCACATAACGTACTACAGCAGTCTCGGTCCCCCCAAAATGTCGATCTTAGCCCCGCATCGTGTGATTTGATTTTGATTTTGAGTTGCTGTTTTAAGTCCACTTTATGCACAGTAAGGCTAATTGGGACTGGACCTACAGTTTAAAGTGGGATCCGAACCACTTGTGCCTCCACCGGGTATCGAACCCGGGACCCCTTGATTACAAGGCAATGACGCTACCACTGCGCCATGGGGGAGGCCCTCCCCCAGCATCGTGTGGATAATTGATCAGTGGTGGGCTCGAAATCAGGAAAATAGTGGCGATGTCCATGTCCTGATCACGCGTCACCCAATGAAAAAGCCGGTTGCATCTTCAAAGGGCTGTTACATCACAGAGTTTAGATTTACAGAAATTTCCACTCAGTAATAATTATCATGATTATGATTATATTACACAATAATAATTATTATGAAGTAATAAAAATAAAGTAATTTATTCCCAATTATTAGCCTATTATTATATCCCTGGGGAGAATCTTCTATTCGATCCACCGAATGAGTGTTTCTCATTATTTTTTTACATTTCATACATGAACAATTGCATAATTATTCATAGTTAGGTGTTTTGTTAATAACAAATAACAAATTGTTATTAACTTTTACACACCTCGTTCAAGAAAAAGCCCGAAAAGTTATGGAGAAATTTTTAGGCTTTATGTTTGGGCTCATGTTATTTGATCTGTCAAATAAAACTATCTATATTTTTTTAAATTTCGATTACTGTGGAGCCATTTATACTTTGGTGTTAAATGGTACAATATGACGAAATAACCTGGTTTCTGTATTTTACACTCTATTATTTCTATCTAAAACAGCTTTTACTTATGTTTGAATACTAACTGAACTTTATTTCTATTGTTAAGAATACAAATAACCGTGGCGGAATGGTTAGTACATCGCGCTACGACACCATGCGTCCCGTATTCGAACCCCGGCTTGGACACGAGTGTTCTCTGTGAGTGTATCTTCATCAATTTCAGTTTAATTTGTTTTAAGTTCACTATGCAGAGAAAGGCTAATCGGGACTAGACTTACAGTTCAAAGTTTGACCCGAACCACAACGTGCATCCACTGGGTATCGAACCCGGACCCTTTGATTACAAGGCGAGGACGACACCACTGCGCCAACGGGGAGGCCTCTCTTATCAATTTCATCATACCATCACTCATCCTCATCTTCGCGATTAGCCAAAAGTGGAAGAAAAGCGACGTAAATTAAGCCGAAACAATCAAGAATAGAAATAATGAATCTAGGACAATTGCGAAGAAGCCAAAATCACGGACAATTGCAATGATCTTGACGGTGAAGGTCATTTTACAAATTAATGGTAGGGCAATTTCGAGGATCAGGACCTAAGGCGCCACAGAACTAATAATACTGTTGATGGTTGGAACTACAAAATAAATAGGTGGCTTGGAAGATCGCATCCGAAAATTCATGACCTTCTGGCCTGCCTCAAGATCCAAGCAGAAGACACCAACATCAAGTACATGCGGATGGAACTTAATCTTGAAGGTCAGAAAAGGAAGAAACGTGACGCGAGAGTTGGGAAGTGTATTCGCACATATGAGGAAACGGGCCACTTCAAAAGGTATCTGTTGGCTCTAGCCCATGATCAAAAACTTGATTGAACCCAGAGGCGCAACCATGAATTTTTGTCTGGGGAGGGGGGCAAGTACCAGGATATACGTACCAATAATAATAATAATGTTATTATAACATTATTATTATTATTGATTTCCTTTATTTTACTTTGCTTCTTGTGCCACTTTTGGCTAATTTTTGAAGATGGGGATGAGTGATGGCATGATGAAAATGATGGACACTCGCAAACATCCATGCCCAAGCCGTGGACACTACATTGCGTACGTAATGAAAGTTTCTTTAATAAATATTATATACAGCATATATTATTTAAATACATTACACAACCAATTCATCCATCTCACAATAAACCAACAGCAAAAATGACATAAATTGCCTCTGAAATGTGCACGCTCCCTTTCCTCCAAACAATTGTTCACGCATTAAAAAGAAAATCAATTAAGACGAGTGTTATTTCTCTGTCCGGTCATTTGCAATGCATTACAGCGAACAAACATAAATTGCGAGCGAAGCGATCAAGAAATTTTTTGGATCCAATTATTTTGCAGGCTGAAATCAATATTAACTTAATAGGGCGCAAATAATTTCACGGAACTCCATGGCATTATATTATTTACAACTTTTGTGCCTTCCCGATGCTGTATAGTGGTAACATCGTCGCCTTGTGATCAAGGGGTCCCGGGTTCGATACCCGGTTCGGAACCCACTTTAAGCTATAGGTCCAGTCTCAATTAGCCTTTCTGTGCATAAAGTAGACTTTAAAAAAACACAAATTAATCATTCAATTTTACAACTTTTTTCATTTAGATCGTTCGGCACTCAGGGTCGTCTCCCGCCGCCTCCTACCTACGGTTCTGAACTTGATAAGACTAAGAGAAGCAGCTGCTGCGAGCGAAACGAGCAAGAAAATGTTACGAAAAGTATTTTTATTTGCATAAAATTTGAAGTTCTGGGCGGTAATTGCCCCCGGAGGTACACTTGGCCGTCAGTGTTTGCCCCCCTAGAACTCATTTCAGACCAAGGTTGGGGGGCAATGACCCCCTGCCCCCCCTGTGGTTGCGCCACTGATTTAACCAAATTTCCAACCGAAATATCAATATTTATCATAATTCTCTTGTAAGAGGTATTGTACATGCTACCAGAAATAACAAGCTTCCTTCTTCGCAATACATTTCAGACATGAACGTTCAATTGGGCTCAATTTTATTTGTTGAAAATTAAAACACAGCTCTCAACTTTCGATTCCTAGCTTGTGACACGCTCTCGAAAAGTGAACCTTGGCACAAAGTTTGCTAAACTTTGCAAACAGCTTTGCGAAAGTTACACTTGGCATTCCCTGGTGTACTATAGACTGACAGCTTAGCAGCCAACGCGCAAGGGCACACAGACACAACAAGCAAACGACACCGAGACGAACAGACAAGGAAAGGCGCCAATCTGATTTTCTTTTCTTTGCTCATTTCAACAAACACAAATAGTCCGGTCTACTCGAGGCGTACTCCCTCCCCCGCACTATCACGTTCTACGCTGTGTGCAAGAGGTTGAAAGTAAGTGGTCTTTTGCTATAGGTGGGCACTTCACGAAAGGAGGGCAGTGACTCCTTCTAAATATACGAAAAGAAACAAATTTACTTTGCGATAAAAGCGTTGTGACATAATTCGTGTTATCCTTGATAAGCAACCAATGTGTCAATTCGATTTGAAAGATGCAATCAAGCTTTTTTTTTTTTTACACATAAAGTTAAAAGAAGTTGGTTTCATTTTCTGCCGAACCATGGTGCAGTGTGTGGTGCTCTTATTTCACAGTGGCTAAAGTGTATGCATATAGGTAAATTGTCAAAATACGACCAAACTCTAATACATTATAAAAAAGTGAATATACAGGGTGATCATAAATTATTGAGCGAATTTCAAGAATTAATAAATAAGAACCAAGTATCTACAATTAGTTTGTTATCTTTAATAGGCCATATTGAACAGTTTTATTCTCGTAAAAGCATCTCTCACTTGATTTACAACGTCTTCGGAGACCGGTAGTCTGCCAGCACCTTTCCCATAGACGTGCGCACGGGGGGGGGGGATGCTCCCCTAATCATGGACGTCCGCAGAGTTTTTCCACGGAGGGACAAGGTATATTTCCCCGATAATAATGTTGCCCCCTCAATAATGTTGCCCCCCTCAAAAAACACCACTTGAATTTGAAATTATCGCATTAATGTACATTACTATGACTGAAATCAAATTATACGTGTGAAATTTATAATTTTAGGTTCACATTCCATTTCTAAGGGGGAGGTGTGGTCGTCCATGCTCCCCCTTCAAGACATCCATGTCCCTACATTATTATACTTTCACGTAGAAATGTAGTGTAGAGGAATATTATCGCCGTTATTAAATGCTACTCTAAAAGAAAATAAAGTATTTAAAGCATAACCAACCCCTGGCTGTTTCATTCCATGATTTCAAACACGCATTGGCGGCGATTAGGGGGGGGGGCAAGGGAGGCAAGCCCCCTACTTTTTGCCACTTTTGCCCCGGCACTATGCTAAGCCGTATGTACCCAGGGAAATTAAACTGTCCTTGTCCCCCCAACTTTTTGCACCTTTCCCCCCTAGTTTTGGAACCAAATCGCCGCCACTGCCAACAAGTGAACAACAATGAAGAAGCGTGCATTGTCGCTTACTGCATGCTGCGGGTGCTTGTTTAAATGGCGCTCTCGAATTACACTAGGTGACGTCACTTACGACAAGACTGTACTTCAAACCTGCTTTTTGGATCTTTCGGACACAGTTTCCTATTTCCCTTTAGAAAAGTTTTGTGTAGATGATTTTTTTCGAATGAGCTATTGCCAAGCGGGATCAGTATGAGGCTTCTGTACTAGACAACGCCTTAAGAACGCTATCCCCTGGTTTGTCCAAATGTGTTCAATTTAGATCAACCACATCACCCACACTCTCATGAGCATCCCTCGCCCTCACGACTCGCCAAAGTTTTCATCCTCACCTTCACCTTCACCCTCACCCTCACCTTCACCCTCACTCTCACCTTCACCCTCACTCTCACCTTCACCCTCTTAAGTCATGATGCAGTCGTTTGTAATAGAACTATCGTTAAGTACAGGGCAAGGCACCCAGAGGTAGTTAACGATTCTTCTGTGTAACAAGACTTTGAACAGTGGAAGTCATAGGTGCGCATTTATTTCAAATAGAGACTGAATTATTGAGTTTGAATAGTGCACCTCTAGAACACAATGTAAATAAGATGTATGATTCATTTAGTTAATTTTACTTCACATTTCTGCCACTTTTGGCTAATCCGAAGATGAAGTTGAGTGATGATACGATTAAACTGACGAAGGCACAATCACAAAGAACACTCATGCCCAGACCAGATTCGAACCAGGAACCCCTGACTCTTTCTCTGGATAATGCATTTGACTTGACAATATACTCCCCACATCAATGGGAGTTTTTTCCATTTGTAAACTCTATTTGTTAAACCTGGGACGCAAAAATATACAGGGTGTCTCAATATAGAATCGCCGTTATTAGTAACACGCATACGGTCGATGCTGACATTCCATCAACACTCATCTGATGATGATTCTGTATGCCAGATGCTGTGGATCGCAAATCTTCTCAGGTTTTAGAAGTGGTCGCAAAGACAGTCAAGTGGCCTTCGCTGGGACCACTTAACACTTCCTCGGCGACCTATCCGGTGCCATGACAATTGTATTCTCCCACAACAGTGGCATGTTCAGCAGGTGCGCCTGTAGATAGAGGCTGATTCCAGATTTTTGGTATATCAAGACATCTTTAAAAAACCTTGTCGGTATTTATCTGCTCTCAATGGAATCAGCATCGGAATTCATGAGAATGATTAAGGTCGTAAGCAATTTAGCATAGATCAGGTTATATTCTATTAATTCGCCGTGGTGAAGCGCGTTTTGGGCGCTTTCTGAATCTCTAGGTAGGAACAGTTAGGTCATAAAATGTCACGGCCAGGTTATTTTTAATAATAAACGCATTCTGGCCCTTTTTCTGTAAGTAGATCCCAACATGTAGTAAAACGTTGAGAGGAGAAATGACAGTTCAAGTCTGTCAATTTTGACTGCCACCTGTCGACATTCTTGGAAGTTACTTTAAATTTACAATATTTTCCCTTTAAAATTCAACAATTTTCTTATTAATTTACAAACACGGGTGGAAAACTTTTTTTTTATTTAAATGTGAATATTATATCTTGCATAAAAGTGGACAATGATTATAAATAAGATTCCCGTGCACCATAAATATCAGCCCCGTAGCTAGATATTTGGTGCCCCTAGGGAGGATTGTGTTTTGGTGACTGCCTCCCTCCCCCTTGCAATACCAAATAGTAATATTGTATGTGGTGAACTCAGGGGCGGCTCAAAACAGAATTTTTACCCGGGCTAGATGGATATATAGTACTCATATTCTCTAAAAAAAAAAAAAAAAATGACTGCCGAATTTAATGCCGAAAAATAACAGCTTTATTTTATAAATACTTTACGTGTTAACTGTTAAAGAACAGTGGCGGCGATACGAAGGGCTAAGGATTCAGTTCCCCCCTCCCCACTTTTACCACTTTTGACCCCGCACTATGCTAAACCTTACGTACCAAAGGAAAGTAAATATAGGGGAAGGTTGCCGAAATTGGACCGTTGCCTAAGTTGGACCGCCTCTGTTTTTGCCTATAGACGAGTATTTGAAACAAGTGAGTTGGCACTACTGGTTGGCCATTGTGCAAATGACTCAGCGGTCAGTCAACTAGAGAGGTTCGACGAAGTAGTACTGTTATTGTGTTTCCATTGTTCGTGTTGCAATTTTTATGCTTCGGATCTTAAACTGTTGTGTAGACTAGGGGTAAGTCGGATCTTAAACTGTTGTGTAGACTAGGGGTAAGTAATCAAATGTCCAGTAGTATATTATAAAAGTGCCATTCATTAACCACTAACTACACTGCTCAAAATAATTAGGGGATCAGGCAAAAATAAGTAGGGGATCAGACCAGATATCAAAACTCATGTAGGCATACTAATACAAGATCCTTTATTTCATTCTGAGATAGTTACAGCAAGATATGCTGTCATGATACCTGATGTTAATGACATTAATGACATGTGACGCGATATGACAATTAGAGCATCAGTAGGACAGCACAAAAACAGACACAAACACTACAGCAACTCTCCTCTAGTACGGTGTATGGTCTCCCCTAACGGCCAATATTGCTGCACACCTGCGTGGCATGGAATCAATGAGCTGTTGGGGGATACGTCGCCACTCTGCCAGAAGGGCAATTTCCCACTCTGCACGAGTTGTGGGAGGAGCTGATCGAGCTGCAACTTGTCGGCCTAGTGCATCACAGATGTGCTCGATTGGATTTAAGTCTGTAGAGTAAGTTGGCCTGGGCAGACGCTCGATACCTCGAGGTCCAGCATGTCATCCACCAACCCAGCTTGGTGTGGACGAGCATTATCATCCATGAAACGGAAAGAATCACCAATGGCACCAGCATAAGGCACAACATAAGGTCGGAGAATCTCGTCTCTATACCTTCGAGCTGTCAAGGTGCCATCGCGGATGATGTTCAGGTCCGAATGTTCACCAATACTGATTCCTGCCAACACCATCAGTCCACAGCCACTATATCGAGAGCGTTCGTGCACAAAAGCTGGGTTGTTTCGTGTTCCGCTTTCACTCCAGAAGAGAACACTTCGATTGTCAGGTTCCACACTGAATCGCGACTCATCAGAGAACAGAACGGACCTCCATTCGACATGTCCCCAACCACGATGTTCCTCCGCCCAGTTTATACGGGCTCTACGGTGTTGTAACGTTAATGGAACACTCACCACGGGCCTACGTGCATAGAGGCCACCTTAATGAAAACGATTCCGGACAGTTTGCGATGACACTCTGCGTCCCGTTGCTGTTTGCCAGGCACGTTGCAGTAGCGTTTCATTCTGCCCTCTGTTCCGACGGGCTGTGATTAAGAGATAACGGTCCTCCCTCGATGTTGTTGCTCGTGGACGACCTTAGCCTTGCTTTCTGCGAACACTTCCTGTTGTTTCAAAACGATTCCATAGTCTGGAAATCACACTTTGCGATACTCCAATGGCGATTGGCGAGTGCTTCCTGGCGTTGTGACTGTCCAACTTCAATCTTTCCTATGGCTCTTCAAGCCATAGCTTCCGGTAAATCATGTTGGTGTGGCATTGCCTTTCTCGCCTGAAACTTTGCCTTCCCCAACTGAACTGTATCGCTAACCAGAGACGACTAGCATACAACATCAGCACGCACACACTCCTCCCCTCTACCCTAAATATCACCAGTGCAAATGTTACGTCATGTTTAAGGCACTGGAACTTTTGTTTACGGGGCTTTAGCAGCTGATTGTAGCTCATACAGGTGCTGACAACATATCTGGTCTGATCCCCTACTTATTTTTGCCTGATCCCCTAATTATTTTGAGCAGTGTACATGTCGTAAAACTAGGGTTTAGTTTCGTATGTTCGTGTAGCGTCAATTTTTTATTTACGGTGAATATTTGCCTAAGTTGGACCACCACGTGTTTCCGAAATTGGACCGGTCCATTTTAGAAGACGTTTGGTAAGGAAATGTAATTTTTGTTAAATTTCGACAGGAAGTAATTGGAGGACTGTCCTTCATTAGGTTCCCAAGATGTCGAAAAGTGGCACGTATGGAAAATGGACCGAAGATGATTTGCGGATGGCTGTGGCTGCTTACAGAAACGTCGACTATGGACTCAATGAGTGTGCCCACGTATATGGAGTGCATAAGTCTACAATAAAGAGACACGCTGACAGTAAAAATACGTTTTCGAATACAACAAAGTGCTTCGGCAGGCAAGCATCCTTTTCTGCAGAAATTGAAAAAAATCTCGCCGCCCACATTCTGTTATTTGAGGAAAGGTTTTTCGGCTTGTTTCAGAAAACAATATGTTAATACATCAATGAAAAACAATACATACAAATATTATTTCCTTTAAAAATTGTGTGCTTCTTTATGTTACATTACATTAAGGGTCGTGTGTATATTGTTTCAGCATAAGTTTCATATTTCCTATTTTTCAGTAAATATGTTGTAAGAATAATGAAAATTGTTGCATTAAAAATGTTGTTTTACGCCAAAACACTTTTAATTCATTATAATGTTAATAATAATTGTTATTTACAGTCTTACTTCTCTGGTCCAACCTAGGCAACTGTAAGTCCAAATTAAGTTTCCCAATTTGGACCATTTATCCAATTTCTTTTTTCTTATTTTACAAATGTTAGTACTTATACAGCGTGTAACAAAAGTCCGGGAACACTTTAAAAAATATTGTAGCCAAACGAGTAGCGTGACAAAGTACATCATTTCAAAGAGTAAAGTTGTAAGTTTTTTTTCTCATTGCAGGTGTTACGTGTAGTTCCATATATCGTCGCTAGGTGGTCATAATCAAGATGGCGCTTTCTGGAGCTGAGAAGGCTTTCTGCGTGCTAGAATTTGACAACACAAAGAGCGCAACGGATGTCCAACGAAAATTTAGGATGAAGTACGGGAAAGCAGCACCAACCAGGAAGGAAATCTACAATTGGCATGTAAAGTTTGTTGAAACTGGGTGTTTGTGTGTCAAAAAGAGAAGTGGTCGGTCAGGTGTGAGTGAAATTGGCATTGAGCGGGTGAGAGAAGCTTTCACAAGGAATCCGAGAAAATCTATACGCAGAGCTTCACAATGACTGCGTGGCGCGTTTTGTGTAAAAAATTAAACATGAAACCGTGCAGACTACAGTTAGTGCAAAAGTTACATCCTAAAGACAAAGACCAGCGATTCCAGTTTTGCTGTGCATTGGAGGTCAAAGATGATGCTTTTGTGAATTTGATAATTTTTTCGGACGAGGCAACATTTCATACAAATGGGTAAGTAAACAGGCACAATTGTAGAAATTGGGGAACAGAAAACCCGCATAACATTGTTGAACACAAGCGAGATTCCACAAACGTCAATGTTTTTTGTGCCATGTCTCACAAGAAACTTTATGGGCCTTTCTTCTTTGAAGAACAAACTGTAACTGAAGAGTCCTTCCTTCAGATGTTGTAGAACTGGTTAATGCCATTGTTGCAAACTGAATAAGAGAACTTTGTCCTTCAGTTAGACGCCCCCGCTTCTTCACCGTGATGTTATGGCATATCTGAACGCAGAGCTACCCAATCGTTGTGTGCTAAAATGGCCTCCTAGGTTCCCGGATATAACCCCTTGTGATTTTTTTTATGGGGTTATGTAAAGAACCATGCATACGTCCCTCCTCTTTCACGTGATGTTGTGGAACTCAAAAGCAGAACTGAACAAGTAACAGCAACAGTCTCGGACATTTTTCGGGTCACACATGGTTCCCACATAGAGTGTTTGTAAAGTGAGTGTTGTGGAAAAAAACTTACAACTTTACTCTTTGAAATGATGTACTTTGTTACATTGTAATGCTACTCGTTTGGCTACAATATATTTTTAAAGTGTTCCCGGACTTTTGTTACACGCTGTATATTTTAAAATTTATTACTACCCGATGAAAGTGCATTTAATGTTTTATACTGTTTTAAAAAGGTATTTCGAATTAGTCATTAATAGAGAAATGAATTAAGAAAAAACAAAAGTGGACCAATTTCGGCAACCTTCCCCTACCATCCTTGACCCCCACGTTTTGCACCTTCCCCCTAGTTTTGGAATCCAATCGCCGCCACTGTTAAAGGACATGTTTATTGATTGTATATATGTGCTAGTTTAATACCTACATAATGACATCAGTAGCTTAAATTGCTACATGATTTTGCAATATACTCACAATAACTTCAATTTATTTCTTCTCAATAACAAATTCAATTCTTATTTAATAAACAAATAGCCACGCACCCGATGGAAGCACATAGTGGTTTGGATCCCAATTTACACTCTAGGTACAGTCCCGAATAGTCTTTCTGCGTCTAAAGTGACTTAAAAAATAAACTCAGAGAAACATACAAATAGCCACGCTTATGAAATCAGAAATTACTTGGCGTTAATCTAGGAGGTACGCCCGAATTTAGGGCCCCCGGTTTGCCCTGCCTTATGCCGCACCTGAGTGACTCATCAAAAGAAGTAGTTTTGGATCGCTTGTCCTGTGAGCCTGTGAGTGTTCGTGGATGTTTGTATTTCAAGAGAAACATGCAATTTAAAATATAGAAAAAAGTAACGTAATTTTCAAATTACTTCAACCCTTTCGAGCAGGGGAAAAACCAACACTCAAGCTTGATTTCGATTCTAGCATTTTGAAAGCTAACATCATGCAAACGTCTAACATGTTAAACATTTCATTTCGAGTAGACATTGTTCAAATGTGCCCTACATATTTTCAAATGTGCCCCATATCTCTTCAAACGTAGCGATATCTCTTCATATGTAGAATATACATATCTTCAAATGTACCCTATATCTCTTCATATGTGCCCATATCTATTCAAATGTGTCCTATATCTCTTCAAATGTGCCCTATATATATTCAAATGTACCCCATGCATGGCGCAGATTTGAACTTATTATCGATGTATTATTTAACGGATTTAACTTTCAATGTAACTTATATTTTTGCATGAAAAATATGTTTCCATGTACTAGGACCATTTTTGTATATTTTTCTACTATTTTTTTCCAAAAGTAATAAACAATTTTTACAATGAAATAAAATAATAATATCAGTGGAGTGGACAAATGTGCCCCAGTCTCCCCTACTATTGGCCTATATACGTATGACATGTATAAGTATGTACCTGCCATTAATATCCAAAGTCTTTATTCTACCGAGAGGTGGCAATGTACAAAGTATGTTTGCAGTTTGGCAAATTAACAGGCAGAGTTAAATTTTAACTGTACAAAATTGTAAATTTTATAGTAACTTTAACTTTGCATAATCAGAGTTTTGAAGTACAGTGTGTATATGTATTACTGTTTAATATTCTTATGTAGGGTAATCGATACCTTACATCTAATCTGTAACATATTCCTGTTAAGATGAAGAGTGAGGCGCCATGTTTGAAAAATATGATATACTTGAATTTTAAAATTCCCGTGCATTCCTTACGGAGAAAGAACGCAACATCTTAAACTTCAAGTTACGGATGATCAGGTGGGAGTTTTCGACTTATTCCTACGACAAATCAAACTTTCAATGTGTCCTCTTTCCGTTCATGTGTTTTTCTACGCCATGGAAAGTGTGGTATTCCCAAGAGAACAAGTAAAATAATTCTCCTATGAGCGAAATGCTAAGTTTTCTCCTCCTACAACAACCAGCTCGCCGCGGAGAAAGGTCGGACTGGAAACAAACTGTTCCTCCTGCCCTTAAAGTGTAACAGTTAATTGATTAAAATGGGACGCAGCCGTTTCTTATTTTAAATTTCAACATTATTATCATGCGTGAACATAAATATTATAAATTCGAGTTGCATTCATCATAAACATACCTTCGAAAACTTAACAGTTAAAATTAATACATTAATTAGGTCAACCACATGTATGTAAAGGCCGTAAATATCTTAAAACCTGCCATGCTAATTATTTTAACAGTTCCTTCGACCAGGTTTTACAGTGTAGTAAGATTACCATTAAAATTACTAGCTTTATAACAACCTTTAAACTAAATATGTACTATTGAACACATTAAATTTAAAACCGTAATTCCGCAGTATCTTTCTTAGAAAACATTATTATTTTTCCTGTTTTTTTCACCCATAAAAACATGTCTGCTGAATCACACTGACATCTACTATCTTCAAGCTATCTTTTCTAGTGAGGAGAGTGATTTTTTCTACTTCTTGCTATCTAATCAGGTATTATTACATGACTACTGAGTCATACCACTATTAGATCCAGGCATTTTCAACGTGCGTATCTTGTACATCCAATCGACCAGTTTTGTTGTTAACTTGATGTAATTGCATTCTGCAAGGAAGGCCAGAATAACTGCATGGTGCTATTCAGAAATGCCCTCTGGGATTGGAGACCCACAAAGGTAACGATGATGGTGACGCACAGTGGCGTAGCAACATATCGCGAGGCCCTGGGCGAGATTAGAATGCGAGGCAACTCTGCTTTTACATTTGAAATCTCAATGTGAATCGATACAAAATATTCAGGGATTCGTCAGCAATTGATCACATTTAAATTCATTCATTCATTGTTTTCTGCCTAATTGGCTGGTTTTTCACTGCAATCTCCAGCTTTCCCTATTCTCTGCCTTACGCTTCGTAATAGCATACGGCCCAGTTAATTTAATATCATCCATAAGCTGATATCTCTTTCTTCCACGGACTTTTCCTCCTTCAACCATTCCCTCCAAGGCATCCCTTAGCAGGCAGTTCCTTCTTAGACAGTGTCCTAACCAGTTTCTTTTCCTCTTCTTGATGGTCTCCAGTATAGATATTTTTTCACCAACTCTTTTCAGTACGGCTTCGTTTCTTACCTTGTCCGTCCATTTTACACGCTCCATTTTTCGCCATGATCACATTTCAAAAGCTTCGAGTCGTTTCTCTTCATTTCTTCTCAACGTCCAGGTTTCTGCACCATATAGTGCTACACTCCACACAAAACATTTCACTAATCTCTTCCTTAGACCTATGTCCATGGGTCCACAAAAACCTTCTTTCTTCTATTGAAAGCTTCTTTTGCTATTGCGATTCTCATTTTCACTTCTTGGTTGCAGCTCATGTCACTGCTTATAGTGCATCCGAGGTACTTGAAGCTATCCACTTGCTGGATTCTTTCACTGTTTGCTCTCACATTAATATTCCTTGGTTTCCATCCTATGACCATTGCCTTTGTCTTCTTTACATTAATCTTCATCCCATACTGCTCACAGCTGCTGTTTAACTCTTCTAACATACTATTTATGGTTATTTCATCCTCGGTGAATAATGCCATGTCATCAGCAAATCTTATGCAGTTTATTCTTCTTCCTCCCAATTTGATAATAATAAATTGCAGACTGAAATTATATTTAATAGTTTTACTCGTCCTAAAAATGTCAATCCAACAGCATTTCGGATTTACCATTTGTCCCCCCCCCCCAAAAAAACTGGGTACGAGGAATGAAGGAAACAACGAAAGTACTTAAGTGCCTCACACTTGCTTCGAGGCGGTTGGAGATGCTTTATTGTTAACTAATTAAAATCGGTAGTGCGCAGTCAAGAAAAATAAGAAAATACAAGACGAAGTGTTTCTTATTCAAGAAAAGATTAAATGGGTAAAAATGTCCAAGCAAGTTATCGTGAATACCGTGTTTTTCATGAGAAATACGACGATACTTTTACCTTTTTTCGGGCACCCTTAGCTTCAGGGTGTTATGTTACGTCAGATTACGTTATGATTCAGATTATAACGTTTAACTAGAATTTAAAATCAGATGAAAACAGAATGTGTTAACTTCATTGCCTTTTCCATATTTTTTCTCACCTCTGTTTTTTTACATTTTTCGTATGAACCTCATGGGACGCGAGGCCCCTTTAGGGGCGAGGCCCCGGGCGGTCGCCCACTTCGCCCACCCCTTGCTACGCCACATGATCGCATCCCATTTCTCATAATACAGTCTCGCTTAATGGCTTATCAGCACCCGTCAATCAGACCTGATAGGTGTTCGCCGTTATAGGCGTTATGGGATTTCTCGTTTCGCCGAATCCCATTTCGCCTAAACCGGTTGAAAGGGAAATATTTCAAATGAGGGAAATTTTGACTCTCTGATGTAGCTAACGTACGGTGATCAAACAATTCGGAACATGTTATGATGCTAATTACTACGGAACGGATTTTAAGGTGCAGCAACTTTCGAAAAATATAGCTGTTTTCAGACCGATCGTTTGAGATATGTATTTTAGGACCTAAAATGAAGCAAAACAATCTCACCTTTTCGTGAGATTAGCACATTTATCTCATTTACATCCCCCTTTGATGCTTCAGAACCTTTTCCCTTCCTTTTCTTTCATGTTTTGTTAAAAAAAAAAAAAATTGGACAGGAAAATTAATGGTTTTCATGAGCAGTTACATAAAATCCTATAGTCTAATTTTGTAGAGCTGAACGAGAGCTATAAAAGGTATAATATAATCATTGCAGCTCCCAACAGTTCCCAAGATAATGTAGCAAAACCCGCGAGAGAAAATACGAACCTCAACAAACCTATTTTTATTAGCCCCTTCTAGTTGGCTGTACATTTTGACTCGCTTTGACTCTCTTTGCACCGAGGCGTCTAGTTCGTTGATTCGGAATCAAGTAGTGTATTTGGTGTCTGCACCGTCTGAGCTACCTTCCGGACCGGTGCAAGTCACGTGGTGCGTGCTTACTAATCAAATGAACGTTTAAAGCAGCAGGCAGGCATTTGTTGAATATTCTGAACTTGAACACCGCTTTCCGTCTAAAGCCCGCATCACACGGAACTGGATTTCCAGTAGGTGTGCCCTAGGTGGCGCTGGATTGGCTACCAATTTGCTAGTTTTCGCCTCACACGATACTTATCAGCGTACTTGTCGATAGACTTTTGTTCCCATACGAGGGAAATTGTAATGGCGGCCGCGTGAGATGTAAACAATGTATCACGGCACATTTTTAAAAACCGATAACTATTCACCCGAGAAGAATAACGTTTCGTATAAAACGTTATTAGCTACAAAACAATGGCGCTGCTTAAATACATGCTTTACAACGTTTACTGTACATGTATGGAAGAATATTTTAGTTGTTTCAAATGTAAACACCGTGCACTCAGCATAGATGGTGTAACTCAACGCGCCTTTCATGCTGTATGTATTATACATTGCTGGAGTAACACTCGGAAACCACAGACAAAAGCGCTCATTTGCACATTCACAGATTATCTTCACATGGAGAAACTTTGCTCTGATTGGCTGTTCCATACAAACCAGTCGAGGAAATCAAGTAGCAATTAGAACATGTCCTATTCCTCCAAACCAGTCAAGCAGTCAGCCAAGCGGCCATGACTGCTATCTAGAAAGTTAGTTCAGCGCCAACTAGGGCATTCCTACTAGAAATCCAGTTTCTTGTGATAGGGGCTTTAGTTGGTTGAACATCATTTCCTTGCACCACACTTACACCAACCTGACACTGGATACATCTGCACTGCACCGAGTGTCAAAAAGTGCAGCCAATTAGATGGGGCTATTACCTATTAGGCGGAACTACAGTTCTCTATGCGGTCCGCGCGCATTCAACATAAGGCGCAGATAAAGAGAGCATTGAATAAAGGCATTTTATCAGCTCCATCTTTTTGCACCTTTTAGAAAACATTTTCAGAACCTTTTTGTTCCTTTAACGACCGTAATTTTGCACCTTAAAATCCTTTCCCTACTAATTTTGAACAGTCACACGAGGCAAGTCAGGTGTGTCAGTTACATGAGCCAAATAGTCAGCAATATAACAGCCAATAGCGTTAGACACACGCTAAGCACTAATTAAGGTAAGTTTCGATTAGGTTAGGTTATTATATTGTACATTATTAACCTAACCTAACCTTAAGCGCTAATTAAGAATGAATAAGTTTAACAAAACAGAACACGTGTTTCCCTGTTGTGAGACCGTTAATATCTCTTATTTAAAATTCTTCCCTTTCAACCAGTTTAGGCGAAAGGGGATTTGGCGTAATAGGATATCCCGTTTCGTCTAAAATGGAGGAAAGGTCATAAATCACATTATCTTGTGTTGATAGGGGATTAGGCGAAACGGGTATACACGTTTCCACATCAAGGGAAGATCAGGTAAAATTTTGAGTGTAAAGAAAAGAGAGACATTTGTAGGGGAAATTGAAGATATCCAACTCATCTTTTATAAGTTTCAAGCTCTTTTGAAGTTTGAAAGACATTTTCCCTTACCTTCGCCCTCTAATTTATTACCTCAACATTCATTATGATTACAAATGTTAACATGACTTTAGAACAATCATTATGTACCTTTTATATTCATTGTTACAAAACACCTGACATTAAGTGTTATGAAAATTTTCTCATTTCGTATATTTTTCTTCCAGTGTATAACTCGGTATAATTAATGTTATTTTTTATTATTATTCTTTCTTAATCCTTCGATCAGTCCTAGTATTTATACAAATTTATGCTTTTTGCAAGTCAATGGAAATGATTTGTGAGCACAATTTCAATTTTTCTGAATTAAATGAATTAGAGTACTTAGCAAAGGGAATTTCTTGTCACTGGTTGTGGCAACACTGGTGTCACGTACCAAGGAAGGTTCTCTCCAGTGTGCGTATTAATTAACCTTTTAAACCATGGGGGGAGTCCCACCTTTTGACATAAATTTATATTTTTGGAGGATATTCTGCTTGGTTCTTGCCCGGCGATAAATAAACATCATTATTATTGTTATTAATAATAACGAGGAGATAACATTGAATACAAGGGAGAGTCAGAAAAAAACCTAAATTTGTTTGTGTTTCTTATGTAGTCGATTTCTGTACACGTTGCACAGGTTTGCTGCATTTTAGCGCAGACCTATTCCTCATCTACATATGTTTTCAAGTTTGAGCCAGTGTCTGTATACCTTAGGAAGAATAAGCGTTGTCAATTGTGAGCCACTGCGAAGGCTTTTCCACCCATCTGCCTGCGAACCGAGGCCATTGTCGAACTTTCTCCTCCATTAGTAAACTTGCTGGTGTGGCAAGCATGCACAGAGATATTGCATTTTCATTTGCAGATAAATTTCTGTGAGTTTGAGGCTGACAGAGGGCAAGAAATCACTGCATTTCACTGGTGCAAGTGTGTACAGGAGGCGCCATATTTAAAATGACAAAAATGGCGTTTTGAAGCTCACTTGATTAGTGTTGCAGCCTTGAGGTCGATTTGTAAATAACAGTTGATACTTCATGTAAATTTCAGCTGTATACAGTCTTCCCTACATTTTTTATTGGACTTTTAAGGGTTTTCATTTGGCTCATGTAATAATATAAAATACAACAAATTCCACACAAGGGCATTTACTTATCTATTTTCCTGTTTAATTAGGAGAGCCGTAAAGGGAGGGGGTGATCGGGAGCGTCTGCCCTCTGGCATCGTCACTGAGATTACAACGTTTATAGTTACAAGATGGGTAAGATTACCGCCTTGTGACGCACAAGATGAACTTAAAATAAGATGTCTAGAACATCTCATTATCTTCTTGATACATCTAGAACATCTCATTATCTTCTTGATACAAAGTGTTTTGAACTTGTAATATCGCCAGAGGCGTCTGCTGAACACATGCGTCAATTCTGGGGAAAAGGACAGCTTGCTCTGCGACGACATTCATGAGCATTTCTACATTCTAATTTCTTCATATAGGAGAAGTATTTATTTTACAAGAGAGCGCTCAACTAAGCTTATATTACATTTCTTGGATCTGAAGTGAAAGAAAGTAAGACTTATTTTCCCATAATTAACGCATGCGTCACTTCAGATCCAAGAAATGTAATATAAGCTTAGTTGAGCGCTCTCGTGTAAAATAAATACTTCTCCTATATGAAGAAATTAGAATGTAGAAATGCTCATTAATGTCGTCGCAGAGCAAGCTGTCCTTTTTCCCAGAATTGACGCATGCGCAGCATGCACACGCCTCTGAATATCGCTAATGATAGGTGATGCAAGTTACGGCTGAGAATCCTTCAGTCAAATGGTCGATAGTGTGATCCATATAGCTTAGATCTTTCATGTAACTTCCGCACCTCTTGTAAGCTGATCGCGGCGATGATATGATCAATTGATGAAGCAGAGAGAGAAATAAATGTTTATTTATTTGTATTACCTTTGTCATTTCTTGCACTGTGATTATATATTCATGAATTCATGACTGAGGAACACACAGGTCGTTACTTTGAACTGGAAACGAAATTGAGAAGATTATGCCCTATGTTATCTCGCTTACATGGATAACAGTGGAGACACCTAACGGAGGCTGCGGTGGGCCACTACTCTCAGAAATCAGACAACTTCCCCTTCCCAAAACTATTAGAAAACATATTCTCACTTCGAACTGTAAGATACCACTGATGTTGGTTTGGTTTGATTTGGTGTTTTAAGTCCACTTTTTGCGCAGTAAGGCTAATCGGGACTGGACCTACAGTTTAAAGTGGGATCCGAACCACTTGTGCCTCCACCGGGTACCGAACCCGGGACCCCTTGATTACAAGGCAATGACGCTACCACTGCGCCATGGGGGAGGCCCACCACTGATGTTGCGCTGACTTCGAACAACTGGGGCGAGGCGGTTCATGACTTGTACAGGGTTTTCCAATAAGTACATGATTTTACAATGAAATAAAATAAAAACTATTTCAGATACAACCAAACGTTTTATAATATTTTGAAGCATAGTTTATTACATTACGTTTTGAATAACACATCATGTAAGTGTCCACCTCGACTTCGTGCACACGAGTGAATTCAATGAACCCAATTTTCGATGACTTTATGCAAGAACTCGGGCCTAATGTCACGAATGCAGCATTCAACGTTCAATCTTAATGCTGAAAGGGTTCGTGGTCTGTTTGCATAGACTATAGATTTCAAATAACCCCGCAAAAGCAATGTAAAGGAGTTAAATCACAACTTCTTGGAGGCCAACTAACAGTTGCATTGAAATTATCCTTTCACCAAACTGTTCTTGCAGTACGTCGATAGTGGCATTAGCAGTGTGACATGTGGCACCGTCTTGTTGGAACCACATGTCCTCCAAATCAGTTTTTTCTAAATTTGGCCACATAAAATCTGTTCACATCAACGGTACCGCTCACCAGTCACTGAAACTGCATCTCCTACCTCGTTTTGGAAAAAAAAAAAAAATGGTCCGATGATGCGACCATGCCTTAAACCACACCATACAGTGACCTTTTGTGGATGCTAGGGCTTCTCGTGAATCTCTTGTAGATTGTTCTCACACCAAAAAGGACAATTTTGTTTGTTAACATAGCCACTTAACCAGAAATGAGCTTCATGTGAGAAGATAATTTTTTGCCCAATATTATGATCCGTTTCAAGTTCAATAGAACGTCTATTTTTTTTTTTTTTTTTGACAATAGCCAAACGTTCTTGAAGCGTGTATTTAGCCATGATGAATTGTCACAGTATACCAAACACAAATGACAACTAGTGACAGTTATAACATTTGAAGCATAGTTGCAAGTTCATTTAAAAATCATATCATTCTTATTAGAAAACCCTTTATTATACGTAGAAATCGGATTATAGGTTTTTAACCTATTTATTCCTTTATAGGTATGTAAGAAATAATAAGTTATGTCAGAATTTCGTTAATAAACGCAACAACTGATAAAGTTTTATAGTGCCTAAAAATTCTATCTTGCTTGTTAGAACAGAACCTATTTTAAGTTCATGCGCTTAAGCCAAGCCTTTCTTTAAAGTTTTTTTAAAATATATTTTCAAGGTTTTACAGGATTTTTATGTCACACAGAGGCATTTGCTTTGTTTGGACACGAAAATATTCAACGACGAACGTGTTTAAAACGTACTCTCTGTCGATTTCCCTCCCTCCAAGTCCATGGTGATTTTTCAAACCTCTAAACAAAGCAAAACGTCTGGTGCCACTGTTACCTGTACAGTCCAAAGTGCAAACTATACCGCGTTTCTTACAACCTGTCCCTGTTCCCGCACAAGCTGGTCGCTGGCTTTTCTCCGTGCTGGGGAAAGTCAAAGCCAGGCAGCCAATTAAAATACGCAACGTCACAACAGCGTCTACGTAAGCGCCTCTCTTCTGGCTTCTATTCGCTCCTCGCTGCCCAGCAGACGATTTTTTCCTCGTTTCTCATTGGCACCGAAACTGTCGAGCGATCGCTAACGCGGGAAACGGGACAGGTTCTAACAAACGCGGTATACTGATCTGCGTGGTCTTGCTCACTTTCGCGTCATTGTGGCATTCACGCCTTGCAAACTAACATTTCAGTATTGAAGTTTGAGCCACTGACTATGTTTTTGTTGAAAGATTATTTTCAACATATAAGATGATCCTCACAGACAAGCCTAAACTTTTGCCTTTTCAATTTCAGACTTTTTTTCCGGAAAGTGTTTACGGGACATGGATGTAACGTTCGTACAGTAAGGTGTTCTATCCTCACTGATGGGATAGAAGCTGTTTTTTGCTCCCTCGAAGGTAAGGTTACCATGCTAAGATTTTGGGACGGTGTTAGTAATCAGAAAACAGTCTTTCGTACACGTGCAAAAATGTTGATAAAACGCTTGTTTTTTTATATAATAAGAAGAAATACGGTGAGGAGACACATAGTGATTGATTTATATATATCCCAGAAAGAAACAAGATTGGATGGGAAGAACGGTACATTTCCACGTACCACGCTTCTAAGAAACGTCAGGTGATCAAAAAGATATATTTTACACACAAAAAAAGAAAAAGGAACAACATTCACGCCATATTTGTACTACAGAGTAAACAATCTTGGATGTAAATAAAGAGATACATAATTATCATGAGCGTTGAAAAGATTACATCCACGTATTTTCGTGTAAGAAAGGAGAAAGTGCTGTTTTGAGTATCTTTGTTGTTTACTTATTGTATCAGGCTCCTCAGATAAGAATGAAATGATAACTCCGTGGAAATCTACTTGGCTGAGAGCATTACGGCTCAACCTGAGAGCTGAAGGGGGGGAAGGGGAAGGGTGGAGGCGACCTTCCACGTCACCTGAGTCGCAAGGTCGCGAAAAGGTCTTCTTGTACGGAAACAACATTTGATTCCTACTCTTTCCAGAAACACGATGTTCTTGTTTGCAACGATTTCGCCTGAAAGATTGCATTACACATTACCAAGGGCGCGCACAGGATCTTTTTCTCAGGGGGCAGAGTCATAGCAACTTTCATTATTATTATCATTATTATTATTTCTGTTATTATTATTACATTACAACTACAACTACTTATGTTTTCTTTAAATTACATACATTGATAATTTCCATTTTCTGTATATCTAGATATAATTTGCATAACTGTATACGGTATTGACCAAATTATTGGACTCATTAGTTGAAAAATGAAACACAGATGAATTCACTTTATGTTGAGACAGATTTAATGTTGTGTCATACACATTGCATTCCTATACACACTGCAAGTACTGTCAGTACTTCGTATGACCACCTTTAGCCTTCACCATGGGCGTCCGGAAGGGGGGGGGGCCGTGGCCCCCACCTGTAAAATGAAAGTCAACCAAAAAATATGTAATTCACAAATATAATTTCATTTTAGCCACAATAATATGTGTTAATTATTGCATGAACACCATAAATTCAAATTTAAGCAATGTTTTTTAGGGAACAACACTATTTTTGAGGAAAATTTGCCTTCGTTTGCCCCCCTAAAAAAAAAAGGTAAAGTGTTCCCCTGTGCATAGCACCACGCCATTAAGGCGTATAGGGGGTGTGGGGGTAACGCCCCACACTTTCTTGATCCGGTCGTGAGTGGGGGTGATGTGATCAGCATCACGCCCCTGACCGCCTTTACCCCCCAGGGTTTCCCCCAGGTACCCATGTTATTCGACGCTGGGTAGGCGCCGGGGCCGCTTCCACCGTTAGAAAAGTTCCCGGATTTGAACCGGCCGGGGATCGAACCCGGGACCTTGAGCATGGTAGTCAGACGCGTTACCGACTGAGCCACCGCGGTTGCCCCCCTGGAAAAAAATACCTTCCTTGCCCCTCCCTGGAAAAAATCCTGCGGACGTCCATGGTACTTTTCGAACACATTCTAATCACTGCTTTTGTACAATTTCTTATAAATATAAATTACATGTTGCTCTGAAGATACAAATAAAGAACACCTTTAACAATCGGAATTAATATTATTTCCTTTGTTATAACCAAACAAATAGCATAAATAACACGGTAAACAATGTATGTATTGTTCCAGGCATTATTGCGAATGTGCAAAGAATCGTGTTGCCACCTAATCATGGGTCACAGCAAAATAAAGGATTGTGGGAAACAAGATTATATCGAGGCAGACAAGCAGTTTAATCCTATGAAAAGTTTCAGGAATCGTCAAATATATTTAGTTAGAACGCTTTCAAAACAAGGAAATGTCCTTAGTTTTTACAATGAGTTCAATTATGTGGCCTGTACTTTACTTAACATTAAATTATGTAGGACAAAAAGATGTTTTATATAGTTAGATAATCAGTGTAAAATAGACTGTAAGCTTAAGTGTAACCCTATTTAATAATAATAATAATAATAATAATAGTTATAACTTTTGTTAAAAAATATGTATACAATCTCACCATTCGAATTACATTAACTCTTTCCAGAAATCTCAGGGGCGCAAGTGCCCTCTGCGGGCCCCCATGCACATTGCATGTTCTTGGTCGATCCAGCCTCCGTGGCGGAGTGGTTGGTACGGTCCTCTACAGGAGTCTTGGGTTCGAATCCCGGTCTGGGCATGGGTATTCTTACTAGTCCTAATCTTTGGGGCCTCCCCGATGGCGCAGTGGTAGCGTCGCCGCCCTGTAATCAAGGGGTCCCGGGTTCGATACCCGGTTGAAGCACATAGTGGGACTTAAAACACCAAATTAACCAATCATCCTCATTTTCGCGATTAGCCAAAAGTTGCAGAAAAGCAAAGTAAAAAAGAAAATGGAATATCCTTAGTTGAGAAAATTTGAACGTTGGAAATTGGGAGCTCCTTCTCCCCGGTAGTGGAGTGGTTAACACTGCAGCCTTGTAATCAAAGGAACAAGGGTTCGATCCCGATGGACACACTCCCATTTAAGACAAAGCCAAGTCGCGATTACCTTGTGTCTGTGTATACAGCGGGCTTAAAATAAGCTTGGACGAACTTTTTTATTAATTACGAGCATTCTGACCCCGAAGTACTGTAATATCCAGAATAAAATACATCCTTTGGGGAAGGGGGGGGGGCGGTTAAACCGGCCCACGCCCTTTGTTCTTGGATCAGTAAATATTTTACATCAATTGTACCATCAAATAAACATCAAAATTTGTCATTAATTACGGTGATTCACGGACATATACATCGTTATTAATTTCTTCATGATCCCACCGAACATTAACTCAATGAATATTCCGAACGGCATGATTTTTCAAATTTTAAAATAAAAAATGACATATTTTTACAGATAATCTTTATTTTATTTATTTTCTCAGTAGCCTCATCTTGTCTCTTGGGTACATAGTTAACAATAATTACCAAATTATTACGTGCTCAAAAATGGAGGGAAATGTTAATCTCCATGTACTGTATATAAGTTTCTTACGAGCAAATGTTCTGTATGAAGTATATGAATTTTCTTTTGATTTCTTTGCCTAATTGTATTACTTAATTACCTAATACTGATTGTATTACAAGTTTGAATTTATATATATTTGGCTATTTTCATCAATATATAAAATTAATGGTGGCCTTACAATTGTGACAAATGGTAATTTTCATTAAGCAAGTGGGTGATCTAGCTAAATAAAATTCATTAGGCTTACATTATATTAATTATTATGGCTAGGATTTTTATGACCTAAAAATCACCAAAATATGGAAAAAAAATGCTCTTATGACCTAACATTGTACAAAATATGCACTATAATTTGAAAAATATGCCCTTATAACTGGACTGTTCCAAACATCAATATCTAAATGCTGAGATATTTTCACATACGTACTATTTTTAGTTCACTTTATAGGCCCTGAGTTGCAATCCACAATGAATACTTTCTGTAAATTTTCAAACGAAAATGGAAAAGATTTTGCTGCAAAAAAAAACCGAGTAAACCTGGGAGAAAGAACGAATCCACTTCGAAAATGACGGTATATTTCTTGAAAAAGCGAAAATATGCTGAATATGGCCGAAAATCCATCACAATGTGATCTATTATGTAGAAATGGCTAAATATGCCAAAATATGGCCATAAGAAGCACCGTAATTTTATTAGTTTCTTCATAATATGAATTTCTATATATTTAGGGAACACATCACCCTTGCCAAAATAAATTTGCTAAGTCGTGAAAATCCTAACCCACAAATACAAAATGTGCATTATTTTCTGTTACTAAGGCAATGGATTCCAAAACTTTATTTTTTTTTTAAGTGCAGAACTGTGTGTGAGTGCCCTCTTGATGTCCCTAAGGATAATTTATATTGATTAAAACTGCGTTCAATCTCTATTGTTGACAAGAACTCTGTAATAACAAATAATAATAGTAATAAAAAGAATAACCCGTGGCTCTACAGCCCTTGAAGAGCCTTGACCTATCTCCCGACTGCCAGTCTCCCTTCCACAATCCTAGAGGTGTGGAGATCTTCAACCAGTGGTCAGCACGCCGAAACCTTAGTCGTTATAGGAGATGTCCGTGACCGGGTTACGCTACTCGCTCGTAGCTCCCCAATTTCCTCACGATGGTGGGTTGCTACCGGTTGCCGAAAACCCAGAGACTGAACCCAGGCGGACTCGAACCCACGCCGTCGCTTCGTCTATTGTCAAGATTTCAAATACACACAGAGTAAATATACACGGAAAACTTTTGGTATTTAACGCAAGAATGGAAATGTAGTATGAACATATTTGAAAACATGGAAATTATATGTACAAATAATTGAAATTTAGGATAAAAGCTAATATAAGCAAAAATATGGCAAAACATAGAATGTTTCGAGCTTAAATAACACAAATCTCAAAGATAATACAAAATAACCTTGATTTTAGCATCATATAAAGATATTTATTTACATGTATGCCGTTCCTTGCTTATAATTAAATGATAAATATTGATTTAAATGGTAATCGGTAATAAAATAGGAACAGTCAGTTTCTATCATGTATGCAACACGTTGTTCGAGTTCGATCTTGCCTGAAGTAACTGCGACCGTGTGTTACTTTCCGAACAAAGTAACCACAACTGTAAGTCAATTACTTTCAAAAAGTAACTTTCCGAATACTGGTAGTAAATGTAACTTGATTTGAAGCGTGTCACGTGGTTATCAATGTGGAATCCTTGATCCCGAAGGCAGGTCGCTGGTCCCCAGGCGAAAGCAAATCTCCCGTGAAAAGGAAATACCAATTCACACCGCAAGCATTTAGACTTCACCCGTGCTTGACTTTAGAGGGAAAGAAAGGGGCGGTCGAGGGAAGGACAAAACGCTCAGGAATCTGGATCACGTGACACAAGGACTGATGAGACAATTCGCAAAGTTCCTATCGCTTGAGGGTGTCACCATGACTGAGTCTCGCTGAGCTTATGCATACACTACATAGCCAAAAGTCACAGGACACCCAAGTTAACGTGCCGGCAGTGTCATGGTCTGGAGCTGTTTTTAACCTGGTTTGGGCTCGGGCCCAGTGTTGCCACATGAAGGGAAATTTCCCTTCTGCAGGGAAATTCGGACCGAAATTCTAGCCAAAAAGGAAAAGGGAATTTTGATGAAAAATACCAAAATTGCAGGGAAATGTTAAGGTCATTTGACTACATTGTTACAGTTTATGTTAATTTCGATTTTTATAGCAACATTTTTATGTTATTTGTTTATTTTGCTATTCCTACTTGTTTCTGCTCCTTTAAGTTTATTGTACGTTATTGCTTTTATGCATTTTGGGATAAATAGCAACGATGAGGATTAACGATTAAATGGATTTCTGACCAGGATTCAAACCTCGGACATCTGGTCAGGAAGTGATGAAACTGAAATGTGATTTTTTTAAAGTACTTTTTATTCAAACGAATAACGAATTCAACGGAATACTTAACTACATACTACTACTGCTTCCACCACCACCAGTAATAATGCTGCTGCTACTACTACTACTAATTATTATTATTATATAATTTGCTTAGGTGAAGGGAAAAATTGATCCAAAAAGGGAAATTTTTCCCCTTGGAAAGGGAAATTGTGCCCTCATATTGTGGCAACACTGCTCGGGCCAATAGTTTTGGTCAATGGCAACATGAGCAGTTGTGTTTATGAGGACATTTTAGACAACATCATGCAACCCACACTGTGGCAACTGTTTGGAATGGGTCATTTTCTCTATCAGCACGATAATGCCCCTGCCCATCAAGCAGGGTATATTGCATCGTGGCTTGAGGTCAATCAGCTGGCCCGCTCAAAGTCCCGACTGAAATCCCATGGAACATCTTTGGGAGGAACTGGGGCGTCGGTTGCGTGACAGACCGAAACCCACCCATATTCACGAGGCTACAGGACGAAAGAAAGAAAACAATCCAGCAACAATGTAAAAGAACTTAGTGAAAAGCCTGCCCCTAAGAGTAAATGTTGTAATACTAGCGAAGGGAGGTCCGACGTCTATGGAATGAACAGCAATGGGTGTCCGGTGACTTCTGGCTATATGGTGTATGTTGCGAATAGCATTTGGATCCGAATTTGCATGGTTTCATTTACATGTAAATAAATATTAATTAGTTTATAGAGTTTATAAATTACACAAATTCGATTACCGTGGTCTTCGAATCCTGGACCCGCGAATCCCTAATTCCAGATTTGGTACCCACTCATCTCATTGACATACGAAGATTTTTCTTATCTGGAGAAGCTGGAATTGTATGGGTGAATATTTCTAGGAGACCGGGATCAAACTAACTACCTCTCTAGCCTTCTTAAACCTGACGGTTTATGGCTGCAGCAACACAAGTCTCTAACCTGGGCAATATAAATCCAATCTTTTCCATTCTTACAGATTTCCTTCAGGTCCATCTCAACGTTATCCCTCCATCTTCGTCTTGGCCTTCCTACAGGTCTCTTACCATCAGGTTTCCCAACAAGAATCCTTTTCTTCCCCCACCCCCATTCGTGCCACATGGCCTGTACACGTAAGTCTTCTTGATCTAATTATTCTAATAATATCCGGACATTTCAAGTTTTTATTAAGAGCTCCATCTTTAAAATTGTACTTGAAGACAAAAGTTGCAATGTGGAGTCATTTAAAAGGGAGGTTTCATTTTTGTTTATTTATTTATTTTATTTTTGTTTTGCATCGAATTCTTAACGGATTTTCATTTCAAAATACTGATATTCTCAAAGTTTCTGGAGGAGCTGTAGCCCCATAAGCTCCCCCACCCGCGAACGCCAGCGACTCATGCCGAAGTATAGTATGCAGTATAATTGATTGATTAATTTGGTTTACTTTACTTTGTTTTTCATCCACTTGTGGCTAACCACGAAGATGAGAATGAGTGATGATGTGCTGAAAATTATAAAGAGACACTCACAAAGAACTACCATGCCCATGCCTGGATTCGAACCCGCGACTAGTATATAGTAGTACCGGGTGTCCATAAAATTCCTTTACAACTTCAAAAATTCACTACAATTGCAAATGATGAGATATTTGAGTGATTTTTCTTATTGTACTCGTTTACTATTAAATTTTGTACTAATGTTCAATTTGTGTATTTCTGGTAACATTGTGGAGAAAGAGAGGTCCTCGAAAGAAAAATAGCTACTCCGCAAGAAAAGGCACAATGTGTGGCGTGGTTCATTGAAACAAAATCTGACACTCAGACTCAGCGAAACTTCAGGACTAGGTATGGGAAACAACAACCAGCACGTCCATCAATTCGTGAATGGCACAGGAAATTCATGGAGACCGGTACAATTTTGGATAAAGCAAGAAGTGGAAGGAAACGAGTATCAGAGGAAGACATCGAACGTGTAAGACATGCCTTTGTTAATTCTCCAAAGAAATCCATTCGCACTGCTGCCAGACAGTTACAGCTACCACAATCAACAGTGCACAAGGTCCTACACCACAACCTGCGATTGTATGCGTATAAAGTGCAACTGTTGCATGCCATCGAGCCCAATGATAAACCGAAACGCAAACCATTTGCAGTAGACATGCTTCATCGAATATCGGAAGATGTAATGTTCCTCAACCGAGTGTGTTTTACTGATGAGGTAACATTTCATGTTTCCGGTAAACTGAACACGTACAATGCGAGAATCTGGTGCTCAGAAACCCCCCATGCGACAATGGACCTCAAACGAGACAGTCTCCAAAGGTGAATGTGTGGTGTGGACTGATGTTCAATCGAATCATTGGTCCATTTTTCTTTGCGGAGCAAACAATTACTGCAAATGTTTACCTTGACCTTTTGACTGAATATGTGACACCACAACTGGCTGACCTTCAACCAACCGTCCTTTACCAACAGGATGGTGCACCACCACATTGGGGATTAAATGTTCGTGACTTCCTGGACCAAATATTTCCCGGTAGGTCGATTGGACGGGATGGCTCTATTCCCTGGCCACCTCGTTCACCAAACATAACGCCCTTAGATTTCTTTCTATGGGGCTACGTTATCGAACAAATATACGTAACATTACTGACCTCAAACAAAGGATCACTGATGCCATTGCCACCATTGATGAGGCTATGCTGGAGCGGACATGGCGCGAAATCGATTTTCGCCTTGACGTCCTTCGTGCAACCAATGGTGCTCATATTAAGGTTTATTAAGTTATGAAAAAAAAAACTTCAATATATACTGCTACTATGTGACAAATTTCATTTAATTATCTCTTCATATGTGTTTGGAATAAAAGCTTGACGTTGTAAAGAGACTTTATGGACACCCTGTATAACTATTGTGTAAATACTCTAAAAGCAACAAATAGCCTGTTAATGCATTAACTTTGACAGTGTATAGATGCCATTAAGACAAACAACTATATTTTTTTGTGTGCCTAGTTTGGACGCAACGAGTCCTCTAAAAATCTGAATTTTGTGGGAAATATGTATGCAACCACGCAGCACAAGATCATGATCATTCACTAATTGATTAATTTTGAATTGTAAAAAAATGGTGTCAAAGATTACATACCACATTTCGTCAACGTTTAACCTCCGTGTTGTTAAAAGGATGTCGATTACAACCATTTAGTATCTGTGGTTAAACGTGAACAAAATATGGTGTGGACCTCCTGGTATCATTGTCTGTATCACTGTAATACAGTGCATTTTCAGTGTAAGTATACAAACATTATGTACAGGTTGACACAAATAACTGAGAAATTATCCTGAGCCCAATATGGTCTAGTATCCAATATGACCTATTTGATGTTTCAAAGTAGTTACATGGTTAATTCAACAGATGACGCTAGTATGTAATTTAGACTGTCTGAATGACGTGATTGAACCTGTTGGATGTAGCTATAATACAGCAAATATAAGACAAAGAAGCAAAATAGCTGGACCTTGTGATGGTATTCTGTGTGATCTAATATTGCATATGGAAGTTATTACTTACTGCATCTTCCAAGCGAGTGGTGTTTATAGCTATCTCTAACATGAGTACATATTATGATAGCTCATAATTTGTACTTTGCAACAATGTACTTAGTTTAGACTTTCATCTAAAGTCCTGTTTAAAACAAAGGAAAAACCAACACAATGTAAGAGGAATACAGGGTGTTCCGTGAGGAAGCGGCAATACTTTGAGAACTGGTAGTATGGGTGATTCTAAGCAAAAAAGTTCATATGAACATGGCTCCGATTTTGAACGATAACGGAGATATGAACACAAATAAAAATGATGTAGGAAAATGTACAAAAAAACAGTAACAAGTAAAACATGGCAATATAATGGTAATTATGTAAGTAAATACGAGAATGCTGATACTAATCATTACTGCATGAATTTGTGGTGTAGCAGTAATTTGTACACGATAATTAAGTAATGAAGCAAGCAATAAATGTAGAACTGCTCATTCCAGTCGGTTGATAATTCAACATCTGAATTCCACCTACGCTAATCGATGGATTGGTACTTGTCGTCGTGGTGGTAGCTGTCTGGTTCCGTGGTCACCTCGTTCTCACGACCTAACCCCTCTTGATTTCTGTTTATGGGGGTGGATGAAGCAGGAGGTTTACCGGGAAAGGGTGAATACAAGGGATGAACTACACATTCGCATCATGAATGCTGCTGCGTTAATCCGGGAACATCATCGCGAACTTTGTAGTGCAACACAAGATATCCGCCGACGCGCTCAGACGTGCATTAATATTGGTGGTGGAATTTTTGAGAATCTGCTCCGACCTGCTATTATTTCTGTGGCCTTTTCCCTCCTTACCTTCGTTCATGTAAGTACTGACCAGCAGATGTTAACATTTCATTTTTCTACATTTACTGCTTGCTTCATTACTTAATTATCGTGTACTAATTTCTGCTACAGCAGAAATTCATGCAATAAAGATTAGTAAAAACATGTCCCTTCTCGTATTTACTTACACAATTACCATTACATTGCCATGTTTTACTTGTTACTGTTTTTGCTTACGTTTTCATACACCATTTTCATTTCTGTTCATATCTCCGTTATCGTTCAAAATCAGACCCATGTTCATATGATTTTTTTTGCTTACTACCAGTTCCCAAAGTATTGCCGTTTCCTCCCGGAACACCCTGTATATCGTAAAGGACATGTGCAAATGTGACATTTGTTACTCTTATGTTCACTTAGAGTGTATCGGCGGAGTCACTAAGTATGAAGGACCTTTCATTTGCCCTGACTGTGATGTGTAATCCATGGTACATATGTACCCAATATGACCTAAAAGTAACTTTTTAATAAAATCTTCTCTGCACCCATGTTATTATTTGGAACTGACTCCAATTTTCAGTAAACGTACAGAAATGTTCCATTTTCTGAATCTTACCACTAGTTTTACCTTCCTGACCTTGTACACCATTAAAAACTATCGCAAACCTTAGGTAGGCCATATTAGGCTCAGCTACCTTAAATATAATCACGTTTCACATCTGTGAACAAAATTTACTCAGAATTAGAGACGGCAAGGTGTCCAGAAGTTGACTTTTACCCCCCAAAACAGAGACGTCCCCTGCACCACTGATCACTGCGTAATATGTCCTATTTCTGCCTCCGTTTCCCAACCCAGAAAATCAAGATTGACGCAATCTCTCCCAGAATCTTCCCCCGGACAGCTCCTGCTGATATTGCTCAGACAATTGGCGCCAAACTGAAGAAGCGAGTCACGTGTTTGATCCTGTATCTTAACTCTTATCTCGCTCGCTGCGTGGCTATTGTATATTTTCCCAGTCGCCGTTTCGTCAGAATGTTACGATTCCTAATTCATTACGTTGTTATCAGGACAGAAACAGTATTTCCATGTTTTGGCGAGCGCAAGAGTATCTAGTGAACATGAATAGAATGGGTGTGAATCTGCCGGAAGGGGCGTGATCGGGAAAAGTGTCGCCCTCCCCTTATATATATATATATATATATATATATATATATATATATATATATATATATATGTATGTATGTATGTATGTATGTATGTATGTGTTGTAGACGATAGTGTAGAAGCATGGGAGCCGCCAAAAAAATTTGTAGGGGGGTTAGGTCACTAATAAAACTTGATTACTAGAAATAATAACAATAGGCCTAATAAATTATTATTACTGTGATTATAATTATTATAAAATAATAGAAATAAACTTTTATTTTTCCAAAACTATTGTTTCTAACGGGACTATTTTTACTTTGATAGAATAGGTTGGTTTCATGTGACGTCAGGATGCTCACAGCCGCCATGTTTGAGGCCAATTTTATTTGTCGTTTGCGGAAATATCCACCACGTAGCTTTCATTACATCTGCACCAACTGCGCGTTCGTTTAAAATCACGAATGCCAGTGTTAGTGTCTCTTGGCCGCCGGCTTGAATTCCGTATGTTTACAAGAACTGGCCTCAGTAATGGCTGCTCGAAACCACAATGCAACAGTTTGTGACGTAGGTGAAACACACCTATATGGAAACATGAAGTGGATGCTGTACTTCACAGTAATTTTTTTTTTCCGATTCAACGGAACGTTACTTCGTTATTCTGTTCAAATAGTAACAAACTAAACGTAATTTCTATTATATATCTATCTCGTATATAAAAATGTATGTATGTATGTATATCTCTAGGGGAGAGTTGCCGAAATTGGACCGCTGCCTAAGTTTTTGTTTTTGCCTAGACGAGTATTTGAAACAGGTGAGTTGGCACTACTGGGTGGCGTCAGTGTCATGTACAGTGCCTCTCAAAAGTTTTAGGACAACGACATTTTAAACTAGGCAACCCAAATTACGTAAGGCGCTGGTGGTTTGCGTGCAGAGTTAGGCTCAATTTCAGGGTTGCCATATGCACATTAGATATTTATGAAATACGCGAAAGGAATAAAACCAAGTATTATTGTATAAAACTCTAAAAAATATCAGTATTACATTTGTCGCAAATAAGAAATACTTTCTGAAAGAAAGAAAATCGATTTTCTAGAATTTCATCGCTGATGAGTCTACACAAAGGAAAAGAGGAGAGAGGAAACGAAAAGGAATAACAAATGAGAGGAGAAAAGATAGAGCAAAAGGGGATGAGGAATAGTAAAGGCGGGAATAAAAGATAGGACAGATGTGGATAGGAGAATGAATGAGGAGAAAGGGAAAAGATGCGAGGAGAGATGAGGAAAATGGAGCAAAGAGGAGAAGAGAGGAGGGAAAGAGATGAGAGGAGAAGAGGAGGTTTGAGAGGAGAGGAAGAGGTTTGAAAGGAGAGGAGGAGACGAGAAGAAAGGAGTTGAGAGTAGAGTAAAAGAGAGAACATGAGAAGAACGAAAAGATGAGGGGAAGAGTGCAGTGGAGTCGGAAATCTAAGACAGGAGAGGAGATAAGATGAGTGGAGAAGAATGGGATGGAGACAAGAGGCGAGAACAGGAGGGAAGACGATATGACATTTAAGCAGAGGAGAAGAATGGGAGAGAAGGAGAAGGAGAGAAGAGAAAGGAGACGAGAGGAAGAGGAGAGATGAGGTATTTGAAGAAAATATCTTCTCAGCGTCAAGAATTGATGCATTGATCAAAATATCGACATGAAACATTCAATAATATATTATAATTAATTGGAGAATGTATTTGATCGGTGCGAATGCGTTTTGGCTGAGTTCAGAACGAGATAAAATCTGCCACGTAAGATCTTTGATTCTACCTACGATTATACCAGTAAAAACATGAATGTAATTTTCATATTTATAAGAATTATCCAATTTTTCTCCACTTCTCAGTTCGTTGAAATGGAGGTTTTGTTATTTAACATTTCTCCTCCCCCAATCGTTAATTCCAAACAGAATCATTCCGTCTCACACTGCGTGGACATTGAAACCAATGGGATATGTCTAAAACTTACGAAAAGTTTCTGCCATCGGAGGGGTTTGAACCTACGACCATCAGGTTGACGATCTACAATGGTAACCACTTTTTTTTTTCTTTTTTAATATTCTTTATTTTATGCAGTAGGGACTACTTACATGATCCTATGATAACATTACACATATATCAGATCTATATTACATAATTAGGTGTATTTACAAGAAAAGGGCCTGCAAAAAATTTGCATAGAGTGTTTTGCGGTTGGCTTGATCCATCTGGTAATAATTCTCACTGTAGTGATATTGCAGCGAAATTTGCATTGACACTGAATTATGTCCTAAAATATAATAAATATATTGAGCTATTAAAAACTGGACCGCTCTTACTTTAGTAAGAGGGAAGAACACAAAGTCTGGTAACAGTAAATGATCTACAGTAAATGTATCGGGCGATGTTCTACATATAGTACCAAGGCATTTACACAAATACTTCCATTGATCTACCGTTGCGGGACATGTTACGAGGCGATGTCGTAAAGTGTCTTCAGCTTAATGACAATTGGAACATACAGCACTGTCAGTCATTTGGTATCGCCACTTTCGAGCACCAGTCGCAATGGCATCGTGAACTACTAGGTACCACAAAGATCGAACGCGGTTAGAAAGATGAGAGGCAGATATATTTCTCCATACGTTTGACCACACTACATTAGTTCGGAGAAGCACAATTCGTGGCTGGTGGTGTAACCTGGAAGTCAATTGGTTATAGAAAAATTTCACTGTCATGCCATCGACATCCATGTGAGGTGAACCGATTAGGAGATAGCAAAACTCGACAAGAGTTGTCCTCAAATAGTTGTAGTGGGAAGGGATCTTCCCTGGATAAATGGGTGTTCGCAGTTCCACTTCATCTATCAGAGTACGTAGTAATCTTGCTGTTAAACTATCAGGGTATTGCAGAAGCAACTCAATGTTCCGTTGTAGAAACAAGGCCGAGGTTTGTCTCTCCACTTGGCGCAAGTTCAGGCCTCCTTTATTTGCTGGGAGGCATAACGTTTCATGTGCGACATGAAACAAATGAGCATGCCATATGAAGCGCGTTATCATCTTTCGTACTTGCGCCGCGTCTTTCGCAGTAACAGGCAAAACTTGCGCAGCATACCACAACTTCGATAATGCAAACATGTTCACATACTGTATTCTAGAGCGTAAGGATAATTGTCTATAACGATTCATGTTCAACACTGCCTGGATTTTTGGGAGAATAGTTGTAAAAGTTCTGGAGACAGTCTCTGTGATGGTCGTAGTGAAGTTTATTCCCAAAATTGTCACTTTATCAACAATGGGTATAGATACAGATTCAGTCCACAGAGTGGGGTTACACCCTAGGGGTAGGATTTTAGATTTCTTCTGGTTCAAACTAAGTCCCGTCTGCTTTCGTAACGTTTCAAGTACGGCCTCCATACGAGTCAAGTCTAGCCTATCTTTCACGATTACGGTCACATCATCTGCGTACGCACATATTTTGTGGTCTCTCCCGAGAAGCCTGAGTCCCTGAAGTTTTGCATGCATCAGTCGTAAAAATGGAGCCAGAGCTGCGCAGAATGCAAATAAGGAAAATGGACATCCTTGACGAACAGAGCGCTGAATAGAAAAGGCTTGCAACAGAAACCCATCGATAGATAACTGAACTCGAGCTTCTCTGTATAAGCTCTGTATAGATTGTACAAAGAAATCACCACATCCCACTTTACCAAAGTATTGGAAAAGATAGTCATGTCTGAGGGAGTCAAAGGCACTTTTGAAATCTAACGCCACTAAAGCAGCTTGAGAACCTTCAATATCTTGCATAGAAGTGATGATGTCACGTACACTAGTTAGAATGTGAAATATTTTACCACTTGTACCATATACATATTGATACGGCCCTAATAAAGTATCCGCAAATTGTTGCAACCTTCGGGTGATCAAACGTGCAAAGATTTTATAATCAGCACATAGCAATGTGATTGGCCGAAAGTCTTCTGGCTTTCTGGGCTGAGATATTTTGGGAATCAAAACCATAACACCCGTAAGACTCGTTCGTCCAAGGCGTTTCTTCGTAAACACAGCATTGAGCCAGCGTGTGAACAGTGGAGCCACCGTTGTCCAAAAGGTTTGGAACAATTCTATCTGGACACCATCGATTCCCGGAGCTTTGCCTCTTTTTGCACTGTGAACAGACTCGTACACTTCTTTCTTTGAGAATGGCTGTTCTAAATAGCGACGGTCATCTTCCGTTAACATAGGAAGGTCCATCCCTTGCAGTGGAGTGCGACGGGAGCTTTGATCTTCCTTCTCTTTAAACTGATCTGCTTAAAAGTCCCGTAAGTACTTTCGTATTAACTTGGGTTCGGTTAGTCTTCCCGTGGCTGTATCGAGACACGTTATTCTCTTTCGCTGTGCACTGCGTCTCTCTGCTAACACCTGCACCAACGAGGCTTCTTCTTGTGCATCAAACATAGGAAGACGACTCCTAACATTGTAACCTTGCATACGCTCTCTGTGCATGCTCAGCAGCACTGCTAGCACTCGTTTCACTTCTTGACGCACTGGCTTCCCTTGTATTAGCTGTGTTGTTAGTTCGTGAAGCACTCTGTAGTAAAAGTTATATTTCTTATTGAAATCTGCGTATTTGTCACGACTATATGCTAAACAGAAATATTTAATGGAGGGTTTCAGAAAAGTGTCCCACCACATAATAATGTCAGTTTGACGTACGCTCATTTCTTCCCACTTCTTCCATTTTTGTTTAAATTCGGTACGAAATTGTTCATCTTCCAATAACCTTACATTGAACTTCCAAAATCCCCGCCCTCGTCCAACTGAAGGTACATCCAAACTCATGTCGAGTTGGACACTTAAATGATCACTAAAGCAGGTTGGGAAAATTCGAATCGCAGATATGTTGCTAATCATGTGTGCACTAACGTAAAAACGATCAAGCCGACTCGCTGTGTCGGCACGTATGTATGTGTAGCCGTCTATATTCGGACCTTTAGCCACCCAAACATCGTGCAGTTTAAACCCTTCAACCAGCGCCTGCAAGCTAGGTGATGTATGGAATCCTGGATATTGGTCCTGTCTTCTGAGAGTACAATTAAAATCACCCACCAGCACAATGTTTTGACGGGAGCCACCTAATGCCTTCGCCACGTCTGTAGCGTAAAATATGTTCCGAGTATTTCTAGCGTTGGTACCTGATGGTGCATAAACATTACAAAACCATATGTTTCCTATTTGGATACATGTGATACGACCAGACGGGTGATGGTAAACTTCCGTTATATGGAGGCCTGATTTCACAACTATGGCGGTTCCTAGAGAATTGTGAGTAAAATTGTTATACACGGTATATTCACTGCCCAGACAGAAATCATCGGTCCCGACTTCTTGCAGGAAAATTACATCCAGGTGACTTTGCTTAATATAGTCTAAGAATGCATGATGCTTGACACTAGATTTCATCTTGTTAATGTTTATTGTTGCAAAATGATATATGGGGGTCGTCATGTGGGATTCTGCACTAGTGTACCCGGTGGGAATGTTATGTGCATTTACTGACGTTAAACTATTTACCTTTTTTAATTTCACTACGACATGCGACAAACATAACCCTAATACCATTATAACGCGGACAACACACTTCATAACGAGGATATGGTAGACATATATCACACATTGACGTCAAGCGACCAATCAGAGCCGCCACTAGATTTCGCACTTTGTTCTCTTGTCGCACTCATCGTTCTACGCAGTCGCCGAGACACTGGAGACACCGAACGATGAGGGCCATCTTGCCGCCGTGTCGACGCCGTATCGTTCGCAGGGAGACTGCGTTTCTTCTTCTTTTTTGGTTCCTTCGTTGTTTTCGGAAGAGTGCCTGATGCGGGGGACGCCGTCTCGGAGTTCCCACCTTCACCTGCATGGTCATCATCTGCCTGCTGCATCGGACTATTGGGCACCTCGAGGGTAACGTCCATTGTTTCTTCCCCATTCTTCTCTGCTACGTGGGCTGCTCGGTTGACATTAACTTGGTCCACACTGACGGGGATAGGGACGTCTGCTGGTGTCTTGTTTTCTACACTGGGTGGTAAAGTGGAATCTGGTACGGTATTTTTAGGTACACCCTGTAGTGAAGCTTGTACGTTGTCCTCATTTTCCTGGTCTCCGGAGCGTTTCAGATGCACAGGTAGTATAGTGGGTGTCGGGGTCATCATTTTCTCAGCAGCCGGCACATTCCTCGGGACAGGACGCGCCGCCCCGGCATAGGACGTATCTTCGGGTTTCTCCATTTGACGACGTCGGGACGGGCAGGTAACGTAAAAATGGTCACTAAGGTCACAGTAACTGCAAGTACGGTCTTGCCCGCTATATGTCACCCAGTATCGTCCGCCACTGATTGTGACGTACGATGGGATCGCACGAGTTAGATTCATTTTGGCGATTTTACGGCCAGTTCTTACCGGATAAATGTGATCACTGGAATACCGTTCATCGTCCAAGGATATTATCTGACCGTACGTACTCAGGACCGATCGAATGGCGTCATCGGACAGTTCACTCGGGACAACGTGCACTCTAACTATCACGTAATTTGCATCCGCCCACGTAACAAGCACTGGACAATCCCCGTCTTCGTCACTATATTTATATTCTCCGTTTGACTGTAGCAACAACTGTTCACACACTACTTTCGATAGTAGTTTCAGAAAGATACAACGTCTATAATTGTCTACTTCAATACTTACGACTTGTTCCGGTTTCAATTTCATGGTCTTGCTGATCCAATTGTGTATTTCCGTCGAAGTTGGTTTCCTTCGCACTTGACTGAAGTTCAGTTTTAGTGTATTCAATCTCTTGATTACCATGTTGGCAGCGTCGCCGTGGTTCACTTCAACCGGACTCGCGAGTAATACGCGCTACGTGACTTCGAGCTATTAGAGAGACGCGCAAACACAACCGTCTCAGACCACTGCTCGAGCCAGACTGTGACCACTACCCTACAAACTTTTGTTCTTGAGGATATCTAGGAGGAGCTGACCAATGTGAAATGTAGATGCAACACTACTCCTACATGTAATGTGCAAAGAATACTTCTATGTAACAAATGATACGAAGGTAGTACGGATCGGCGCAAACATTTAACTGCATTAAACATTTAACTGCACATGATGAAAACTTTTCATTCTATATATGCGGAGGTATCCTTGCTTTGAGCTGGAGTGGGTAATGGGATAAAATTAGTATGTCCTAAATTACCACAAATATAAATAGTTTTTCATTAATATTTGTCAATGTCTTTGAAGCAGTACACAATTATCGTTAGAGTATCATAATTGACGATCTTATACGTAAAAATATCCCTTTGAACTTGTGTCAATTCATTTATTTTTTATTTTGTTTTTAGTAATTTCCCGATGCAGAACAATGTAGCTACTTTACACTGCTATTACAAATAATGTTACAATGCTCTTGTTTAATAAAAGGCGAATTAAAAAAACAACACGTCGTAAGAAGACTCGAACTTGGGACCGATAGATGAAAAGTCGAGAACTCTAAGCACTACACCACGCCTTTACCTTCTGTTCAAACAACAATTTTTATATATTCAGTCACTCCAATATTGTAAATGTAGTTGGATATTCATTGTGTTGAACTTTTACTTTAATTTTTTTTAACTGCTTTTCTAGTATTAGCAGCTATCTTCGAGAAAAAAAAATCGAAGTGATGAAGAAAAACGAGAATATTGGTAGCTCTTTCTTCTAACTTATTATTGTGATTAGACACTATTGATGGAAAATATCTAGATGCTTCTACATTGCAGGACGCATTAAGTACATTTTATGCACAGTAAGGTTAATCGGCTCTAGACCTACAGTTTAAAGTGGCCACATTGTGCTTCCACCAGGTATCGAATCCGGGACTCCTTGATCACAAGGCGGCGACGTTACAGCTACGCCATCTGGGAGGCATCGAAGTATTTGAATGTTTATAAACAATGTCAGCTTTATTTCAACCTGCGAATCCTCAAACTACCTGCACAGCATGTGTAGAAGTGCCTGCTTTTCTCGTTTTCGTGAAATTAAAAATCAACTGACATATATATGTTAATGATTAATTGGAATGATAATTATAAAGAATGATGGCAGAAACTTTTCGTAAGTTTTAGACATATCCCATTGGTTTCAATGTCCACGCAGTGTGAGACGGAATGATTCTGTTTGGAATTAACGATTGGGGGAGGAGAAATGTTAAATAACAAAACCTCCATTTCAACGAACTGAGAAGTGGAGAAAAATTGGATAATTCTTATAAATATGAAAATTACATTCATGTTTTTACTGGTATAATCGTAGGTAGAATCAAAGATCTTACGTGGCAGATTTTATCTCGTTCTGAACTCAGCCAAAACGCATTCGCACCGATCAAATACATTCTCCAATTAATTATAATATATTATTGAATGTTTCATGTCGATATTTTGATCAATGCATCAATTCTTGACGCTGAGAAGATATTTTCTTCAAATACCTCATCTCTCCTCTTCCTCTCGTCTCCTTTCTCTTCTCTCCTTCTCCTTCTTCTCTCCCCTTCTTCTCCTCTGCTTATATGTCATATCGTCTTCCCCTCCTGTTCTCGCCTCTTGTCTCCATCCCATTCTTCTCCACTCATCTTATCTCCTCTCCTGTCTTAGATTTCCGACTCCACTGCACTCTTCCCCTCATCTTTTCGTTCTTCTCACGTTCTCTCTTTTACTCTACTCTCAACTCCTTTCTTCTCGTCTCCTCCTCTCCTTTCAAACCTCCTCTTCTCCTCTCATCTCTTTCCCTCCTCTCTTCTCCTCTTTGCTCCATTTTTCTCATCTCTCCTCGCATCTTTTCCCTTTCTCCTCATTCATTCTCCTATCCACATCTGTCCTATCTTTTATTCCCGCCTTTACTATTCCTCTTCCCCTTTTGCTCTCTCTTTTCTCCTCTCATTTGTTGTCCCTTTTCGTTTCCTCTCTCCTCTTTTCCTTTGTGTAGACTCATCAGCGATGAAATTCTAGAAAATCGATTTTCTTTCTTTCAGAAAGTATTTCTTATTTGCGATATTTCTTTTATACAATAATACTTGGTTTTATCCCTTTCGCGTATTTCATAAATATCTATTGTGCATATGGCAACCCTGAAATTGAGCCGAACTCTGCACGCAACCCACCGGCGCCTTACGTAATTTGGGTTGCCTAGTTTAAAATGTCGTTTTCCTAAAACTTTTGAGAGACACTGTACAAATGACTGAATGGTTAGTCAACTAGAAACGTTCGACAAAGTAGGAGCGCTGTTATTGTGTTTCCATCGTTCGTGTTGCAATTATTGTGCTTCGGATCTTGAGCTCTTGTGTAGATTAGGGGTAAGTAATCAAATGTCCTGTAGTATATTATAAAAGTGCCTTTCATTAACCACTAACTACATGTGGAAAAACTATTCAATTGCGTATATTCGTGTAGCGTCATATTTTTATTAACGGGGTATAATTTCCTAATTTGGACCACCACGTGTTTCCCAAATTGGACCGGAGAAAGTATGGGCTGTGAACAGAGTTGGAATTGCAAATGGCTATAGCAGCATACAATAATGGGGACTATGGCTTGAACGAGTGTAGTAGAAGGTATGGTTTGTTTGGTTTTACAGCTGACCGAATATTCAACGTGGATGAGTCAGGTTTCACCACAGTCCAGAAACTTACAAAAAAATTCTGGCAAAGAAAGGAAAATCAAAGGTTGGAGCTGTTACAAGCGCCGAACTTGGAGTAAATACCGCAATGGTGTGTGCAGTGAGTGCTGTAGGTGTCTAGATACCGTAGACATAAATACGTGCATGCCTTTTGTGAGCGGTCCAACCTAAGCAACCTGTGGTCCAAGTTAGGAAACCAGTTACCTATAGTGGACCGATGTCACTACTTTCGTTTATGTACCCTATTATATTGGTTCCTGCATTTCTTGTTGAAATACATATATGAAGTGAAAGCTAATAGTTTGTGCTTCTCATACCTACAATTTCGTTATTTTTCTGCGTCTTGTTTTTGATGCAGAAGCAAAATAGTACCAACTGGTCCAATTTCGGCAACTCTCTCCTATGTATGTTTGTTCCGGCATAACTCTCAAACGGCTGGAGCAATTTCAACCAAACGTGGTACACATATGACTTACAATCTGAAAAGGGGTGAAACACCCTTGGCAACCCTAGGAGTGGCGGTGGGAAGGGGGGTGACATGTAAAAATAATCGAAAACGACCGATATTAGTGTGGAATCCATAGTTTTCGGGGTCGCTAAGATGAATAGTGACACTCCCAATGCCGTTCAACTCGAAGTTCATCACCTATCGGCATGGGGGGAGAGGGGGTGAAAATTAAAATGTAAAAAATGACCTAACTCTCGATCGCCTCGAGCAATTTCAACCAAACTTGGTACACATATGACTTACAATCTGGAAAGAAATGCTGTGGGCGTAAGACACCCCTGGCACTCCTACGGGTGGGCGTGGGAAGGGGTGTCATGTACAAATAATCGAAAGTGACCGGTATTAGTGTGGAATACATAGCTTTCGGGGTCACTAAGATGAATAGTGACACTCCCAATGCTGTTCAATTTATTTATTCTTGCTCCTGGAGGTGAAACTAAAAATGTTGTGTATAATCAAGTTTTCAGTTAAATTAATAGTATAGTGAATTTGTAAAAGATTTTACTTTGTATACTGTACTTATAATTTTAAATACCTGTAAATAAAATTAGTTACATTTTACACTATAATTAGAATTCATTATTTTCCTGTCTAATAGAAGATTGGGATAAATAAATACACGGGCAACGCCGGGCAATTAGCTAGTTAGCAATAAAAACAAGCTTTTCTGATTTTTTAAAACTTGAACTGAACTATGTTAATTTCCAGGGGGGTCGACGGACGGGCCCCTCCTCCCCCCCCTGTCGACGCGTATGGGTGCAAGCGACGCACCAACCCTGCTGGATGTCCATTTTTAAACGCTTATACGATCGGACAGCAGTGTGATCAGACAGTACCAGCACCACGGAGAAACGTTTCCAAGTTATGCAAGGTGAGTGAGCGAGTCTACAGTCCCTTACTATCCGTCTCTGTTCAAAACATACGTGGAGAGATTATCGGTAATTGCCTTACCCCGGTACGGTCTCTGCTCTCCCATAGGATACGTGGTTATTGCAACTACGGGATGCGATGACCCAGCGTCGTCTTGTCCTATAGCCGACGCTGTTTCCTCGGGGAGAAGATAGACTAAAGTATATATGTTGTATTCCACGCTCCTAGCGGCGAAATGTTGAACCAGCGATGTGTCGGATCATTCCAATAAAAACTTCAGGACATCAAGCAAAGATGTATAGTCACCGGCAATAAAAAAGGGCCATCTGCATCCTGAAAAACTAGCTTCCTTGCAAGGCGTTATGTGGGTGGCCTAACTCTAAGTGAATTTTAGTAGCAAATTTTCAATGGCAACTTCTACCACCGCCGTAGAGTTAGGCAACACACATAACGCCTTTGCAGGGAAGCGAGTATTTCATAATCTAGGTGTCCCATATTATTGCCGCCGACTGTACACCTATATGATGACGATATGATCCATAAGTTTAGCACACGAAACCAGGGAGTTCTCTTTGAATAACCCTGTATTTTTCTGAGCAAGGTGGATAGCCAATGATTTTCGCGACGAAAACTTGTTTTCGTATAACTTTGTACAGTGCGTTCAGTTCGGCTCGGGGCCGAAGTGATGCCGGAAATGTGTGAATGCAGTTGGCCACCACTTTGAACAACTTTTAAACACAGGCGAGTACTCGTTATGCAATATAAATATCATGGTCTGCATACTAAAGATATGTGCGTAAAAATAAGCGGGACGTTACAGATCGGAAATGCCGGCATCTGCGCCATGTCTCGCCGTCTGCAGTCACGCGCTATCTCGGCCCCGAGTCAAAATTAACGAACTGTAGTTGCTGGACATCGGCGAGTGTACTTTCATGAATTTAATCTACTCATTCAACCTCATCATTCTAAGTCCAAAGAAGCAGAAAATACCATAAGAAAAAAAAAGCGAGTTTCTTTGTTAGACGGGCTAGTTGTGCAAATTCAGCCCAAAAGTGAGATCATTCTGAATGTACGAGACCAACGGATCCATTGAACTTGCCAGCAATTCCTCTGACTCTGCAAGTGATAGGTCGCTGCCCTCGCATTCCTCCAGACTGCATTGAGTAATCTCCCGGGCCCTTATCTTGACCAAGAGTCTCCACACAGTCTCCCCTCATTCCGCAAGGCCTGAGATGCTGAGGACAAGGAGCGGCTTGTCTCTGTGCTCTTCAGAACCGGAAGGTGTCGATGGGAGTAGTCCATTACAAAGCCACCACAAACGCCGCCACAGAGGAGGTGTCGTTAGATTGCTCTATTACAAATCTATCACAAAGTCAGCCACAAAGGTGACAATTGGATTGCTCTATTGCAAAGCTGTCACGAAGGTGTCAATGTGGTGAATCAATTACAAAGCCATAAGAAAATCGGCCGCTGAGACGGTGTCAATGGGATTGCTCTATTACAAAGTTATCACAAAGTCAGCTACAAATGTGACAAATGGACTGCTCTGTTACAAAGTTATCACAAAGTCAGCCACAAAGGAGACAATTGGGCTGCTCTGTTACAAAGCTATCACCAAGTCAGCTAAAAATGTGACAATTGGATTGCTCTATTACAAAGCTTCAGAAAGTCAGCTACACATGTGACAATTGGGCTGCTCTGTTACAAAGCTATCACAAAGTTAGCCACAAAGGTGACAATTGGATTGTTATATTACAAAGCTATAACAAAGTCAGCTATAAGTGTGACAATTGGATTGACCTAGTAAAAATCCGTCACCAAGTCCGCCACAGCAATGGTATACGAGGGCGGGCTGAAAAGTAATGCCTGCTATTTTTTTGTGACGGTGTAAAGACATTTTGGATTTTGAGCAACCATGCATTGTACCCTTCAGACTTTCCCCCTTTCCAAGTTTCAAACTTCTATCACCATGGGTTGCTGAACTAGAGCAAGGAAAATGGCAGCATGTAACAATACCATGTCGGTGCACCTGAAACTGTGTGTGGTGACAGTTTCTAACTGTAGAAACTGTGTCCCCAATTGACATTCATCAGAGAATGAAGGCTTTTTATGGCAATGAATGTGTAACGTCAGCAGTGTATGATGTTGGGCTGTTCATGCTCACAATGAAAACCCCTGCTGAGGAACTCTCAACTCTCAAGAAGTTCTTTGTCACACACGTTGAGAGTTCCTCAGTAGGGGTTTTCATTTTCAGCATGAACAGCCCAACATCATACAGTATTGACGTTACACATTGATTGCCATAAAAAGCCTTCATTCTCTGATGAATGTCAATTGGGGACACAGTTTCTACAGTTAGAAACTGTCACCACACACAGTTTCAGGTGCACCGACATAGTATGGTTACATGCTGCTATTTTCCTCGCTCTAGTTCAGCAACCCCTGGTGATAGAAGTTTGAAACTTGGAATGGAGAAGGGGGAAAGTCTGAAGAGCACAATGCATGGTTGCTCAAAATTCAAAATGTCTTTACACCACCACAAAAAAATAGCAGGTATTACTTTTCAGCCCGCCCTCGTACATCTGATAATTCTCATACAAAGTCATCCACTGAGAAGATGTCAATCAGATTGTTCTATTAAAAATCCACTAAGTCAGCCACAAAGGTGACAATTAGATTGCTCTATTACAAAGTCAGCCACAAAGGTGACAATTAGATTTCTCGATTAAAAGTCCACTACAAAGTTCGCCAAAGCAATTGTGTCCATCTGATCCTTCTAGTACAGTTACGGACACTTCTGGGTTCTAACAACCCCATTGACTTTCCGTGGAATTATTATAACCCAGAAATGTCCGTGACTGTACAAAGTCGTACAAAGTCAGGCACTGAGAGGATGTCATTCTGATTATTCAATGACAAAGCCACACGATTACAAAACCACACAAAATTAGCCATAGAGATGAACTTTGCCTCCTAAGTACAGTCAGCGGCAATAGAAATGGGACACCTAGATCCTTAAATACTCGCTTCCCTGCAGGGTGCTATGTGTGTTGCCTAACTCTACGGCGGTGGTTGAAAAATTGCTATTAAAATCCACTTATCGCAGTACTTAGGCAACACACATATCGCCTAGCACCAAGTATGCCTGGGTCTAGTTGTCCCATTTTTATTGGCAGTGACTGTACGTTATTTTTGTTATTTTATGATCAAAAATAATACAGAAACATTGGGAAGACTCTAGGGAACAATGTTATTTCTTTTCAATTTTTTTATAAAAATATTCACGGTTGTTGTTTCGTAAATTTGCCATATGGTTCCATGTTCTATTTATAACATTCGCTGATTTTCTTTACGAGTTTCTCAAGGTTTATTTCCTTTTTTTTTGCTATAATTAAACCAGGTTTTGTACAACACCTACTACCGAGTGTGGGTTGTACTGGACTATCAAAAGAGGGCCCCCAAGCCTAAAGAACAAAGGGACAAGACGAGCGTTTCCCAGTGATAGGTGACTGACTTCTGGTTGTTCAACCGGGCTTCGTTCAAATGGCCGATCCTGTTTCCCCTTTAGGAACGGACACGAGGGTGGCACGATGGAGGGCCCACGTATCGTCCTAATCTATGCCTGGCCATATGGGAGTTAAATTTCTTCGGCGTGTCTTGTGATTCTGTGGCTGGTGTCGCCGAGTGATAATATTTGCTTTACTGTGTAACGCTTGGTTCTTCCTCTGGTAGGAAACCGGCTGTTGCTGATGCTAGTCTCATTGCTGTAGTGGGAAATTTGTTTTACCAGTTGGCTACACTTAATTGTGCATGCGTTTGGAAGGAAAAAGTGTTAGAAATGATGTAGTCAAAATTGACTAAAGCGATTCTATTACTCCTGTTGAAATATATCAGTCGTTATGGCGTCTGACTACCATGCGGAGAGACCGGGGTTCGATCCTCGGCGGGGGAGAACCGGGATTATTTCCCACCTGGTCAAGCGGCTCCGGCGCCCACTCAGCGTCGTATAAAGTGGGGGTACATGGAGGAAACTCTGAGGGGTAAAGGCAGCCAGGGGCGTGGTGCCCTTCGGCCGTGATCAAGAAAGTGTCTGCTCCTAACTCACCCCCCCCCCCTCCATACGACTTCATGGCGTGATGCAAAGCACAGGAAAGTACTTTCCTTTACTTTTACGTTACATTTACAAATATTTGGTTGATCGAGTTGGTGTTTTAAGCAGAGGCGTCTCGTGAACGCATGCGTCTATTGTGGGGAAAAGGACAGCTTGCTCTGCGACGACATTCATGAGCATTTCTACATTCTAATTTCTTCATATAGGAGAAGTATTTATTTTACACGAGAGCGCTGAACTAAGCTTATATTACATTTCTTGGATCTGAAGTGAAAGAAAGTAATAATTCTTTTCCCACAATTGACGCACTTCACTTCAGATCCAAGAAATGTAATATAAGCTTCATTACGAAGCTACCACTGCGCCATCGGGGAAGCACATATTCAAAACTTCATTTCTGACTGTGAACTGCTGTGGCATTCTCGCAATTAATTGTACGTATCTTATCCTAATTTCATTCAAATTAGACTGTAAACCATTTGAATGTAGAATGCGTTATAATTTGACTACTAAAGACATAATCTAAGCAATGAAAACAGCGTGAAATCCGATCCTGTTCTTGAAATACATGCAAAAAACCGCAAGAAATTCTTGATTTGAAAAGTTGTGCCATCTGTTGGGAAACTTCACTTTACTCTCGAGCACTTACAAGTTAGAACTCTCCTGGAAGTAATTGATATGTTCTTCGCAGGCAAGCAAGACAGAAACCAACATTGATCAGAAACAAACTCGATGGCCATGGAATCAATTTATGAGTCTTGTTACGTAATGCAACAATGAACCAAACCATCAGTTCTTGAAACAATGTAGTAGTACGTGACGGAAGTCAAAGGGTGGCGACTGGGTGAGGTTGGCGAGTGGCAATTTATGCACCGGGGTTAATCGAAAGGCATTATGGTCTCGAGGAAAAGAGAGACCAACCACTGTGCCTCCACCAGGGCTCCAGTCGGAGCACTGCTGCGCAGAATGGCAACCGTACAGACGACTTGCTATGTGGGATGCACACATCAAATGGCCTGTGGACTGAGGCAGGGTTGCCAACCGGCAGTATTTTTTACCATCTGCAATTTCTTACTGTACTTTCCAGAATTCACCAGCGTGCATGAAACGGGTGAACCAAAAGTGACGTCGATGAAATCTGGAAAGCTTTATACTTAAACGGAGGCTATCGGAAAGCGCACGTATATTTGCGTTTAATAGGAAAAGGTCACAGACAATGACTAAGTCACAGAAGATATACTCTGTCCCAGCTAACTGTGAAGCAGGCAAACGAAAACAAGTCTCTGCGCAAGTAGTGACGCGAGACGGCTCCACCAACGAACACGTGAGAGGAACGGAATTGCGTGGAGTGGGGACCTCGCTTCTCTGACGCTATGCGCTGCCTTTCATTATGCATAGTGTACTACGAATTTAAATGGCATTCTTTGCAAAAATATCGAATATTGAAAGTGGCAGCGACTAGGAGGGGCGTAGGGGGGCAGTTGCCCCCACTTTTGCCCTCGCACTATGCAAAACCTTATCCACCAAGGGAAAGCAAACTGTCCTTGCCACCCCCAGATTTAGAACCAAATCGCCGTTACTGAATATTGATATTGCAGGATTTCCTGCATGTTGCAGCAGAACACGGACGCATGTTTTGATACATCAGCATGCTATATTTGCATGCAACAATGCAAGTGATGGAGCAGTCCTATATAAAATGTCAACAGTTCATTCGCCGTCAGTGCCACAAAATCGGGGTGGCATTCCGTATTATAATACAAATGGATATCATGAATCAGGACAAGTTTCGAAGCGAACGACGCCACTCGAATTCACCAGCCGCACCAGGTCTGGAGGCCGGTGCAAAATGATGATGTCATAGTTTAACCTGGTGAAAACTTTGGTGGACACCGCTGAAATACGGATCGGCGAAGCCCAGCGCGTCCACCGGTGGAATCTGGAGAGCGCCCTTAATTTCTTTGAAAACTATCATCGTAAAAGAAGACCCTTAATATATGCCGGACGGATTTCTTGCCATTAGGAATTTTTAAAATTCACATGGGTGCAGCAACAAGGCGTATGGCTACTTCTCAGGAGCCCTGAGTTAGATTGACGGTGGAATTTTTCCCGACAGTTTCCCTACTTCAGCAGCTATGGGGCTCACTGAACAAGTGATGAAAGGGTACCTGTCGGCAGGTCGTGATACTAACCACACCACCTCCATCAGGAGCGTATATTCTAGGCTATCTGCGAAGCCTGGAGTCTAGAGAATAAAATACAGGAGAAAAATCGATCAGAAATTGTAAATAACATTATTCATATCAGTGAGATGATGATGATGCCGATTCTGGAGTTGGCAACCTGATTTCTTATGAGTTGGCAACCTGATTTCCTATGAGTTGGCAACCTGATTTCTTATGGGTTGGCAACCTGATTTCCTATGAGTTGGCAACCTGATTTCTTATGAGTTGGCTACCTGATTTCTTAGGAGTACGTAAATGTATTTCTATTCATAGCCTAGGATCACATGACATAGTGAGATGGCACAGATGTTGGCCACTGACCTCCATATTTGGGGTGATACAGAGACGAAAAAGAGACCAGACCCTTCGAGATTTGTCGAAACGATACCGAGAACGAGACAGACCTCTCTAAATCGAAACGAGAACGAGATTTAGTTTGTTGCATTGTGGCCTCGTTTGAGATTTTGGTATTATATTTGACGAAAATCACCTAAACCAAATGTTATACATAAGTATTGTGCGATTTATTTATACGTACCACGTGCATATCTACCCGATTGTTTTGTAGACAAGGCATGTATTTTAGTAATAATAGTCAATTCATTAGTGGCAACACTGAGTCTGTGCTTCGTGATTGCATATATTCAAGGTAAAATTAACTTTACCCAGGGTTCGTAGTGTCCAAACGTGGCATCAAACAGAAAAAAAGTTCAGAAAAAGTCGTTTCCATTAATGCAAGCTGTGAACTTTTGTGAGGAACACTCATGTCCAGGCCTGGAATAGAACCACAAACCTTCGGTACCAAAAGATGAATGATGCAATGTTGAAATAGTCGAAGGAAACAACGAAATGTCCGCTATGCCTGACACAGGACTCGAATCTAGTACCCTTGACATAGTAACGCGCTACAGAGGGCCACTAAAAAGTTTGCAATTCGAATTATTATGATTACTTAATTATACAGGGTGTCCCCAAACAGATACTGACTTCTCAATACTTTTGGTTACCTTTTTGGGGCACTGTATATTTAAATATTTGATCCAATTTTATGAAAATACATTCTATACGATGCGGTTAAAATGGCTTACAATTTATCACTTTTCTAAATACAGGGTGTAAAACATTAATCAATCGATATATTACACTGCACCATTCGTACACTCCTGTTCACATAAGGTGGCACACTTTATAGGGTTGAACACTTCAAGAATGTTCCACTTTATCTGAACAAGAGTGTACATGTCGTCAAATTTGTTGTAAGTTCACTTTATGCTAAGATAGATCAATTGTGACTGCCAGTACAGTGTGGCATTGGATCCGAACCACTATATCTTCCCATCAGGAAAAGAATGCGAGCTTTAAATACAAGCCAAAAACCACTACGCTATCGTGAACGCTAGAATCTAAGTACTCAATAGCTTATGTTGCATATTGCCTACAGGTAATGTGACGTAATCTATTATTACGTATGATCATAATGAGTGCTTTCAGTTTTACGGAAATCAATTGTTTTTATTAATTTTATATCAGTTGATTTTGTGATGCAACTTGTTATCTGTCCTGCTGAAAAGCCAGTGTTGCTCTTTGTTACTTGATTCCAAAAGCACTTAGTGTTTTCTGTTGACATTTTAATGTTATTATATTTAAAGAAAATCGGAATTTACTTATATGCTCAGGAATGCTACTCTTTAGGGGAAAATGCAGTATCATTTTTTTTATATAAATTTTTGATTGTTGTTGAAACAAAGTTTGCAGCACTGAACTGACCTTGTGGTAAATAATTTTGTTTTCTACTTGCAACTTTTCATCCTACTTACTTCATTCAGTAATCGTCTTCGGTGTCTTCTATTTTTCCCCCTCACTGTGCGTGAAGTACAAAAAAAAGGCAACGTGGCAACGTTGCACAATCAAACAAGAGAAGATGAGACAAGGTGTGGTGAGAAGGTGCTCTCTCGACGTCCAACACCTTCAGCCAGCTCTACCTACGCCTACACCCACCTTTCACATGCCCCCCCCCCTCTCTCTCCCCTATTTTTCGTTCATCTTTCGTGGTCGTCTCTTCAAACACTTTGATGCAAGGGTTGGGAGGCACAAGGCTCCGTTGTAATACAATACAAGCGGTCAGGAATCGGCTTTCTTTTAGATGTCGGTGAAGAACTCACTCTCTCTCTCTCTCGCTCTCCCCCTCCCTCCCTCTCTCTCTCTGTGTGTGTGTGCGTTTCTTCAATTGTCGAAGTGTGTGTGTGTGCGTTTCTTCAATTGTCGAAAGAACCATTGTCCAGAAGGTTTCTAAGCAGTGCGGTCCGCAAAACCAAAGTATTGTCTTCAGATCGTGGAATTTCAAGTAAATATTACATGTAACAGTGGCGTATGCTGAGTCCAGATCTGTGCTTTCCTATATATACTGTACTATAGCGTTGGAACTGAAAAAAAAGGAGGTACCTATGTCTTCCTCGTTCATGTTTTGGTGTTTTGGAAGTGAAGTGACATTGTTTCGTATTATTCTCTTGTTTCAAAAATTGAAATCAGCAATCAGATAATAATAATAATAATAATAAATATTATTTCTCAAGGGATCCCAGGTTCGATAACCGGTAGCGGCACATTACATAGTGGTTCAGATCCTACTTTAAACTGTAGGCCCAGTCCCGATTAGCCTATCTGTGCACAAGGTAAGGTAAAATCCCCCCTGCATGTAGCACCGTGCCATGAAGGCACATTTAGGGGATGATAGGGGTAGGGTCCACACATTCCCGATCTCGGTCATTTTTGGAGCTTATGTCTTTACTTCCCAGGGTTGCCCCCCCCCCCAGGTACCCATTGATTTGAGGCTGGGTGAGCCCCAGAGTCGCTTTATGCGGGGACAAGGCAGGAATAAATTCCGACCTTACATCACCCACCCCAGGAATCGTACCCTGGTCTTCAGCATGGCAGTCAAGACACTTCACCGACTAGACCATCACGGCATCTCTAAGAGTAGCGGTGATCCAAAAAGTCGGAAGGGCGTCTAACTTTCACGGGAAGTCCTGGGTTCGATTCCTGGGGTGGGTGATCTCAGATGGAATGAACCTGCAGAAGACAGCTCCGGGGCTTAAGCAACTTCTAATCAGTTGCTTATGGGGCAATACTGACTGTGGTGCTGATCACGTCACCTCCACTATGGCCAAGGCCACGCACCATTATGCAAACTCTGGGAATTGAGGGAAAAAGAGAGAGAGAGAGAGAGAGAGAGGAGAGAAAATAGGAAAGTAAAGGAAGAGAGAGAGAGAAAGAAAGAGAGAGAGATGAGAATAGAAAGAGACGGAGGCAAATGAAAAGAGGAAAAGATGGAGGTAAATAGGGATACAAGAGATACAAGAGAGGAAAGGATGTAGGAAAAGTAGGGAGAATAGAGGAAAAGGAGAAAGAAGAGAGAGAGAATAGAGGCAAAGAGAGAAGAGAGAATAAAGCAAAAGAGAGAAGAGAGAGAGAGAATATAGAGGAAAAAGAGAGAAGAGAGAGAATAGAGGAAAAAGGGAGAAGCGAGAGATTACAGGAAAAGATTGATTGATTGATTGATTTAGTTTATTTTACTTCGCGTTTTGTGCCTTTTGGCTAATTTGCGAAGATGGGGATGAGTGATGAAATGATGAAATTGATGAATGGACATTCACAAACAACCAAGCCCGACCAGGTTTCGAACCCGGGACCCTTGGCGTCGCAGCGCGATGTGGCTAACCACTCGGCCACAGGGTCGGGCTAGGGGAAAAGAGAGAAGAGAGAGAGAGAATAGAGGAAAAGAGAGAACAGAGGAAAAATAGAGAAGAGAGAGAGAGAATAGAGGAAAAATAGAGAAGAGAGAGAGAATAGAGGAAAAATAGAGAAGAGAGAGAGAATAGAGGAAGAGAGAGATTAGAGGAAAAGAGAGAAGAGAGAGAATAGATGAAAAGAGAGAGAATAGAGGAAAAAGAGAATAGAGAAAAAAGAGAGAAGAGAGAGAGAATAGAGGAAAAGAGAGAATAGAGGAAAAGAGAGAAGGGAGAGAGAATAGAGGAAAAGAGAAGAGAGAGAATACAGAAAAAGAAAAGAGAGAATAGAGGGAAAAGATAGAAGAGGGAGATTAGAGAAATAAGAATAGAGAGAGAATAGAGAAAAAGAGAGAATAGAGACAAAAGAGAGAACAGAGGAAAAAGAGAGAAGAGAGAGAGGATAAAAAGATAGAAGAGAGGAAAGGAGGGAGGAATAGGAGAAGATAATAGAGAAGGAGGACTAGAGAGAGAGAGAGAGAGAGAGAGAGAGAGAGAGAGAGAGAGAGAGAGAGAGAGAGGGGAGAGAAAAAAGAGAGGTCAAAAAGAGAAAAAGAGGTTCCCAGGTTACATACGGAGCTGGATCACATTTTAGTGCTCTAAACACATTTTAAACAGTCTAGCCACGATAAGCCTACTGTAGCGCCACGACGGCTACCTTTATATCAACCGGAAAGAATATATGCGAGCGGCACCAAAACTGACCTGCCTAAACTACTTTCGTATGAACCTAATGTGGTGGTGGATCAGTATCTGTGTATTTAGCGGGTTCAATATTTGTCGTATGGGAACAAAAGGGTGACTCAAAGATACATTATCCTTCAAAACTCTGACGCACAGGTTCAATCCCAATGAGATCGGTTTTGTCCAGCATAGTCAGGACCGAGCGCTGAGAAGCCATATAAAGGAACTTCCCGTTAAAGATTGCCGCCTTGCATTTAAGAGGAGAATGGTTAGTTTCCGAGTGGAGGCAAATTACATAAAGGTTCGGATTCTACCTTAAACTGGAGGTAGAATGTCATTTAGCCTTAAACAAAGTGAAAAAAGACAAATAACCGCCTCAATGGGTTTCGTCAATCGAAATCCAACAAAAGACTGCATTGCAAGCTTTCACCCTGAAACGATAAAAGATTGATTCAGGTGATTCAAAAATTGTGTTTTTAGTACGATATATGTCTATCAGAATAATTCGATCGTTTTTAGATTGACAGTAATTGTGGCAGTGATGGGTGCCAGATGGTGGCTGGCCATGTGTCACGAATGAGAGAGGAAAGAAGAGTTTACAGGATTCTTGTTGGGAAACCTGATGGTAAGAGACCTGTAGGAAGGCCAAGACGAAGGTGGAGGGACAACGTTGAGATGGACCTAAAGGAAATCAGTAAAGATTGAAAATGGATTTATTGATTTAGTGTTTAAGTCCACTTTATTCACAGTAAGGCTAATCAGTACTGGACCTACAGTTTAAGTAGAATCCGAACCATTATTTGCTTCCGCCGGGAATCGAACCGGGGACCCCTTGATTACGCTACGGGGAGGCCCTGGTATGGATAGAAAAGATTGGATTGATCTTGCCCAGGATAGGGACAGATGAAAAGTTGCTGCAGCCATAAACCTTCGGGTTTAAGAAGGCTAGAGAGTTAGTGAGTTAGATGGTGCCAAAAAAATAACAGCGTGGTGGCAGACGGGGTGAAATATTTTCTGTGCAGTCACACTGAATGTAACCTAAATAGCAGTGGCGTATTCTGAGTCCAAGATCTTTGGCTATCTCACTATGTCACGTGGTCCTAGGCTATGAATAGAAATAAATTTACCAACTCCTAATGAATCAGGTTGCTAACTCATAAGAAATCAGGTTGCCAACTTATAGGAAATCAGGTTGCCAACTCACAAGAAATCAGTTTGCCAACTCACAAGAAATCAGGTTGCCAACTCCAGAATCACCATCATCATTTCACTGATACGAATAATTTTATCTTCAATTTCTGATCGATTTTCCTCCTGTATTTTATTCTCTAGACTTCAGGCTCTGCAGATCGCTTTGCTAGCCTCGAATATACGCTCCTGCTAAATAGCATACAAACATTTGTTTGTCGTGTTTGCTGGTGGACTGATCAACGAGGGGGGGGGGGTGTCATCCCCTTGTCCCCACTCTGGCACCGTCACTGAATTATGGGCCTGAATTATACGATGTTAATAAAATGACCATCCTTCCTAATCACACCTGAGATTCGAACAGAGAACTTTTATATTTCAAGCACGATATGCTAACAGACAGCTGCAGAGAGCGTTGAACTTTCTCTCCCCGCCCCAATCACCTGCTTTAGCGTGGAAGCTAAGTTCTAATTTGAACAGAGTGCAGACATCATTTGCAAAACACAAGAGGAACCATGTTTGGGAAAGAAATATTAGTTCTTTGTTTCTCAGCCTGCCCCTTCGACCAACCTACAACCATTAAATACAAAGGAACTTGCTTAGTGCGTTCGTGATGGTCAAATGTCCATGTTTAACGCCCTCGTACCATTGAGTTTTGGCTTTGCTTGATGTACGCCTCGTAAAGACACGAGAAAAAAAGATACCGCTCTTTGTAGCGGAGTGGTTATCGCCAAGGGTTCAGAGTCTGGGTTGGGCATGGATGTGTGTTGGTCGCATCAATCTGATCGTCGCGATTAACCTAGAGGTGGAAAAAGTACGGATGCTACCAAGAACGAGATCACCATTAAAATCGAGACGAGGTCCTTCGAGTCTTCAAATGACAGAGGACAAGACCGTGGCTTACTGGCCAATACTCTATCCAGCTTTTAATATTTAGCATATTAGAATCTGTGTGCATTACTTCGGTTAAATCCAAACTTGGCCTACCAACAATGCCAGTGGCGGCGCGATTGTGTTCCAAAACCAGGGGAGCAAGGTGCGAAAACTGGGGGGCAAAGACAGTATATTTCCATTTGAAGATAAGGTTTAGCATAGTGCGAGGGCAACTGCCCCCCTCGCCCCCCACCCTCTTATGGCCGCACTGAACAAGGTGAAGATGCCATAAATGACACATCAAATAGAGGAAAGACGTTCAAAATGCAGCATAGAAGGAAGTGAAGATGCCCTAATTACAGAATGCAGCGAAACGAATACAGCAAACAATGTGAAAATGCACTAAACCATCCATATGAAGATGTTCTAAATGCAGCAAGTATCAATGTAAAGATGCCGTAAATCCAGCATCTAATAAGGTTAAGATGCCCTAAATATGGAATTTAGCAAAGGGAAAATGGTCGAAATGCAGAATCCGAAGATGACATAACTGCAGTATCATATAGAGCGAAGGTGTCCTAAATGGAACATCCATTGAAGTGAAGATATCCTAAAAACAGAACCCAGCAAATCAAAGATGATATAAATGAAATCACAGTGAAAATGCCCTGAAAGCAACAATCCTCAATGTGAGAATGTTCTCAATGCAGAATACAACAAGTAAAAATGATCTAAATGCATAATCCAATAAGTGAAAACGATCTAAATGCATAATACAATAAGTGAAAATGATCTAAATGCATAATACAATAAGTGAAAATGATCTAAATGCATAATACAATAAGTGCAAATGATCTAAATGCATAATGCAATAAGTAAAAATTATCTAAATGCATAATCCAAAAGTGAAAATGATCTAAATGCATAATCCAACAAATAAAAATGATCTTAATGCATAATCCAGTAAGTGAAAATTATCTAAATACAGAATCCAACAAGTGAAAATGATATAAATGCATAATCCGATAAGTGAAAATGATCTAAATGCAGCATCCAACAAGTGAAAATGATCTAAATGCATAATCCAACAAGTAAAAATAAACTAAATGAATAATACAGTAAGTGAAAATGACCTAAATACAGAATCCAACAAGTTTCTTTCTTTGATTTGGTGTTTTAAGTCCACTTTATGCACAGTAAGGCTAATCGGGACTGGACCTACAGTTTAAAGTGGGATCCGAACCACTATGTGCCTCCACCGGGTATCGAACCCGGAATTCCTTGATTACAAGGCGACGACGCTACCACTGCGCCATCGGGGAGGCCCTGAATCCAACAAGTGAAAATGATCTAAATGCATAAGTAAATATGATCTAAATGCATAATCCAACAAGTGAAAATGATATAAATGCATAATCCAACAAGTGAAAATGATCTAAATGCATAATGCAGTAAGTGAAAATTATCTAAATGCATAATCCAATAAGTAAAAATAATCCAAATGCATAATCCAACAAGTGAAAATAATCTAAATGCATAATGCAGTAAGTGAAAATGATCTAAATTCATACCAACAAGAGAAAATTATCTAAATGCATAATCCAGTAAGTGAAAATGATCAAAATGCATAATTCAACAAGTGAACATGATCTAAATGCATAATCCAACAAGTGAAAATGATATAAATGCATAATCCAACAAGTGAAAATGATCTAAATGCATAATGCAGTAAGTGAAAATTATCTAAATGCATAATCCAATAAGTAAAAATAATCCAAATGCATAATCCAACAAGTGAAAATAATCTAAATGCATAATGCAGTAAGTGAAAATGATCTAAATTCATACCAACAAGAGAAAATTATCTAAATGCATAATCCAGTAAGTGAAAATGATCAAAATGCATAATTCAACAAGTGAACATGATCTAAATGCATAATCCAACAATGAAAATGATCTATATGTAGTATCCGCTAGAGCAAAGATATCCTAAATACAGCTAAGGTGTGCCAAATGCAGCATACAACGAAATGAGGATGCTCTAAATACAGAATTCAGCAAAGCAAAGATGACCTAAAGAAAGGAAAAACAGAGCAAAATATGCCGTAAGTGAATCATCTGACAAAGTAAAGATACTCTACACTAAACACCCAACAACAAGAGGATGCTATAAAGCCTATTAAAGGCAGACAATTCAATCTTTCCGTTCCATTAAGGACAGGCAAAGAAATCGAAACAAGGTTGTGAAATTTAACTCCTCCTCTTATACCAATTTTCAACGTTACAGTTACCTCAATACCTGAAAAAGAGAGTTGCTCAAGATATTAAATCACGATTCGGAAAAAATATCGTATCGTCCGTGACGATATTTTTTACGATATATCGCGATATCGTCCATCCCTAGTGGCCACACACCATCGTGAGGAAATTGGGGAGCTGCGAATGAGTAGCGTAACCCGGTCATGAAAGCCTATAGCAACTGTCGGTTCGTCGTGCTGACCATACGTCACCCGGAACCTTGTTGGATGATCTCACCATGAGTGAGGGTAGAATCAGGTGGGGGGAGTGAGGTCGGTAATCCCGGGCCTTAATTGGCTGTTGCGTCACGGGTTATTATTTAAGGTTGTAATACAACAACTTTCAATGTATACCGTCGAAGGTATCTCAAACAAAAACCCGTCAACTTATCCCCACATTACTCCGGATTAACGAGGTTTTACTGTATCTATAATTCAGTTGTTTTGAGTTTGAGTTGGTGTTTTATGTTCACTTTATGCACAGTAAGGCTAATCGGGACTGGATCTACAGTTTCAAGTGGGATCCGAACTACTATGTGCCTCCACCGAGTATCGAACCCCGGACCCCGTGATTGCAAGGCGGCGACGCGACCACTGCGCCATCGGGGAGGCCTAAATTTAGTTGTTGTTACTGTAGTTTCCAGTAGGGTGAGCGGCGGTGGGGCACTGGACATTTTTGATATACCACACTGATTACAACAGACGATATGACAATGTGGCCTCTCCGATGGCGTAATGGTAACGTCGCCGCCTTGTAATCAAGGGATCCTGGGTTCGATACCCGGTGGAGGCAAATGGCACAGTGGTTCGGATCCCACTATCCAAATCAGATTAGCCTTTCTGTGCATTAAGTGGACTTAAAACAATCAACATGAGAACGTGCACAAAAACACATTCATACTTTTCCCAGGACTCAAACCTGGAAACACGGAGAAATGCAACCCCGTTACTTGTTATATGACACCTGAAACATGATTGTTGTTAACTTACATTCGAATAATGATTACAGAAGTTGGCTAATTCGCTGTCAACTTCTAACTGCCCGCATTCAGTAAGATTCGAAGCTCGACCATTCAAAGTCTGGACCACTGCAGATCGCCGAGGTTGGCGACCTCCGACACAGGGCAAAAACTCCTCTGTGGGCTTCTCTATGGGCTTTTTGGGCCGCGATGGGCGTGTGGGCCGGACGGCCGCAGGAAGCGGAAAAGGGAACTTTCAAGAACATCTATTATCGCCCCGTTGTGGCCCACGTGACGTGCGTGTCGCTTGTCGCCAAAAGAGCGCTAAGGTGCGTCGCCCACGCGGTCTCACCCAAAAGGAGCAACGACGGAGAGAGGAATTGTTGGAGCTGCACCTGTGGCACCGGATTAGCAATTACGCTTTATACCTTGAAGGTAGCGTTCTGGCAACACTCCAGTTGAATCCGTGTGGCAAAAAGTATGCGTATTCAGGTGTGATTTTCTTCCTAAGTCGATTAATGTGGACGGCAGGGGCCTTCTGAACGATAAGAAACTAGTAATATGTATAGTTTTGTCATTTAAGTCAGTTTTCCAACTTGTCAACATAAGACTGATACTGCAACCCTAACTCACCATCTTACCCATCGTATAGTATAATTAATTGATTGATTAAATCTGAAATTTTGGGTGCGTCAGCACTTAGACTATTTTCACCCGTCACATTACACGGCCGTAGGCCGGGAGCGCACAAGAAAAAGGCTGCGTGTGGTTAAAAAAGTATACCACGAGCGCACAAAATCCATTGCGATGTTGCCACGTTGTGTCAACTGTTTTTGCCTTTCAAGGGATCCGGCTGGGTCCTTATAAGTTAAAGATATTATGGGTCCTTATAAGTTAAAGATATTATGTATCATATATTATGTGAATGGCTATATTCATAACACCCTATTCCATTTAATAATCTCACTATCTCATAAATAATTTGGCCTCGTAAGACGGGCAATGTATCTCTGCAGAAAGAGGGAGACAACAGTAGACCCCAGAGACATGGTCGAAGCTAACCTAACCTAACCTAGCCATTACACAATCATAGATGTGGCAACGCAGCATTGGATGTTGTGCGCTTGTGGCACCTTTCATATTCCACGAGCGCACACTTTCACATTTTTGTGCGCTAGTGGACTGCACCCCATTACCATAACTACAGGAACCGGTGTCCAATCACAGCGCAGAACTGTTATTTTGACAAAATCCTGTTTCCCTAATGGCTGCTTCGGAGAGGACGGTTAGAAAGGTTGCCGCTTTTTGTCCAAAGAGGCGGGCAGCGGCAGGTCTAATTGGCTGTTTGACAGCAAGTTCCTTCGTAGGTAAATGCGGCAACAGAGGGTCACTGGCAGAAAGGCGGGTCCTGCGCCGGGAGATACCGCGATTTCACTTGTAACATAACTGTAATGTCAAGAGGACTAAAATATACTTACTGGGGTCAGAAGCTGAGGTTGTAAAAGGGCACTCAGTACACATAATGGCAAAATACAGGACAACACACACCTAACCCTACGAGGATTACACTGGCCGCAGGTCCAGACGCCAAAGCCTCGTGAGTCTACAAAGTACAGTCCAGGGTGTTCAACGTGGAAGTGAGGTTGAAAACTGCGTCTACTAATGTATAGTAAAAGATATGAAATTGCCTATACAATCTTCTCAGGAGCATATATTCTGGCCTACCTAGACTACCTGCGAAGCCTGAAGTCTAGAGAATAAAATACAGGAGAAAAATCTATCAGAAATTGTAAACAATATTATTCACATCAGTGAGATGATGATGATGCTGATTCTGGAGTTGGCAATTTGAATTCTTATGAGTTGGCAATCTAATTTCTTATGAGTTGGCAAACTGATTTCCTATGAGTTGGCAACCTGATTTCCTATGAGTTGGCAACCTGGTTTCCTATGAGTTGGCAACCTGATTTCTTATGAGTTGGCAACCTGATTTCCTATGAATTGGCAATCTGATTTCTTATAAGTTGGCAACCTGATTTCCTATGAGTTGGCAACCTGATTTCCTATGAGTTGGCAACCTGATTTCTTATGAGTTGGCAACCTGATTTCTTATGAGTTGGCAACCTGATTTCCTATGAGTTGGCAACCTGATTTCCTATGAATTGGCAATCTGATTTCCTATGAGTTGGCAACATGATTTCCAATGAGTTGGCAACCTGATTTCCTATGAGTTGGCAACCTGGTTTCCTATGGGTTGGCAACCTGATTTCTTATGAGTTGGCAACCTGATTTATTTCTATTGATAGCCTAGGACCACGTGATATAGTGAGATAGCCCATATCTGGGACTCAGAATACGCCACTTAATCTTCTTATTTATCCTCTTTCCGGGAGTGACCCTTTCCAAAGACACAAATGCTAACCTCCCTTCCACGTAGCGTGGCTCTGGCGTCTCACAGCCAGTATAATAACATGTGCGGCCCTTTGTTGTGACGTCTCTATATGTTTGTCACCGATCTCATCTCATCTCACCAACATTTATCACTCACAACACGAAAACCTCGGCCAGGATTCGAATCCTCTGTCCCTGGCGTCGAAGCGCGCTATGCTAAAGACTCAGCCACGGAAGTCGGTAGAGAGAGAGAGACAGAATTCTATGTGTGAAGCAGGACCTCGTATAGAGGCAGAGAAAGGAAGGGGGGATCGAGTTGGCAGAGAAAAACCGTACACGTTGCTGTAAAAGGCTAGTAGCTGCAGTCGCTTCCCCTCCACGCAATCCCATTTCCTCTCACGTGTTCATTGGCCGCGTCACTACTTGCGCAGAGACTTGTTTTCGTTCGCTTGCTCCAGAGAAATATGCTACAGGGTACAGAAGGAGAACAAAGAGAGAATTGGAAAAGATCGATACAGACACGTGACATGGATATGAGAGACAGAAAATAGAACATAGCGCAAATAGGAGAGAGGGGAGAACGTATAGTTTAATCAATTATATATTTATATACACGTATAACAACAAAAACATTTTTATCACCATTTCTGCACTCTTGTAAAGAGATGAAGCCAAGATATAATCTTGTCATACGTGTCCTTGCTTGAAGAGAATTTAGGTACTTAAGATAGACGCACTTGTTCATGTAAAGTTTTTACGGCGTTCTACGTGTCGGGTTCACGCGTGTATGCATATAAACTCTGTGTATGTAAAGATTTTTAGCTTTGTGATTTCCCAAGTACAATTTCCACGAAACACACTAAATCTGATAGGCTAAAGCCAAGGCTTATCTTGATAGTTTACGTGTGAAGTGTTGACACCTTGTTGATATCGAGAGGTAACCTCAATTTGTATTTCCTGTTATTGATTTATATTAACTTCTTAGTTTTAAGATAGAATATCCATAAATGAGTTTCCTTAGTGAGCAATCCATTAATATATTTCACATAATCATCGTTGGGGTTAGCCAAAATGTCAGGAAAGCAACGCGAAGTGACACAAATATACAAGAATGAAATATTAAGGATGGTTTGTTTGTTTGAATTGTTGTTTTAACTTACAGTTTAAATTGGGATCCGAACCACTATGTACCTCTACCGTTTACCGAACCCGGGACATCGTGATTACAAGGCGAGGGGATTATCACGGTGAACAACCTTCACGCTATTAAGCCCAGCATACAAGCATGGCGTTACTCGTCCCGTCGCTCGTGTCGAGAAGAACTTCTTCTTACCCGACTGCGTATTGGACACAGCCATCTAACCAATGGTGACTTGCAGCAAGGGCTGGACCCTCTGATGTGTCGTGTTTGTAATGTTGTTTTACGCATTGGGCATATTGTTGTTGAATGGTGAATATTGAAGAGTGCAAAATGGCCACGCATACCGACGCACTCAATTTTAATTCAATCAATCAATCACGACAGGGCACTCAGCTCATTTTCAGGTGAGCACGAGAGAACAGATTCTATCTCGTAACATAGTGTTAGAATAGGTATAGTTGAAAGCAGTAGGCAATGGATAATGTCCAATTAACATTAACGTCCGTGGCGGAGTGGTTATCATAACGCGTTACGACGCCAGGCGGCCCGGATTCGAATCTCGGCGTGGGCATGGGTGTTCTTTGTGAATATCCCTTCAATTTCATCATATCATCCTCATCTTCACGACTAGCCAAAAGTGGCAGAAAAGCGAAATAAATTAATCTAATCAATCAATCCATCAAACCAAGTAATATTGCATGCTAATGAAAAACAATCATAGCTTACAATCAGAGAATTACAATATATATATATATATATATATATATATATATATATATATATATTGGAACGACTGTACTAGGCGAACATAGGCGAAGGATATCTTTGAAACAACTATTCAAGAAATAATCTGAACGACAGATTTCTTCAAAATCCATGCGTTTATGGAGACTGCAAATTATCCAAACTATCTGAATATTCCGATAATCTGGATATCCGTCATCCAGACTTCGTGACCATTCGTAATCTGAAACTAAAATGTCTGGAGCTAAAAGTGCTCCTTGGAACATTTCGTGAAGCGGGAGCTAAGGAAGAGTCAAAATGGACAAAGTTGGAGTCTTCTGAATGGATTGCTACTGTCTGCAGCACTCGGTGCATTTGAGCACTCACAACCTAAGTCCTGATATATTTATCTTAGACATGCAATCTCTCTGCTTAGCCTCTTCCCTTATCTCTTAACAGTTCCAAGGTATTTATAAAACGTTCTCCAGTAGAATGGCGCCATGAATCATTGGGGATGGTTCTCAGACGAGAAGAGTCAGCCAGGAGTGGCCACTATAAGAAGCCAGAGGCCCCAGGTGCGAAGCCTGGTTATGCCATGGGTTGGAGCGCATAAATAAAAATTAGCAGACGCTTCAATGATAGCCGAGTGGTGATCAATAGTATGAAGAAAGCTCCTCTCATTTTTCCATAATTAATACTACCCAACTCAGAGCCCTCTGTAGCCTGTTTGAGGCATCGCAGAACTCTGAAATTTCGTGAATAGTTCAATTTTCCGCCACCAGGTTGAAATGTGGCGCTGTACTTCCATGATGGGTTGTAATAATGACGTAAACTGCTCCAATTGGTTATGGATTTGCCTTTACCTTGCAATCTTGCAATAAAACGAGAGATTATTTTCTCGCAACTTTCAGCCACTAACAAATGTCTTTCTAATTAATAACTCAGCTAAATCACTTAACGTGAGTGCTGAACAAGAGTTCGGAAGTGATTGCTGGTGAAGTTGTTTTATCAGAACGGTAGTAATAGTGCAGCTGCCTGCGAGGTTATCGTCATGCGAAAGGACTTCGAAAGGGTCCCAAGGGTTAAGAAAGATGATGAAGAAATTTGAAGAGACTGGAGATCGGGTGTTGCAGCAGGACGGGGGCCGCCGGCCGATTGCAGAAGAAGTTGTCACCGAAGTGGCTGTTGCAGTGGCGGATAGGGCCTCTTGTTTCTGATTTAAAGACTTGTACACCTGACTTATGTTTTTCAATATTCATTATTACAGCGCCACATTTCAACCTGGTGGCGAAAATTTGAACTATTTTTTTTTATCGCCACCCTATTACCCATGGTCTGCATAGTGGATTCATCAAATTTCAGAGTTCTTCGATGCCTCAAACAGGCTACAGAGGGCTCCGAGTTGGGTTACTTTAATTATGGACACCCGGTACATGCATAAATTCACGTGTGCATGTATAACTGTAGGGGAAAAAGGTTAAGGGGAAAATGACAAAGAAAGGGACAGAGAGTACTAGAGAAAGTAAGGATAGAGTGAGAGAGAATGTAGGGGGAAGGAAGGGGAGAGAGAATGTGGGAGAGAGAGGGGGGAGGGAGGAAGAGGGAGGGAGAGAGGAGAGGGAGAGAGGAGAAGGAGAGAGAGAGAGAAAGAGAGAGACTGGGAGGGAGAGAGGGAGGGAGGGAGAGGGAGAGAGGGAGAGAGAGGGAGAGAGGGGGAAAGAGAGGGAAAGAGAGAGGGAAAGAGAGAGGGAGAGAGAGAGAGAGAGAGAGAGAGAGAGAGAGAGAGACCATGACTAGGCTGGGATTCAAACCCGAAACCTTTGCGAGGTAGCGCACTTTGCTAACCATTCCGTCACGAAGTTTGGTTCTTTCTCTATATGGAGAAGAAAGAAATAAATAATCTAAATGTTTTAAGTCCACTTTATGCACATTAAGGCTAATCGGAACTGGAGCTACAGTTTAAAATGGGATCCGGACCACTATGTGCCTCCACCGGGTATCGAACCCGGGATTCCTGGCGTCATAGCGCCATGTGTTGAGGTGTTGAGAGAGGGGGGAGAAGAGACTGTGAAACTAAGTGAAGAAATGCAGAGGAGAGAAGGAGGGGCACAAAGATTCTAAGAGCAACTAAGAAGATTGGAAAAGAAAAGAAATCCCTGAGGGTAGAGGAAAGGGGAAGAAAGGGCTTCTCCAAGGGGAGGGAGGGAGTTGTTGTCATTCAGCATCGCTTTTCTACCACTTTTGGCAAAGATGAACCTAAGTGTAGACAGTGAGAAACTAAAGAAGGGCAGTACGGAGACAGTAAGATGCAGAATCCAACTGCTCAGTATCTGCCAACAGGTACTCTACATTATTCATACTCAGGTTAATCGGGACTAGACCTACAGTTTGAAATGGGAACACAACCACCGTGCAATCTGCCTCCATTGAGGATTGGAACTCGGTACCCTTTGCGTACAAGGCAGCGTCGTTACCGCTACGTCTCAGGCAGACCCATATATCAATAAGTTTGCACTGGAGTGGTGTGTATTTGAATAACATCTTTATTGATACGAAATGCTGCAAAAATTGAGTAGGTAGAGTCGAATTACTTTCGGAACAACCACGCGAGTCTGTCTAGCGAGCCTAGTGGGCGTGTAGAACCTGAGCACGGGGCTTAGCGATAGGTTCTGGGTTGAGATGACGTCAGTGGCTCGCTTCGTTGATTGGCTGCTTCGAGAGTTGTGACTCGTTCCGAAGCTTCAAATGCATAACAGCCAAAGATGTTATGGAAATAATCTCCCTCTACTCAGTCTTATTCATACGACTCATTAGTATCAGTCCCAATAGCGAATTCATCCTCATCGTCGCGATTAGCCAAAGAAGAAGAAATGCGATGTGAATTTATTCAAACCAGGCGCGTCGCTGTTTCAGTAATAATTACATACGAAAATGAATGAATTAATTAATAGTTATTATAAATAAACTAAACCATATATACAAGGTGTGAGATTGCTGGACCAAATTTATGAAGCAACGGTGAAAGCAACCCTATTCTACGGCGCGGAACTATGGGGGAGGGTAGGGGGGCGAGTAGCGAATCAGATACAAGCGCGGTTTTTAAAACAAATACTGGGAACCAGCACGAGTGCAAGCACGTGTGGCGTCCTGAGGGATATGGGAAAACATAGGGAGGATGTCGAAGTGAGGATGAGATGCTTCAAGTACTGGATGAAGCTGGAACAAGGGGCCGGAGACTCCCTGAAACAACAGTGTCTGCGAGTTCAGATTGAGGAAAGGTTCGCACGCCACTGGGCAAGTGGGATTAAGGACGACTTGTACAGAATGGGTCTGGGGGAACTGTGGGAAGAGGTGAGGGGCGGGAGGTGCGAAACTGGGATGTTGCAAATCATAAGGGAGAGGTTGGTGGACGGTAGCAGGCAAGACATCATGGCAGAATGTAGGGAGAAGGTAACGCTCGTCGCCGCACAACCGCCAGGGATGTGGGTGGAATGGGGGAGAAAACGATACATTGATACGTGTACGTACCAGCAAAGACGTGGATTCGCCTGGTTCCTGCTAGGGGGTGGAAGCAACACAAACTCAAGGGGCCGGACGGTCGTGCCATCTGCACGTTATGCGGCGAAGAGGAGACGAGGGCTCACATCCTATACGAGGTGTTTGGTCGGCACCCCTCAGACAACGCAAATGGGGGGGACAGTGCAAGGGACAGCATTGAGCAGACCATCCAGGCTATATGTAGGGAGGAGAGGAGTGGTATAACGAATGGAAATATCAAAGCCCTGGGCTCCTATTTACATGCAGTTTGGAGGGAGCGCAGGAAAATGCTGCAAGGAGTCAGTGAAAGTGAAGGGTACGGAACAGCAGGGGCTCAAGCATAAGTGGAGAGTGTAATGTAGTGTTGTGAAAATGAACAATCTCAAATGTAAGAAGAGGACCACATTGCTATTTATATATGTACATAGTATGTAATTATTTTCCAAATGTTTCTGTTTATAAATGTTTCTGAATGTATGATAAATGGGGTGCATGTTTAAGGTCGGGGTGTTTATGTAACAATATTGTAAGATACGCACAGCCGAAGGGCTCGTACCAATATCAATAAATATCATGGTAAGATACAGAGAGCAAGACCAGAATCTTTGAAGCTTGTCGGGAACAAGAAAAACCTTTACAAAACCGACACTTCTTTTTCACGCCTCGTTTCGACGCTACGGACACTTTAAATATGGAATATGATATCCTGAATGTATGGAAGAATGCTGGACTGATTGGATTAACATTCCAATTGTGATGAAAAGGACATGACATATGTATATCAGATACACATGTCTGAAGTAAAATAACTTTGGTTTTCAAAAAAATATAATTTATAGCTTACGGACACTAACTCTCGTCTCATTTCGGTTTCACCAACTCTCGTCCCGTTCTCGTCTCGATTCGACTTGTCTCGACACCATCCGCTACATTATAATAACCATTTTATTTTCGTTAATATCTGTTATATTGTATTCTACACGCATTAGATTACACAAGACGCCGTTCATTTAAGCAAGTTATGTTTAAATTCCCACACAACACAGTAACTGTATTTTTACTTTCCAGCAGTGAACGTCAGTGGCGTGCGCAGGATTTTCGAAATGGGGTGGGGTACGTACACTTTGTTTAGTATTGAGTTTGTGTTTTAAGTCAACTTTATGCACAGTAAGGCTAATCGGGACTGGACCTACCGTTTAAAGTGGGATCCGAACCGATATGTGCCTCCACCGGGTATTGAATCCTGGACACCTTGATTATAACCCGACGACGTTACCACTACGCCATCGGGGAGGCACTTTGTTTAGTAGTTAGTCCTCATTTTGCTATCTTTTCCTGCCTTTGGCGTTCTTTTTTTGGAATACTTTGCCACAGTTGGGGGTTATGACCCACCCTTTCCTTGAGCACGTCACTGGTGAACGTGATTTATGTTACAGGACAATTCGCAGTTCCCTTTTCTCCCCACTGTAAACTTTCCTTTTGTTTCTCTGTTTTTACAAGCTCTTTACAGTATTACATATTAAGAATCATCAACGCCTCACATTCATGTAAAGTTTATTCGAAAAATTTTCGGTTACACAAAGAGGTCGACAGGTAGCGCACACGTCGCAAAACCTCACACCAACCCAGCAGTGTGGCCAACCAAGCGCCTTTGCGACTACACCTCGTACCTTGCACTACTTTTTTTGCAGCAATGAAGACAAAATCATTTTCTTCACCCCTAAAATGCCTATTAGGTGAAGACAGGAAGCCTGTTCTACTCTCCTACGGATAAACATGTCAATTCGTATTACATAGTATTTGCAAAATTATTTTTACCATGCATGCACACAGTAGTAGGTGAAGCAAGAATTTGTTCTACTTTCCACGCATATAGGTTGACGGAGACTGGGCCTACTGTTAAATATAAGATTCCAACCACGTAGGGATATGGGTAATATCAATTCGTTGTCTGATGATAAAAATCAATACGAAGCCATCGAAATATAATAATGTTGAATATCTCTGAAAGGACTGTGAAGCGATTACTACATTATATATTATTATTATTATTATTTATTATTATTATTTATTATCTTAATGGTAATGTAATGGTTCGATGCCCTATATAGTAGAAATGCCTATGCAATAAAAGTACTTCTAAATAAAAATTAGACGATTTAAAAAGTTTACATGATTTTAGAATATTCTATAGTATCATACATAGCATTATATTGAAAAGAGATCGGAAGTTAAGGATGTGTGGGTTTGAATACGAGTGGGTATGGAATTGACTTTTCGCGGAAACACAGTGCATTTCATCATACAACTGAAATGGCATTTCTATATAATGAACCATGGACATGATAAAGTAAATATACAAGAGGGGCGTCATACACTCAGGGAACTAAATGCATCATATCGATTGATGCACCAGAATGCATCGATAGATGCACTAAAGTGTGTTTTGTAGCTTCTTCAAAGAATCAGATTCACATTTGATGCATTTTGGTGCATTTTTGTATGTCTTGAAAGAAACACCAAAGTGTATCATTTGATTCAAGTGAGGATTTCTTTCAAGTCGAGATGCACTTTAATGCATCAGCTGATGCGTTTTGATGCACCAGAATGCATCTTTTTTTGATGATGCACTTAAACGTTTCGTCTGAGCTACATAAAGTCATTAGCTCAGACCAAACGCTCCAAAAAGATGCAGGAAGGTGCATCAAGGAACATCAACTAATGCATTGAAGTGCATCTCGACAGATAAAAATTCTCACTTGAATCAAATGATGCACTTTGGTGTTTCTTTCACCACACAAACATGCACCAAAATGCATCAAATGTGAATCTGATTCTTTGAAGAAGCTACAAAACACACTTTGGTGCATCAATTGATATAATGCATTTAGTTTTCTGTGTGTAACGACGGATAATGTTTTTTTTAAAGTGAAGATAATTTTTCTGAAAGCTTTGCTTTTTCTGTCTTTCAAAACATCAATTTAAAAATTGTGCTCAAATATTAACCTGCGTTTAAAGGTTTTTTTTATCTTGTTGGGATGGATTTCTGAAATCTACCATGTAAATCTTAACCCTGCCCTCTAGCGTTAAACGCACAAACTTTCGGAATGACGGCCAATCAGAAGTCAGGTATCGATGGAGGTTCTGCAGCAATATAGGGTTTGTAAATACGCATACGGCACTCTTCATTTTTACTTGTTTATTAGCGTCGCTTGTTCTGCACCTTTGGCTAATCACGACGATGATAATTCGTGATGATATGAAGAAATTGGTGAAGGGAAACTCACATAGAAAACACATTCCCAGGTCGGGATTGGAACCCGGGAACGGGGACCCTTGATTACAAGTTTACCACTACGTCAACGTCAGGGGTCCTGCGTTCGATTCCCAAATTCGGCATTCAAAATCGATCAATCAACCAAACGGGGAAGTCCATGGCAGCTCTGAAGCGCAATCAGGAAAGCAACTTCTACCTTGTAAATTTACCCTCGGAATTAAGCATTTTTGCGGTACATATCTTTCATTACTGAGGATTTCAATGACGTAAATATATCTGAAATTCGAAAATGGGTCAAATATTTATTTAAATTTGTTAAACAAGGGCCTTTTATTGCATTTAAAGCAAAACAATTCATTACAGCATTTATATTTTATGGTAATAATGATAATAATAATAAATTTGTATTGGTTGCTTGACGACCTTAAAATGTGGGTTTTATAACAGTGGATTTTATATTAAAAAGTTTTGTTTTACAAACAGCCTTTAATGTTAATGAAAATTATAAAATTATTTCCACGTTTTTATCTCTAGAAGGACAGGAACACAATTATGTTTTTTTTAAGTCTACATTATTCCAACTTTCGCGAGAAGTATAAAATCTTTCAACTTTAAAGTCTTCGGGGCATGGAGGCCCACTGGGGGTCCGTGGCACACAGGTTATGAACCATTGGTCTAGAATTATAAAGAGGTCGCGTGGAAGTGGGTACTGCACTGGAACGAGCCAGGTTGCGTCTCAAGATTGTATCAGATACTTCTGACTTGTAGAAACAATAACGAGATGGAGAGAAGCGTGTGTAAAAGAGAGAAGAGAAGAAAGAGAAAGAGAGAGAGAGAAAGGAAGAAGGAAAACGAGAAAAACAAGATAAGGGATAAACGCTCCTATTTAATTCGGACAGTCTTTCGTTTGAATGTTTAAGTCCACTTTATGCACATGTAGGCTAATAGGGACTGGACCTACAGTTCAAAGTGGGATCCGAACCGCTGCGCAATGTGCACCCGGGTATCGAACCCGGGACTCCTTAATTACTACTTCGCAATTAGCCAATAGGGCCTCTCCGATGGTGCAGTGGTAGCGTCTTCGCCTTGTAATCTAGGGGTACCGGGTTCGATACCCGGTGGAGGCACATAGTGGTTCGATCCCACTTTAAACTGTAGGTCCAGTCCCGATTAGCCTTTCTGTGCATAAAGTGGACATAAAACAACAATTCAATCAATCGCAGTTAGCCAATAGTGGCAGAAAAGCGAAGTAAAATAAACCATATCAATCATAACATGAACATAACATAGCCCTTGGCTCTACAGCCCTTGAAGGGTCTTGCCCTATCTCCCGACTGCCAGTTTCCTTCCCACAATCCTACCTAGAGGTGTGGAGATTTTCAACCGGTAATGGGGTGACGTGGGGTCAGCACGTCGAACCCCCAGCCGTTGTAGGAGATTTCCGAGACCGCGTTACGCTACTCACTCGTAGCTCCCCAATTTCCTCACGATGGTGATTGACCGGTCCTGTGCACAGGCCGAAAACCCAGAGACTGAACCCAGGCGGACTCGAACCCATGCCGTTCCGCAGTCGGAGCCCAAAGCACAGCACCTTAAGCTTGATGCTCACTGAGACGCGGCGAAACACGGAAATATCTGGCAACAGAACTTCTGCAGTCTGCTTCTATTGAAATCAAACACAGGCGTACGCAGATCCTCTGATTAAGGGGGGCAAAAGCATTGATGAAAGTTCAGTCAGGAAAGAAAAACCTAATTTTATCTCACTGTTTTAGTTTATTGCATCTACGCGGGTGCGTGTAAATATACAATTTAATAGAAACATATTGTTTAAATACACGCCCATAACAAACCAACAGCAAATATTATATAATTTGTCTCTGAAATATGTGAGCTCCTTTTCCTACTTCTCTCTGGTAATTTAAAACCCATTACAGATAACAATGAAACTGCGAGGGAAGCGAGCAAGAAAATTTTTAGATCCAAATTTTCGCAAACTGAAAACAATATTGATTTAATATGGCACAAAAAAATTCAAATTCTTTTACAATATATTTCATTTAGATGAATCGGCGCCCAAGGCCAACACCAGATAAAATTTCAAATCGAGGGGGCAATTGCCCCTCTGTGCCCCCTGCAGGTGCTCTTGACCGTCAGAAAGAAATAATGCAAGTTTGTCCCCTTTCACTCCCTTCCCGCCGTACTTGCTTTGAACTTTCATCGGCTTGAAAATACTTCATTTTCTTTAAGAGTATAATACCGTTTATTAACGGTGACAAGACCAAATTTCTAGGTGTAAATATAATAATAATATAGGGGCATGGACTTTTGGAAGGGGGGAGGGGGCAAGGAGGCCAAACCTCGTCTTAGGAAACGAATGTCAACTTAAAAGTATGTATTTCACACATATAATTCGATTTCAGACATAGTAATTTACATTAATTATTGTAATGGGGATGCTGGAATGCGATAATTTAAAATTGAAGTAGTGGTTTTTCAGGGAGCAACACTATTATCGTGGTAATAGTGGGGAAAAAATCTGCGGACGTCCATGATTAAGGGGGGGGGGGGGCTTGCTTCCCTGTGCGCACGCCTATGAAATCAAAAGGTGTAACGTCTAGTAGAGGGAAAAGCGCGGAATTTCCGGTTAGAAGTTTGCAGGGTTGCCGCGCTTCCGGTGTCTCAGTGGACGTCAAGCTTTAGACCGCACGGAGAGCAAACCAATATTAATCATCACTCAAAACCGTCAACTTCCTCTTTGCAGTAGATGGGGAATAATACTTTCCTGCAGGCGCAACGTTCCTCACTGATTGCACAGCGTTTACCCTAACACTCGAAGCGAAAGCACGGTCCAGCATGGAGAGCGGCTATTCAGAATGAAAACAACAAAAGCGAGCGTTTCAACATGTAATCAGCTCACGTCCAGCTCCCTGTTCGTCGATGAATTCACCAGTCCCTTTCCGCTGACCCTGTGAGGGGAGAACTACGTCTTATATCACCTGATCTAGTGACGCCGGTGGCTGGGCTCTCAACACGGAAGTTGGCGGAGTGGTTCAGGAAATTCTTTGTTACGTTCGCTTGGGACTCCGTAACCGTCCACAATGCAAGTTAAATAGTGGTTGCTTTCGCGCTGTAAAGCAACTAAGCCCATCCTTACTGTATAAACTACACAGTGTATGAACTCCTAGTTTAGTAAATCACGTGATATGGCGTGATTGTGTGCTCCGCCAATGACAATGCGCATGTTTAAAAGGTTTTGCCGCGTATTTGTACAGATAAATGAAGGCTGTAACGAACTGGTGCGTTTATCAGATACATCTTGATTTAATTTTTATTATTTAGCGCTTTTCTGCAACTTTTAGCTAATCGCGACGTTGAGGATGACTGATGATAAGGGGGAGAGAAAAAGAGAGAGACATAGAGAGAGAGAGAGAGAGAGACAGAGAAAGAGAGAAAAGAAAGACAGAGGAAAGAAAGAAGAAGAAGAGAGAGAAAGAAGGGTGGGGAGAAGAGAAAGAGAGAAAAGAAAGGACAGAAGGAAAGAAAGTAGAAGAAGAAGGAGAGAGAGAGAGAAAATGAAAAACTCTTTGCCCTTTACAGCTTCAATAACAAGAGAGAGAAAGAGAAATATTCCTTCTCTCTTCCTTCCCTCTTTCCTTCTTTCTCTCTCTCTCTCTCTCTCTCTCTCTCTCTCCCTCCTTCTCTTCCTTTCTCTCTCTTCTTTGACAGAAAGAGAAAAGAGAGAGACTAATTCTCTCTCTTTCACTTTCTTCTCTTTCCAGAAAAAAAGGAAAGGGGAAAGATGAAAGAAAGAAAGAAAGTGGAGGAAGGGGAAACCGAAAAGAGAGAGAGAGAGAGAGAGAGAGAGAGAGAGAGAGAGAGAAGGTAGGACACTCACAAAGAACACACATGCCCGGGCCGGGTTTCGAACCCGCGGGACCTCTGGCGTCGTAGCGCGCTGTGATAGCCACTTCGCTCCGAAGGTGGGCACGCATAGATCTTGATTATATACTCCCCTCAATTAGTACTCCGGCAGTTTGTATCTTTATACAGCATATTTGCAGATGATACAATTCAATCTACAGGTGTATCAATATACGCTGTATAAACACACACCTTAGTACTAACTTCGTTGACCCTGTACAATTAAAGCGGTCGCACGAACAATATTGGGGACAGAGTCTGAAAAACATTGTTGTTTGATTTGAGCCGCGATGGTAGGTATTGGCCCTTTCATGGGCAATATATTCATATAAATGTTGATTGATTAATTTGGTTTATTTTACTTCGCTGTTCTGTCGGTTTTGGCTAATCGTGAAGATGATGATGAGTGATATGATGAAATTGATAAAGGAACACAAAGAACACCCATACCCAGGCCGGGACTCGAACCCGGAACCCCTGACGTCGCAGTGCGCTGTCCTAACCACTCGGCCACAAAGGTCGGCTCCACACGAAGGGAGCCTACACACTTATCTTCCTTTTTCCTATTCCTTTCCATATATCCCTTTTTTTCTGCACTTCTTTCTAAATGTTCTAGGTAAAGGTAATTGTATTTTGCAGTCGGGACTCGAACTATAAACGGCCGGTGTTACAGTTTAGCAACGTCCTGGTGGCCGAAAATGTTAAGTGGTCGACGTTCGATGAAAAAGCTAAGTGATCGACATTCGATGAACAAGTTGAATGGTCGATGTTCGATGAGAAAGTTAAGTGGTCGATGTTCGATGAAAAATTTAAGTGGTCGACGTTCTATGAAAAATTTAAGTGGTCGACGTTCGATGAAAATCTTAAGTGGTCGACGTTCGATGAAAAGTTAAGTGGTCGACGTTCGATGAAAAACCTAAGTGGTCGACGTTCGATGAAAAGTTAAGTGGTCGACGTTCGATGAAAAAGCTAAATGGTCGACGTTCCATGAAAAAGTTAAGTGGTCGACGTTCGATGAAAAATTTAAGTGGCCGACGTTCGATGAAAAAGTTAAGTGGTCGACGTTCGATATCGCCAGCAAAGTTCGCAACCTGAGCATGGGTGTTCTTTGTAAACATCGTTTCATCAATTCCATCTTATCAAAACTCATCATCATCGTTGCGACTAGCCAGAAGTGGAAGAAAAGAGACGTAAAAGCAGTACGAGCTGCTAATCTTTGGGGATCGAAATAATCAAGGCTTCAATGACTTTCTTTCGTATTTAGTGGGACTGTCTACTTTCAAGGATGCGACGCTTATGGGTTAATTAACACTCCTTACCCATCTAACTTCCGTAGAAGTCAGTGGTGGTATTTGTAAGAGGAATGAGTGGGCATATACGCTACTCTGCATATTTTTTAGCCCCTGAAGGTCAAGTAAAATCACTACATTCGAAATAAAATTGCTGGAATTCTCCCACTGGAAATATTTCAAATTTCACCGTTGTTTCCTTCTCTTTCATTCACACTAAAATCTTTCCTCGCCCATGGCTATATTTACTTCGCCTTTTGTGCCACTTTTGGCAAAATTCCGAAGGTGGGGATGAGTGATGATATGACGAAATTGATGAATGGGCACTCACAAACATTCATGCCCAGGCCGGGATTCGAACCCGGAACCCCTGGCGTCGTAGCGCTATCTGCTAACCATTCCACCATTGGCAATTTCGCCAATGACGTGCCTACGTCTTTGCATAAAACAACCTCTGTTGAGACTATATTATAAAGAGTTTTCATCATCTGTTCCAAACATCGGTTATATCTATTTACGGTCTGAAACCAAATTTTTTAAAAAAATCTCTGAAATCCCGGAATCGAACCCGGGACCCATCGACTGCTAGCACTGCGCACTATAGAAGTGTAAGCAGAAATATGAACTCTTGCATTTCATTCAAGCAGCCATTTGAGCTGATCAATAAATTGTTATTTTTTCCTATGAATTGTCTAGTTGTAGTTTACAGACGCGTAGTATAAAATTACAGCTTACTTTGTTACACACAAGGGTGTCAGAAGTGAGTAGGGAAGGTAGAAAATCTCCTTACCTGTATGTAACCTTATCAATAAATCAATGTTAATGACATGTATGGTTCTACACTCAGGAGCAATTCAATCTATAATACTACTGGAATCATTAGCATAAAGAAAAATCGTACGGCTGACACGTACATTATTTCTCAAGGGGTAATAATAAAAAATAACCCCTGACTCGACAGCCCTAGAACGGCTTTGGTCTATTTCCCGACAGCCAGTCCCCCTCCCATAATCCTACCAAGAGGTGTGGAGATCTTCAACCGGTAATGGGCAAGACCGGGTTACGCTACTCACTCGTAGTTCCCCAATTTCCTCACGATGGTGGGTTGCCACCGGCCCTAAACACAGGCCAAGAACCCAGAGACTGAAACCACGAACCCAGGCAGACTCGAACCCATGTCGTCCCGCAGACGGTGTCCAAAGCACAACGTTTTACACGGCACGGCCACGGAGGAGGACCTCAAGGGATAGTAAACGACGCAAAGTTGTCAAAGTGTTCTATCAGTAAATAAATAAATTGTGGGAATTATAGCGTCTGTTTCAGAAAGCCCATAATAACGCTGTATCTTTCCTGAGTGTGCAACACTGTTTTCAAAACAGGCAAACTTCAGTCTCGTTACTATTGGGATACTTCTGCGAAGTGATTATTCTGGATGGACCTCGGGGTTCTAACAGCGTAAGAAGCGCCCGCCACCTTCGAGGAACAGCGTAAGAAGCTAATGATGCTGTTACGAACCAAGAAAAGTATACAAAAGTAGTGAATTTTATGCATGGTCAAGTAAACCCGGACTCTTAGCGTTTCAAGTGGGAGTGGAAGCATTGTAGTGTGCTCCATCGGTCATCGAACCCAGGAGCTTACGGCTGGTGAAACCGCAAGAGAATCACATGTGTGTGACCTCTTCAAATTCATGTACTATCGATGCCCTTTATGTTTTTCGGCTCGTATTGCTGGATGGTGAAAGAAAGTATTTTGTCATACTGGTACTTCCGGTGGTCTCCGTGACGGAGTGGTCAGCGCCAGAGATCCCAGGTTCGAACCCCAGATAAGGCAACCATGTATAAATTGAGCTTGTTGCATCACCCATGTCTTCAGTTCATCATTCGTACTCATCGTAGCGATTAAGCCCAAGTGGTAGAAAAGGACGTAAAATAACCAAGGTGGACAGACAAGAAGAAAGTTTGGCAACTGTTGTTTTAATTTACTTTTCCCAACCCCCAGATATCGATATCTGGAACCTCTGATTACAAGGTTATCGAGTAAGCTCACACTATATCGATTGATTGACTGGTTGATTTATTTGGTTCATATTACTTCGCTTTTCTGCCACTTTTGACGCGAAAATGAGGATTCATGATGATATGAAATTGATGAAGGGACACTCACAAAGAACAGCCATGCCCAGGCCGGGACACGAACCCGGGACCCCTGGCGTCATAGCGCGCTGTGTTAACCATTCCGCCAAGAAAGTCGGCACTATGATATCGATAGACTCAAAAGATCTGTCGGCGAATTCTTCTAACTATGCAGTCAGACAACGGTCAGCGCGTTGTGTGTTGCTATTGTGGAGACGAAACCAGCAAGAAACCTCTAGAGTTCAATTTCTAACGAAGGTCCAGACATAGCACTATAACGTGCATGTCTTCTGGCCGGCATTCTAGCACACATGTTAACTTTAAAGCATGTGGTCACCGAGAGAAAAATATCAAAGGAAATCTAGCTCTGGACAAGAGACACCCATGTGTCTTCTCCACCAGCAGTAAACTACTTACGCAATTTGTACAACGCAGTTTTCATTCATTGGTTCTCATGCTTTAATAACGTACTTACTTCCACTTTTTGGAACAGTTTAGAATAGATGAATGTAACTTTAACGCATCGAATAATATTTTTTCCGAGAAAACTGTACGATAAAGCGAACTGTGTGTCTATATTCTATACTGTTCATTTTCCAACTGTCAACGAACAGTTTGATAAATATATTTACAAAGCCACACAGTTATAGATCTCTAGATGATACCCGGGGAAATAAAATTTACACAGCAAACACGTCTGTTTCTAGCAGACGCCAGTTAATCCGCGTACAATCTACCTATCTTCACACAATAAGACAGATAGTACGGAGACACGTTTCAGATATGACTGCCACATCCACACAAAACGTATCTCTAATAATAGTTTTTCTGCCTATGCTACATCCTCAAACATGCTACGATAAGCTAACACTAAGAAATAACACTTACCTTGCTCAACGATCGAATGGTAGAAAATATCTTGCAGACACCACAACGCACACTACACTCAAAACTAGTCACAACAGCGTTTTACAAGCGAGACCGCAAAACAATTCCAAGTTTCCTACATTGAAATGCGGTCAGTTTCTTAAAACGGCAGTTTCACTAAATTTGCCAAATGTATCTTCAGCTACGCACTGGAAACAATTTTCTTGTCTGGCAAATCACTTATTATTTTCGCATTAAAACTTTTTTTTCGACTGTGCTACACTCTGGTGGCGACAGCCAGAGGTCACCGAAGGCACAAATTCAATTTCTATCTTGTCACTTATAACTTTTATGTCCTCGCGACAGCTTCGAATTATAAAATGTTCGCCTCGTGATGATGGGGTCCCTAGTTCAAATCCTTGCGGTGACAGATGTTGCGATGGATCACAATTTTTGTCACACAATCAACGGCATCCTGGGTTCACATCCTGCTGCGATGCTTGCATTATGGTGTCTCGAAAGATCATGTCCCATGGATTCGACTTCTAGCACGGGTCAAATGAAAACACACGTAACAAGACCAGAGTGCGATCGTCACGTTGTTTTGTTTTCGCCGATAGAGAGCGCCTTACGTCGTTGCCGCCTAGCGACTCCACGATGGGTTCTGATCCGCACGAAGTCTTCAACAGACAACTTATACAACGTCGATCAGTGTTGCCAGCCTGCGCGTGGAAAAGTTTCCAACTCGCCTCTTCTCCTTTCGCTTCTCAAGGTAGGATGCGACAATCAAAGATTAGCTCTCATCCCCCACAGTAGTGTACAGTGGCGTACCTACAGACTTTGATAGGAGCCATGTAGCTCCGTTGCCTCAATTTGACTACAAAATATAAAAATATCTTCTAAATTCAGCCATGTGCGCTGTAGCCTTTGAAGAGCAAAGAGCTGTCAAGCGATTTTCGCTGGGTAACACGTGATCCAGTTCCATCGCCGCTGTTATCTGGCATTCTAGAAAAACCTCCTGGTTGGTAGTCTTCATGTCCAACCACTTTGCGTGTTCGATAGAAGAAAAGTGAAACATTAGTTAAGGAATAACAAAAAATATTCGGTGTAAGAAACGGAAAATAGGAAATGTTACTACCTGACTCATTTTGTCGGAATGACAGAAACTGAAGGACAAAATTATCCCTATATTTTGTGGCCAACTTACTGAAGGTAAAAAAATAAATTGCATTATTATAAATGTGACTGACTGATTCGTTTAATTTAACTTAGATTTTTCTGCTACTTTTGGCTTATCGCGAAGATGAGGATGAATGATGATGAGACGAAACGACAACACAAATCACACTTGAGGATTATGCTAGACGCCAGATCCTCGTTAGTCTGCAAAATGCCGTCTTTGGTAGGGTGACCGTGCGTCCCGTTTCCACCAGGACAGTGTTCCAAGTAATTCATAGAAATTTGTTATTTTCTTATATTTGGCGCCGCTTTCAGCCACTTTTGGCTAATTACGCATAACAATCCAAAAGCTACAATTTCGTCGAGAAGATTCTAGAAGGCAGCAGTTAACAGTTTAAGTTAGCTCTCGTCGCGGCTTTTATTGCAATTCTAGAGCAGTGAATAGCCTATAAGTATGACCAAGAAGCGTACATGTAGTTTTAATGGGGGCCTTTACGAAGAATTTAAATTCCTGCGTCTCGACACATTTTTAAAAGAAAATTCCTAATGAATTAGTGAATGCTAATATATTTTCTAGTTTAACTAATAATAATAATAATAATAATAATTTTATGATTGCCGATTTTTCAGGAGGGAGAAACTGACTTCCTTGAGATGTCCCGTTTTGGGGTCAAAATATTATGGTCATCCTAGTCCTTGGTGCGGGTGGTGGAATAGCACAACCACGAAACGTAACACAGGATTAAACGCGAAAGGAACAAGAGAGAAACTGAACAAGTGCGAACGGAAAAAACGCGAACGAACAAGCACCAAAAGCTTAACCGCGAAACGGAACAATCGCGAACGGAATAAATGCGAAAGAATAAGCGCTATAGGTTTAAGCGCGAAATGGAATAAACGCGAGAGGAACAACCGCGAAACAGATTAAGCGCGAAACCAAAATTGAACAGAGGAATAAGCGCGAAAGGAATAACAGCGAAACGGATTAAGCGCGAAACCAAAATTGAAGACAGGAATAAGCGCGAAAGGAATAACAGCGAAACGGATTAAACGCGAAACCAAAATTGAACAGAGTAATAAGCGCGAAAGGAATAACAGCGAAACGGATTAAGCGCGGAACCAAAATTGAAGTCAGGAATAAGCGCGAAAGGAATAACAGCGAAACGGATTAAGCGCGGAACCAAAATTGAAGTCAGGAATAAGCGCGAAAGGAATAACAGCGAAACGGATTAAGCGCGAAACCAAGATTTAACACCGGAATAACCGCGAATGTAACAACCGCGAAACGGATTAATCGCGAAATCATAATTCAACACGAGAATAAGCGCGAAAGAAATAACCGGGAAAACGGATTAAGCGCGAACCCAAAATTGAACACCGGAACAAGTGCGAAAAGACTAAAATCGCGAAGGAATAAGCGCGAAAAGAACAACCGCGAAACGGAAAACAGCAAAAATTTCACTTTCGCGCTTAATCTCTTTCAGGGTAGTTCTGTCGACTCCCTTGGTGTACTGCGTGGAAGGGAGGTTGATATTTGGGTGTCACTACAAAGGGTCGCTCCTTGTCACCTTATTGTGAATGTGACTTTATAAAACCGACATTATAAAATTACAACTTTCACGCTATCATCCCTCTCCTTAGTTGTTGATGCTCGTTCCTATGGTTACACTTTTGAAATTCCTTTAAGGAAACACAACCCCAGCTAAACGTGTTAAATAAGTGCGGTGTCGCCAACGAAGTTCCCGTGTTCGAGTCCCGACCTGGGCATGGGTGGTCTATGTGGGTGTCTCTTCATAAACTTAATTTAGTCATCACTAGGGGAAGGGATTTTAAGGTGCAGCTCCTTTACAGAAATATAGCTGTTTTCATACCGATCGTTTGAGATATGTATTTTAGGACATGAAATCAAGTAAAATGAATACACTTTGTTGCACCTTTTCGTGAGATTAGCACATTTATCCCCTTTGTACCCCCTCTCTGATGCTTTAGCACCGTTTTCCTCCCTTCTCTTTCATGTTTTGTTAAAAAATTGTACAGGAAAATGTATGGTTTTCATGAGCAGCTACATAAAATCTTATAGTCTTATTTTGTAGAGCAGAACGAGAGCTATAAAATGGTATAATATAATCATTGTAGCCCCAATAGTTCCCAAGATAATGCAGCAAGACCTGGGATAGAAAACACAAACTTCAACAAAACCTATTCGGCAGAACCACAGTTCTCTATGCGGTCCGCGCGCATTATATACAGAAGGCGCAGAAAAAGATAGAGGAATTTTATCAACACCTTGTTTTTGCACCTTTCGAAAAACATTTTCAGAACATTTTCTTCCCTTTCCCGACCATAATTTTTCATCCTTTCCCTAGCCATCACTTAGGCTTATGAACAATTAGTCACAAGTGGCCGAAAAGCGACGTTAAGATAACAAAAATACAAATCAAGAAACACTATATTTTTACAGCGCATTCAGAATATGTAAAATATTTACAATATAGTATTTGGAACTATTTTCAGGGAAAGGATGGGGATCCCGGCGTATTTTGAAGTCATTATGTTTATATACAGGGTGATTGGTAATTCGACCTATTCCTGGAAAGGGGTAATACTAGAGCACATTTGCAACAAATTTGACCCTATGCACCGGGGGTCGGAAATCAATGGGCTTCGAGTTATTGCAGTTTGTAGACTTTCGTGACATATTCCGACTTGCGACCAAAAAACTACTAATTGTGAAAAAAACTACTACAACCTGGGCACATAATCGACATGTTGCTAACAACTGACGAATGAGTGACTACTGGGAAAAAAATTCATGCCCAAAATTCCCATACCCACACAAAGATACAGTCATTGGTGCACACGTCATGAAGAAATTTGGAAATTATCGTTTAAAGAGGATTACTCAAAAAATTGGTAACACACTTAGCGTAAAAATTACGGAAAAAACTTCCTCGTTTCATAAGCTCTCCAAAATGATACAAATGTTGTCAACTGGCACACGGGTTGGGGAAAAAATCTGAATAGAGAGCGGAGAAGGCGCGTTGTAGACTTCTTTGTAAAGTGAAAAGAAGTTGTCTGCTGTGAGAAATAAAGGAACGAAAATGAGTGAAATAATAATGTTATTTACCATTATCATGATTCCAGGTTGTCAGAATTAACTGTACCAAAAACTACAAATCCTGTTAAAATTGTCTCCCCCGGTTACGTATGCAAGCACGCAGCCTGCGGCGTACTTCAGACACAGTCACTCGTGTTGACACTCTATCTCTTATGTCTCAATTCTCTCTCTCAACTCTTCTTGGGAATCCACTGGTGTACTGTAGACTAACTCTTTCAAGTGACCCCAAACGTAAAAGTCGCATGGCGTCAAATCCGGACTCCTCGCCGGCCAGGCGGTCGGACCGCCTCGACCCATCCATAGCATGGGAAAATTGCCGTCCAGCCACTGTCGCACATCCCGGAAATAGTGAGGTGGGCAGCCATCATGTTGGTAAATCATACCCCTTTTTGTGGCGAGCGGCACATCCTCCAGCAGCGTCAACTCTTCCCTTACTTTTCGAAGGTAATGCCGTTTAGGTTTTGTGGCAGATAGAATGGCCCGATCACATGATTGTGGATGATTCACAAATTAGTGAGAATTTGCTCTGGTGAGCCTTGTCTTTAGATTTTCTGGGGTTATGACCAAAAATGCGCATTATGAAAATTCGTAATACCATCGCGGTCTAATTTGGATTCGTCCGTCCACAGAATTCTTGTCAGATGATGGGGGTCTACAACTCGCCTTCTCCGCTTTTTATTCAGATTTTTCCTCCAACCCGTGTGCCAGTTGACAACATTTGTACCGTTTTGGAGAGCTTATGAAACGAGGAAGTTTTTTCTGTGGGTGTGGGAATTTTGACCATGATTTTTTTTCCCAGTAGTCACTCATTCGTCAGTTGTTAGCAACATGCCAATTAAGTGCCCAGGGTGTAGTAGTTTTTTGGTCACAATTCGGAATATGTCACGAAAGTCTACAAACTACAATAACTCGAAACCCATTGATTTCTGACCCCCCCGGTGCATAGTGTCAAATTTGTTGCAAATGTGCTCTAGTATTACCCCTTTCCAGGAATAGGTCGAATTACCAATCACCTGTATACAGTAAATCCTCATTAACACGAATCCCAAGGGACCGAAAAATCAAGAATTCGTGTTAAAAAAATTCGTGCTAACCGAGGACTCAAATTTTATTGTTGCAATACAGTTCTTTCTACACATTAACCATTTACAATATGTATTATGTATGTCATCATAGAAAACAGTACTACAGTAATTAACTTTTTAAAAAAGTACTCGTAGATCATTTTCTGGAGAAAAATTTCTGTATATTGCGCTGTCGCAGACGGGAACGCAAATGCCTGGTAACTTCATGGCCAACTGTACTCATCGCTTCTGTAAAACTAGCAGTCAATTCGGATCAAAATCATACTGGCTACGTTTTAAAGAATAGAAAAACACATCTGAACACATTGTTGATCTGAATCTGTTGGTTACAATACTGTATAAGTTGATTGTTGGCAAAATGATAGAGATTGTTGAGCGATTTCTTACATGCCTAGCAGAGGAACAACAGAAAAAATATGAAAAACTTTGAAAGTTCGTGTTAAATGAGATCTAATGACGCAACGGACTAAAAAAACAGTTCGTAATTCGTGGAACCGAAATTCGCATTAACCGATAAAACATTCTATAAGATATAAAATACATCCCTGCCGGGACCAACATTTTGTTCATGTTAACCAGTGTTCGTCTTAAGCGAGTTTGTGTTAACGAGGGTTTACTGTATTGAATTTATGTTTGAAGCATAGGGTGCTCGTTCGGCGGCGCAGATCGTATGCGCAGTTGTCCGTGGATGCATTACGTCAGCGTCGAAACGCTCGGCACGGAAAAGGCTGGTTCCTTATGCAAATATTGAGATATTTGACAACGAATATCTTCTAAAATATAGTAGCAGGGGAAAAGTTACAACTTTTACTGTTAAGATTCATCCTTTCTAATCAATTTATCACAAAGTTGATTCAAATGTGTAAAATGGTTTTCAAAAATCGTGTTACCTGTTTTGTTCTCTCCAGGCTTCCAATGTAAGGGAGTTTTTATTTAAGCGCGTTGGATTTCTTTTTGCTCTATGTTTTGATATAAGATTATTTTGTTCTTGTCAACTGAAATTATGCCTAAATGCTATGGAAAGCTGTGAAAACTATTATCAGAAAACTAACGGAAGAAATCTAAAATATCACAGCATGATTGATATAAAAAATGCGGGATTGCCCATTTTTGTGAAAAAGGCATTGTGCGAGATCTAAAGCAGAACTTTTTAATATTGTATGTAAATGTAAGAGTGTAATAAACGTGACTGCTTCCCGTAAAATATCACTGCACTCTCCACGTTTCTCTTCTGTCTTTTCTTTGGCGTCGTCAATAGCTTCAACACATTGTTTTTTTATATATATTTGTCACATATTTGTTTAAATTAGTATTCTGCTCGTTCCGCCACCGAAACGCAGCAGCTAGGGCTCAAAGGGCAGTGCAGTTACACCGGAAGAAGGCTCGGAAATGGCAGGCTTCAGAAGTTAACTCATCCAAATTAAATTAAACAGGTATGTGCTCTCTCTAAATTTAAATCATAGTTCACAAATAATTTGATTAAAAGTTTTAAAAGTATCGGTTTTATTTAATAGCGTATTAATTGGTGCATTCTTCTCCAGCATAGCTATAAACAGTGACCACACTACGGGGGGGGGGGTGGCAGGAACGCCCCCTATTCTCGTTCAACAATTTATCTTTCTCTCTCTTATCTGCCCCCAGTAAAACGACACAAATAAATGAATGAATGCTCTTTTAGCCAAAATATGCATTTTTGTGTTGTATGTAACGGAATAATAAACATGATTGCCCCGAAAAATATGATTTACCGCTCCATCTTTACTATTCCGTCGTCACTAGCTACAACATATTTTGATTTCTATTGCTCCCACATATTTATTTTAATTTTAGTATTGTGAATCATATTCCACTGTGTTACCTCACGTAGCCACCCCCCCCCCCCCCACACACACGTACGATATCAGTTGTAAGTTTTAGACTAAGCTTGCAAAATGTCCACTCATATCTTTGTATTCTTGAGCCATTTTAAAAAAATCATTTCGCCCCTTCTTCTGGACTATTTTATAGCAATGTTTTCCCACTGGAAGCCCCTTTGCAGATCGAGATCCGGGGCTATAGCCTTCCCAAGCCACCGTCCCCTCCAAATACTCTCTTGGCCTCATGAAAGAAAAATATATGTATTTCTACGAAATATTAATTTGACTTGGCAGTTTCTTTTTTCGAACAGGAATAAGTTTTAAATTTTAATAGCTTATAAATTTACACTAGCAATTTTGAGTAAAGATTTTGCGTAACCCTAAAAGTACATTTATACACTGCAAGGTCAACTCTAAATATTTCAGATATAGGTATTAACAATTTTCATCACAACGTCTGGTAATAATTCTTTGTTACTTCAATAACCTCCTCGCAAATGTTTCTCGCATATTAAAACATAGATGCCATTTTCTGTTTATTTCCTTGTAGTGCTGACCTCCGTGGCGAAGTGGTTAGCACAACGCTTTATGATTCCAAGGGCCCCCAGGTTCGAATCCCTGCCCGGGCATGGGTCTACTTTCAGTGGCGTGCCCAGGATTTTGGAAAGGGAGGAGTTACGTATAATTTTTCTAGGTAGTCAGCCCATATTTTGTCATATTTCCCTAAATTTGACGTTCTTTTTTTTTTTAGGAATATTGGGCCAAAGGGGTGGGTTACAATCCCCACCAACCCTCCCTTGGGCACGCCACTGTCTACTTTCCTTTCTTAAATTTCATCATATCATCACGCATCCTCATCTTTGCGATTAGCCATATCTGACAGATAAGCGAAGTAAAATAAACTAAGCCTATTAATCAATTATTTTTTTAAACTCTTTAATTCTTCTTTAGCATGCCACGTTTTTGTTAAAATTATATTACGATTTGTAAATGACGAAATTCTAAAGGAGAACACACAACTTTCTTTGTAGCGCATCGGTCAGAAAGTTTCAGGAATATGGATTTTCGAAATACATTTTTTCACATGTACTTTGCCCCCTTTTAAAAGTAGCCTGTTTTCAATTATGTTACTAATCATAAAAAGGATGCCTCAATACCACCTTGGAGGATGACAATTAATATTTTCCCCCTCCTAAAAGTAATAATATACTTTCGCTCTCTGAATCTCCCATATATATGCTAGGGGCCGTCTGCTTCAGTCGAGCTCACTGCTTCTCCGGTGACGTCACGCGTTCGTGCAAGATCGGCAATCTTCGGATGGCTTTACCTAATCTCTATGTACCTTGTGTTTGAACTCCCGCGTAGAGAAATGGTTAACATTCTCTTCTTTGGTGTGAGCGGTCCCAGGTTCGATTCTCGATGGAAGATCCAAAATCTCTGTGTAGAACCCAACATCGTGAGGACAATTTGGGAGCTACTTGAAATTAATAGCAGTAAATTCCGAACTAGAAAACGAGAAAACAGTGGGGCGATGGGACTTACACTTACAAAAAGCCACCAGGACTGGAAGGACTTGCCTTTCATAAGGACTGTTCAGCTACTGAATTTAGTTTAGTGTGTGGACCTACCGAACTTAATCGCCACAATATTCCGCGAAGTGTATAATATAATGATCAAAGTTACCAAATTCTCTCTCTCTTTTCATTATGCACGAGACAATAAACATCGTACTATTTGGACTAATATGTTATTTGTAAAAATGAGAATTTTTCATGTGGGAACATACAGTGCATATGCTGTTGTGTCCACAAGAGATGTCATGTTCATAGAGAATGTGGCGGAAGTAAAATACAGTTATTATTCAGTTTCTAGTACACAACGTCGTAAAAATGATATTATAATAATGAAACTGTGTAATTAGAATCAAGGCATTTTTAAAAGGGGGAGTATAGATTTCGCATCTTGCCCTTCATATAAATTTATATTTTACATTTTATTATTATTATTATTAAAATATTATACAAAGAATAAAATTTAATTGAATTGAAAATACTTGACGTCGCCTTGCTTTCTTTCTATGAACATATGTCACTTCTTCTGTGAAGTTCTTTGTCGTTTTGAACTTTTTGTACCTTTTTGTACCCTTGAAGTGTTAATTCTTGGTATTTTCTGCAGTGTCTCAAATTTCTTGAAATTAACAGTTTTTATTCCAGAAGAGCAAAAGAGATTTTGAGATTTTCACCACATCGTGAATTTTGAAAATATCCCGTTCTAGAAACTTTCTCGACCTAGTCGGCACATGGCGATTTTTTTCTTCAGTCCTGAACGTTGGGATTCTAAAATTTCCCTTCTCAATCTCGTTCCCACTAAAAAAAATTCCGTCCCGCACATCCTGGGGTTTCTTCGTGCTCACTACACGCCACTGCATAACTGATTGCATGATCTCCCATTCGGGTGAGTGAGTGAGTAGGTGGGAATGAGGCCAGCCCTCAATGAGCTCTTGTTTTTAATTGGTTTGATTGATTGATTTGCTTTATTTTACTTCGCTTCTTGTGCCACTTTTGGGTAATTTGCAAAGATGGGGATGAGTGACGACATTATGAAATTTATAAATGGACACTCACAAACATCCATGCCCAGTCCGGGATTCGAACCCGGGACCGCTGGCATCGCTGCCAACCAGAATCTATACCCTGTCCCAGCTAACTGTGGACCAAAGCTGCGCACAGCGTCAGAGAAGCGAGGAAAATCGAGTAGCCCGAGCGAAGCGGTACATGCTGCTCGAGGCTGGTAACTGCTGTCGCTTTCCTCTCTTCCACGCAATTCTGTCCCTCTCACGTGTTCATTGGTGGAATCATCTTAGCAGTCGGGTACAGATGAACAAGACATCGTCGCCTTGTAACCAAGGGGTCCCGCGTTCGATATCCGGTGGAGGCACATTTCACAGTGGTGTGGATCCCACTCTAAACTGCAGGTTCAGTTCCGATTAGCCCATCTGTGCATAAAGTGGACTTAAAACAAGAACTCACGACCACTTGTTGTGAGGTTCAGATGCCAGAACTTTCTGCGAGAATACATTTGTGGCTTAGAGCAGGGGCTCCCAAACGTTTTCCTTTCACGGCGCTCTTTGTGTTTCAAGATTTTTCCATGGCGCCCAAGTCAGAATGTAGCCCTCTTTAACACTTGCAACGCTCATGTGGTTAGTTTGAATAAACACATATTTAAAATTCAGAAACATTTTACCTGTATAAAGTACTAAATAAGCACATATTTGGGACAATTATAGTACCGGGTGTCCCAGAAGTCTTTCCCTGATTACAAACTTTATTCACATCCGTTATATGCAATGTAGAGATGTGAAAGTGGTGCCAAAATGTTGGAAAACTAACCAAGTTTATTTGTTGCAGGTTTCACTAATGTGGGTGTAGTGTAGCAGTGTCAGTGCCAAGGAATTGAGAATTAATGCTCTTGACATCGGGTGGCATCTTTCCATACAATGTTTCTTGGACTTGACAGGATTTGGGAATGAAGATAAATTCCATTTTTTAAATACCATCTTATTGATGGCAGATATTCTGGACGAAAGAATTCTGTGCATTTGAAAGTTACTCTGCACTGTTATTGGTGACCGGGTCTCGTGATACCAGAGGACATGCTGAGCTTTTTCCTGATTTGTGAACATTTCCGGTTTTCTGGGCACGGACACTGCTACACTACAGCCACGTTACTCAAACCTGCAACAACAAAACTTGGTTAGTTTTCCATTTTGGCACCACTTTCACATCTCTGCATTGCATATAGCGTATATGAATAAAGTTTGTAATCAGGGAAAGACTTCTGGGACACCCGGTATATTTTCAGTGAAAATATTGGAACATTTCGCAACGCCCCTGTAAGCCAGCCACGGCGGCCCAGGGCGTTGCGGGGCACACTTTGGGAACCACTGGCTTAGGGGACTTGTTCATACTAGACTGAGAATAAGGCCATTCCAGACTGAACCTGCAGTTTAAAGTGGGATCCGAACTACTATGTGCCTCCACCGGGTATCGAACCCGGGACCCCTTGAGTACAAGGCAAGGCTGAGAATTAGATAAACAAAATCGAAATGAGAATGAGGCTCTACGTCCAAAATTCTCGTCTTGTTTGGAACTTGCAAACAGAATTAATTTATTCAGAGACTTACTCTGACATACCACCAGGATTGTTACCTAATTTTATATAGATACAGGGCCGATCCAATAAGTGGGTGCGGGGCTTGGGGCATACAATATACGCGACCCTTTTACCAAAATTATTTCTTAGGCTGAAGTAGAGTGTTTCAAATAATCACAAACAAAACATTATTACAATTGATAAACAAATAATTTATATATTAAGTATTATTATCTAAGAGTAATAAATAAAACATGTTAAAGGTAAAACCAAGGCTAATAAAAACTTCTAAATTAGCGCTTCTTTTCATTTCCGATGCTCTAGTGAAACGTTCATTATATTTAATTATTATACCGGTCAGTGGCGGCGATTAGGGAGTGCGAGCCCCCCCCCCCACTTCTTGCCACTTTTGACCCCGCACTATGTTAAACCTTTTATACCGAGGGAGAGATAAATGCCCTTGCCCCCTCCCCCCGCGTGTTTTGGAACCCAATCTCCGCCACTAATACTGGTGGGTTCAATAATCAAACTATTTACCTATCAAAATTTTACATTTTACTCATTGATTGGATTGGCTTATTTTACTTCGCCTTTCTGCTACTTTTGGCTAATCGCGAAGATGAATGGTAATATAATGAAATTGATGAAAGGACCCTCACAAAGAACATCTATGTCCGCCACTGACGTACGCAGGAACTTTTTTCGGGAGGGGCTGGAATTGTAAAGGTGATCAGTACATACACAGAGAAAAATGTTTCTTTGGATTAACCAAAAAAATGGTAGTGGTGAACAAATCGTTTGTTTAAATAGGCATCAACCAAACAATTGTTCACCAGTTACAAAAGATTTGGTCAAGTTCTATTTGTTTGTCGTAAACAATTTTTTGGTTACCAAAACCAAATATTATTTTTGTAAATCTAACAAAATGTAGCACATTTGTTTAGGAAAACCAAATAATTTAGTCAAAATTACCAAACAATTTGTTACTTACTTACTTATGTTGTAATTATTTAGCTAGGGTGGATAGTTCGTAGAAAATAACTGATCTCAAAATACACATACATAATAGAAAGTTCACGTGAATTAACCGATTTTGGAGCGTTTTTTTCTGCTGCACACTTACCTTCTATATATATAGTCCAGAATCAAAAGATTGCTCATGGGAGATTCACTTTTATTCACTGCAGTACATTTTCTTCTTTAATTTGTAGCTTTGATGTTACACATCTTTTGAAGAATGTTAAAGCACAATTTTTCACTATAATTACAATCAAACGTACCACTATTTGTTGTACAAAAACTTATGTTTCTTGTAGACATTTTGACAGAATCGTCTAGCGGCCGGTGTAGAAAACTCAGTATAAAGTAAGTATATTCTGAGCTTTTTTTTCAGAATATTAGGTTACACAGCAACATAAAGACTCTCTTCGAGTAATTATCTATCTACATGAGTTTCAATTTTCGACAAAGGACTTTCATACTACACTCGACGAAACTGGACAATAGTTATTTCAAATTCGAAAGCACGCTCACGCACATATAGTAAATTTAACCAAACGTTTTGTTTCTCTTTACTTACATGTACATATGTATAATTTTGCTTACGAGTACCATATTTGGTCTGACCAAATTTTTTGGTATTCTTAAACAAAATTATTTAGTAATTACAAGCAACATTTGGTTATCGGAAACAAAAAGCATAATCAAACAGCTCAACCAAACTTTTTTGGTAATTCCAAACAAACCAGTTTTTTCTGTGTAACTGCTTCCTAGGGAACGGCGTACACAATAAGATATTTAATGTTTAGAACTGTCTTCTCTCAAAAATGACAATCGAAGGTTTACATTTACCTTTCCCTGAATTTAACACTGCTTTTATTTCAAAATGTTGATTTTTCTTAAAATTTAGGAGGGGGCTGTAGCACCATCAGCCCCCTCTGGGCACGCCAGTGATGTCGACGCTTGGATTCGATCCCTCAATTTTTATTCATATTCGATAAGGTTCTCCATCGTTGATTGATTTATTTATTTTACTTTGCATTTCTGCCACATTTTGGACAAATCTCGAAAATGGGCATGAAGGGACATTACGCATTCCGGTATTCGAACCAGCTACCCGAGGCGTTACAGGACGCTGTGATAACCACTGTACTTTTGTTTTTAATTAATACCCCTTAGCGGTATTATCCCCCTTTATTTGATATTATCTCAGTTTTCACATTCATCATTTTTTTACTAAATTTTCTGTTTTTCTCATTGGGACACACACAAGCATCCATGTCCTAACCGGGATTCGAACCCCTGCCGTCTGCGCTACCAGTCGGCTAGGATCTCTGTCATAATTCTGTTTTGTTTACTTTTCAATGAATTTTACATTGTACCATATAAGATTCTAGTTTCATGGTTGTCCCTCCCTAGGAACGGTTTTGTACAGAGAAGTCATATATTCTATTTACCGCTGTTGTAAATTTGCTCCAATGGTGACAACTGTGGACCTATGCGACGTTCTTGGATATATTCAAGATATATGCCGTTTTCAAAGGTCTTATAGCCCTCAAAGTACTCACGGTACAACGAGACAAGTTGTTTTGCTTTAATGTTTGAAAGTCTGTTGTAGTCATACGAAGACACCCTGTAGTTCGCTCATGCGTGCCTGTGGGTCAGGAGGCTTGAAAGTCCCACGCACAAAAACAGCAATATTACAAAAGCAAATTAAGATCCGTTCCCAAATATGATTCTATTTGCAATCCGAGAAGAAGAAGAAAGTCGTCTACCCCCCTCCTCCCCTCAACCAGATTGTGGTTTCATATTTCTTTGAGCATGACGAAAGCCCATAGACAAATGTGCACAGATAACCACGAACCATTCATTATAGATTCATTAAGGAGTTCCTCCTTTTTCAATGGACTTCCCATGTTCTGACGTATGACGGTTGCATCATCTCATTCAGTGTTTCCAACCTCATACCAATATTAACACGCAAGGGATATTTATTCTATTCCGTAATAATTTTCACATTTTGGGGTCAATGGGCTGTGTTCACTTCTTTCTCTAAGTAAACTGTCCATTTTTCAGGAAATTTCAGAGTTGGAAATTAAAAATTAGGAGTGTGCATTTATTTCCATTTCGATTAATTTCTGATCCAATACTGTGAGTATTTAGGCGTTTTCAAACTTTTAGTCTCGTGTATTACTAAACCGTAATTCATACTTTCGTCTTACCACGAAGCAATGTTATGGGATTTTCAATGCCAACATTGCAGGATTATGTTGCCTATACTAGTAACTAATGATTATGGAAGTACTAAACTGTAGTTGGACACTTATTTTATTGACATTAAAATATAAGAACTAACTGTAATTATCTATTAAAATGTGTGCAATGTATAACACAATAATTTGGGAAAAAGCTTATGATATGTTATATGCTAGCTGATTACTCGGCGTTGCCCGTGTATTTATTTATCCCAATCTTGTATTGGACAGGAAAATGATGACTTCTAACTATAGTGTAAAATGTAACTAATTTTATTTACACGCATTTAAAAGTGTAAGTACACTATTCAAATTATAAACTAAAATATTTTACAAATTCACTATAGTATTAATTTAACTCAAAACCTGGTTATAAACAACTTCTTTAGTTTCACCTCCAATAAATAAATTATTTGTTGCTTAATTCCTTTAGCCTTTGATTGCAATTGGCCAATCGCCTCACTTTCCTTGGAGGCATTGTTACGGCAATGTAATCTCTAAAAGAATAAAGATAATTATTTGGGTTTAAATGCCATTGTGAATTTCACCAATTAGCTTAGCGACTCCGAAAACTATGGATTCGAGGTCATTTTTGTAATTTTATCTTTCACTCCCTCTCACCCCCCCCCCCCCCATCCCGATAGGTGATGAACTTAGAGTTGAACGGCATTCGGTGTGTCACTATTCATCTTAGCGACCCCGAAAACTATGGATTCCACACTAATATCGGTTATTTTTACATGTCACCCCCTTCCCATCCACAGTATTTCTTTCCAGATTGTAAGTCATATGTGTACCAAGTTTGGTTGAAATTGCTCCAGGCGTTCGAGAGTTACACCGTAACAAACATACAAACAGTCTGTAACAAAATAACTGCATCACCGCTAAGAATGAGGGAAATATTGACATATGTTTAAATTGTCATTGTAATAATGCGCAAAAAAAAATGATAAATTGCACTTAGGATTGTTCCTTGGTGCATCTTGATTATTTTTTGTTATCTTGCACTGCTGTCTTTCATTCCACTCTCTGCCAACAGGTGTCTCTGACGTCCGTGTGCAAATGGCTGCCGCATGTTCCTGACGTGCAGTCGTGTTTACTGGAAGAAATCATGTGAATAGTGGGTGTAAAATCTTTGTATTGGATTTCACTCTATAGCTAGATTACTAAAGTGTGTTTCAGCCGTGTCTGAGAGGTAGTCTGGACTATTCTTAATTACTGAAGTGCAGTAACTGTGACCATTGTACAGGCATGGGGAAAATCCTAAGTGGCACTTCACCACGCTAACAAGGCAAGATTATGGCCTTGAAATCAGCTGGTTTTCATAAATAGACATATAAAACAAGACCCAGGATTAATCTAAAGTAAAATATGGGCAGTATAATTGTCTACATATCAACTAAAACACAGTTTGCTTTCCATTGTGTTTAGTGGTGCAATTATTTTGTTACAGTCTGTATATACACACATACATCCATTTTTATATATATAGATTAATGGTATTAATTATATTAAAATCAAGCATTGTAGGAACCTTCTCTATCTGTGATGGTGGGAGGGTAAGCGTACCTTCAACAAAGTAAAGGTTTTGATCCAAAATTCTGACGTTAGATTTTTTGGAAAATATTAATTCAAATCTACTTTTATGCCCTCATGATGTGTACTTCTATCACTCGCCAGTTCAGGATGTAATTTCATTTGTTTATTTTCAATCATGGAACTGTCCAATAGTTGATACGACAATACTGTTCCACGTCTTAAGTCTTTCATAGCGAAGAAAGGTTTCTTTTTCTGAAGACTTGTTTCGTCATGGACTGAGAAAGGTGTGGTAAGGAAAACCTGAAGGCTCTTATTTAACTCATCCAGAATATCTGCGAAATATGCCAGTCGACAAACCCATAGTTCATGAAGGAAACTATTCTTTGTCGGAGAGAAACATTTGCACTTCTGAACGAAGTTCAAAAGGCGACTTAAAGCATTTCCCCGTGAAAGCCAACGCTCCTCAGTATGAAACAGTATACATCTGTTTAAATAAAATGGAAACAGATTTAATAAAGTTAGCAACTTCAACACTTTGTTTGAGCACTGTCTTCAAATTGACGTTAATTTATTTCGAGGCTGGTGCCTTACCATGAATGCTGCAGTGAACAATTGTCGCTTCAGAAGCAACTTCTCAAAGTTTTGCAAAAAAGACTTCACCATGTTTACACTTCATCGCACGTTCACAAACGAAACTGATCCAGTTTTTCACAAATACCATTAGCAGTAGTTCGGCAACGTCGTAAGAGTTCACAAACATGTATCTTCCACTGACGTCTCATCTTCAAAACTTACTAAGGCCGACTTTAGACGAAAGCATTTTCTTTGTCATTTTTGCAAAGCATTTCAAGTAACATTTCGGTAAGCTTTTGCGATTACAATGTATAATACATACAGCATGAAAGGCACGTCGAGTTACACCATCTACAAGGTGTGACAATAAAGTTCGGTGAATGATCCTGAATATCGAAAGTAGACGAATTCTTAATGAAACCTACCTTACTGTCCTTCGAAGTAGTCCCCTACCATGGCTATGCACCGTTGAGAACGGCTGTACATGTCCTGGAAACTTTTAGAAAAGTCTTCTTTCGAGATGCATCACGCATCAAGACGATGCTTATCACTTTCTTTGACAGTGATGGCATGATCCACAAGGAATTCCTGCCGCAGAGAACAACAATTTTTCTGCCTTGGCCTTCTTCCGACTGGGTGATGCAGGAGAACGCCATTCCATGCTTTGGCGTTTCGTTTCAGGGTCGTACCTCACACAGCAGCTCTCATTCTCTGTAGCAATGCATTGCAAGAAATTTGGATCTGAATCCTCCAGATTTCTTTCTCTTCCCACTCCTCAAAATCGCTTTGAAAGGTCAGAGATTTGAGGATATTCCGGACATCCAACGGACCGTGACGAGGGTCTTGAACACCATCCCGAAAGAAGACTTTTCTAAAAGTTTCCAGGACATGTACAGCCGTTCTCAACGGTGCATAGCCATGGGAGGGGACTACTTCGAAGGACAGTAAGGTAGGTTTCATTAAGTATTCGTCTACTTTCGATATTCAGGATCATTCACCGAACTTTATTGTCACACCTTGTATGCTGAGTGCATGGTGTTTACAACAGAAACAACTAAAATATTCTTCAATACGTGTACAGTAAACGTTATAAAGTATGTATTTAAGCAGCGCCATTGATTTGTACCTAATAACGTTTTATACGAAACGTTATTCCTCTCGGTTGAATAGTTATCGGCTTTTAAAAATATGAAGTGATACATTGTTTACATCTCACGCGGCCGCCATTACAACTTCACTCCTGACCTAAAGGTCGCTTCTGATTGGTTATAGTACGATAATAGGATAATATCCTTGAGAAATGCCATGAAATATGCTGCCATGTCATCTGAAATGCCATAAGATTTTTCACTTTACATGGTAGCATTTTGGATATGGCCAGGACCGGATTTACCTCTTTGCCGCCCCTAGGCCAAACAAGCTCTGCCGCCCCCATACCGTTTATCAAGAATGAAGAAAAATCATTATTTTCTGTATTACTATTTTTACTATTAACGGCATACAGTATTAATTAAATGATTGTTACATACAAAAATTTATAAAAGCGATATGACATAAATTATATTACATATTATATTATAAAATTACATTTTAACATTTACCTTGTTTTTTAGAGAAGACTTTTACCTCATGTAAGTAATAGGACAAAACATACACTAGGTTTATCAACTGCACTTCCCTCACTTTTTTCCTGATTAGATTTCTGTTTATAAAAGAACTGATTTTCGGAACCTTCTTCAGAAATGCTTCCTGCGTTTCATCTTTCTCCGCTCTTCTCTTTTTGTATTGTCACCCACTGAGTCTTACTCTTTGATCACTTAAAATGAGCGTAATGACGCTTTAAACTTATCCCAACAAACGCACGTCGGACACTGCCACATGCGAGACGCGACACAACACCTTCCTTCCTTCGTCACCATTAAATAAGGCGATTTTAGACAAGGGTACTGAAGGAATGCATCAGACAAAATCCAATACCATCCCGCGGTGAAATAAACTCTATCTCCTATTTATGATTATAAACATAGGTCCTTCGCAAATAGTCGGAGGGTGAGGACGGTGGAGGGCGACTGCGATGAGGGTGAGGGGAGGTTGACTCAAAATGAACACCTCTGATCCTGCGTGGCGTGGTGACGCAAGACCCACGCATTGAAACACTCCCTCCTGTCATCGAAGTTCTACGTAGTACTTACTGGTTTCCGATGCCGAAGTGCAGAAAAACCATTGAGTCTTCATGGGGTCGTTTCTGAGTAGCAGTTTTTGACCGCCTGTCCATCTTCGTATGCTCAGCTCATACTTAATCACTTTCAACTTTTAAGGCTGTCTGTCAAGACATTGTAACAGTTATCTTATTCTAACACCCACAACAATTAAAATGTGTCTTTTTGAAATAACGAAAGAAGCAAAAATAAAATAAAACAAGGTTAAACTGGCAGTGAAATTTGAAATAATAATGATCAAGCAATGATAATTCTTGTTGCTATGAAATAAATGCGCCCTTGGTTTTCTGTTTACAATATTCCTCGAAATTAATTGACTTCTTTACTACGTACTCGTTCAGGCCATACTTACGGGGTGGCCACAATTAATGTTGCCCCACCCAGAGCCCTCTGCAGCCCCTTCGAAGCAACGGATTGCGCTGAAACTCTGTATTGAGACTATGGAGACCATGGGGAAGCAAATGCTGATGAATAGAAAGTAGTTTAAATTTTCACCAGCAGGTGAAAATGTGCGCCTAGAATTAAAATTTCCCTCCTCAGAGCCCTCTGGAGCCCGTTCAAAGCAACGGAGTGCGCTGAAACTTATTGTTGAGGCTATGGAGACCACGGGGAAGCAAATGCTGTCTTTGTCTCTCTCGCTCTCCCCTTTCTTTTACTGTCTCTCTCGCTCTTCCCTTTCATTTACTATGTCTCTCTTGCTTCCTTTCTATATTCCGTCTCTTTTCCCCTCTGTTTCTTTCCCTCTCTGTCTTCTAAAGTTCCATTTAATTTTCTTCCTCTGTTTATCTTATTCTCCATCTCCTTTTCTATATATTTTCCCTATCTTCTTTCTATACTTCTCTCTCACATTCTTTGTTTCTCTCTTTTTCTATATTTCAATCTTTGACTTCTTCTGTTTCCCTCTATCTACATTTCTCTCTCACTTTCTTTCTCTGTCTTTTTCTCATTTCTTCCCATATTTCTATCTTTCTATATTCCTTTATTTCGCTTTCTTTTCCTCTCTTTTTTCTATATTTCTTTGTCATTTTCTTTCTCTGTCTGTTTCTTTCTTTCTATATTCCCCTCTCATTTTTTCCATATTTCTTTCTATATTCCTTTGTTTCGCTTTCTTTTTCTCTCTTTTTCTAGATTTCTCTGTCATTTTCTTTGTCTGTTTCTTTCTATCTATATTCCCCTCTCATTTCTTCCAATATTTCTATCTTTCCATATTCCTTTGTTTCTCTTCCTTTTCCTCGCGTTTTCTATATTTCTCTCAGATTTTCTTTCTCTGTCTGTTTCTTTCTTTCTATATTCCCCTCTCATTTCTTCCCATATTTCTATCTTTCTATAGTCCTTTGTTTCTCTTTTTTCCTCTTATTTCTAGATTTCTCTCTCACTGTTACTCTATTACTTCCCTCTCTTTTTCTAGATCTCCCTTTTGTTTTCTTCCTCTGTTTATCTTTTTGACCTATTTTTCTAAATTTCCCTCTTTTTCTTTTCTTATTCTCTCTTCTCAATTTCTTTCTTTCTTGCAATGTTCTGTCTCATTGTCTCTATCTATGATTCGCGCTCAACTCTCAAGTCTCAGTCATTCTGAAATATCCTCTTGCCGGCTATTTTGAAGGGCGATGGCATGGACGTCCGGAAGGGAAGGCAAGAAGGGCCACGGCACAAGCCCCCTGGAAAATAAATGTCCATAAAAATATATATATTTCACACATAATTGTATTTCAGTCACAGCAATTTATATTAATTACGAGTATTATAAGGGCGTTGAAAGAACATGGTAATTTCAGACTGACGCAGTGTTTTTTTTTTTTCAGGGGCATCACAATGATGGGGAAAAATATGTCCCCCTGAAAAGAATACCTTGTTCGCCCCTTCCTGGAAAAAAATCCTTGCGGACGTCCATGGCGATGCCGCTGATTCCAAACCAGGAGCAACTTTCTCCCTTTGAGCGCCAAGCTCAGGATAGTACCGAGACTGGTGCTGCCATCTCTCCATGTTTTTGTAAGTGGCTCGCGACACAATGTTTTCATTGCTTCAGTTTCGTCTTGCTTATCGACACGACTCTGAGATCGGGACCACCAGAACGAGAGCAGAAGGTCGAGACTTAAGGAAACCGAGATTTAGAGGGACGTCTGTCACGAAACGAGCCTTAGACTTAACGTTGCAGGGCGACGTATCGGTCGATATTTTAGTCTAAGGAAGATACAGATACGAGACAAGGTGGGAACTTGTGAAAATCTAGACAAGAACGAGACAGACCCTTCCAGGCTTGTCGAGAATATGCCGAGAATGAGAAAGACCTCGGTAAACTCGATACGAGATGGAAACTTGGTGTCCGAAACTTTGAGTCTCCTTCGTATCAAATTTTAACATCATCTTCAAACATACCAAAGGAATACCTGATTATTTACTGGCAATCATACAGGGTGTCCACATGAAACCTCCGCGATTTCAAATTACAATTGTGGGTGAAACCATCCGACATAGAGCCTTGTGGTTTGCGGCATCGTGTAAAGCAACTCAAAAAGTTGTTGTTTTTGGTTTTATAGGTACTGAGTACGGATGGTGATAGCATAAGAGAGAGCGCAGTGTGTGGTGTGGTATGCCGTAACAAAAATTCAAATTTCAGTCCAAAGACATTTCAGACGTGCCTCTGAACGCGAGCCACCAGACTGAAGGACACTGGGAGTGCTAACCGACAGTCAGGTTCTGGACGAAAACGCACTTCTGATGAAACGGTAGAGGTGATCAGACCTTCGTGTGAAGCCCGTCAAAGTCAGTTCGCAGAGCGACACAAAGTGCAAATTGAGTGGAAAACTGAAAATACCATCACCCCTGACATGCCAGTGCACACATGGGTCGAGAGTATTGGCTAGACATTTTGAGGGTTACGAAAGGAGCCCACGCAGAAGTGCACTCAACTTTTACATGATACCGAAAACCACAAAGCTCAATCTGGTTTCCTCACAATTGTAATTTGAAATCAGGCAGGTTTCATGTGGACACCCTGTATATTTTGTTAATAGTTAGTGACAATTCTGAGCCTGTTCTGCTTGGTTCCATATTGTTTAAGGTTAACATACCGTTTTCCGATGGTTTTGTAGCGTCCAATCGAAGCGTCAAAGAAAACCTTAAAGGAGAAGAATTGCATGCCTTAATGACCTCCACGTACTGTGAACTTTTGTACCGTGACACATTGTAACTTATAACTTGTTTATATTATGTACTCGTATTTTGAGAACCCAGACGAGAACAAAACGGATGTTTGCAAATCGAGATGGGGCCGAGACACTAATATCAATAAATAATTTTAACATTACGCCTAATTCAAACTTATTAAAACGTTGTCACTGACTTGTAGCATTCTCCAACTAGAATTGCTAACAATCATCGCAAACACTTAACCAGTATTACTAATATAAGAAGGAACTGTCTCTATCTATTTGTTCCCTCTTTTTGATTTCCCTCTTTTCTATTTCTTTCTTTCTCCCCCCTCCTCTCTCTCTCTCCATTTACAGTACTCTCTGTTTTTCTTACATTTCCTTTTTCATTTTATTTTTTATTTTTTATTTCCTTCTACTTCTCTCTTCCCCGCATTCTCATTCCTCATTCTTTCTTCTTTCCTTTGTGTCTTCTTCGCTCTCTCTTTCTCTTTCTATCTGTCTTCTTTCCCCTTTCACCACCTCTAAATTTCTCTCCTTTCTCTCTCTTTCCCTTTCTAGCTTTCTCTCTCTCCCCCTTTTATCTCTATATTTTCTCTTTCCCCATCTATTAGTTCTCGTTATTTCTTTTCCCTACCGTTCCTTTCTTTCTCTCTCATTCATAGTATCTTTCTTTCTTCCCCGTCTCTCTTTCTCCACGCTCTGTCCCTCTTTACTTCTCATTCTTTCTTCATTCTCCTTTCCTCTCTTCTTTCGTTTCCTATATCTCTCCCTCATCGCAAACTGACATCCAATAAACTATATTTGTAATTAACAGAAAATACGTGACGGTGAAGTTGCTAGCGCCTTCTCCTCTTTTATCGCCTAAAAGTAAGTAAACATCCCATCCTTGAATCTAGTAGGCAATAGATTACGTATTTTTACGTATTTTTTACTCAACATGACTCAATCGCGACCATGGACAGTGCTTGTAATGAAAAGTCCTAAGTGGAGGCATGCTTGGTCGTGTTTCATAATAGGTGGAGGGGGGGGGATTCACTTGCATTTGCAGGGATGGAGAAAGAAATGGAAACAAGGCAAAAGTGAAAGAGCTAGAGAGAAAGTATTAACGATCGGCTAAACAGACCCACGTGAAAGTATTTCTTCCGCCCTTGAAGAATTGCAAATGAACACAAAGGTATTGATATTTTTTTTCCTATGAGTCTGTCTAATCTTGAAAGAGCTATTGCTAGGACTTTCAGTCAATTAAGTATAAATTATTACATGGTACGTGGGTAGTTTGAAAAGTAAGGTAAACGAAGCATAGATGGCAGCACCATAATCGAAATCTATGCACGGTCAGTAAGTTTGATCCTTCAAAGGAACCCTTGAAGAGTTTCAACCCAGTGCGTTGTGAAACTATTGTTTATAAAAAAAATTCTCCTGGTCTGAAAAACAGCCGTTCACAGCATGAGTCACTTCATCGTTACCGGAAAATCGTTGAGCCATCTTTGAGGTTAGGGAACAAATGGAAATCACAGGGAGCTAGATCGGGCTAATAGGGCGGATGATCCAACAATTCGAACTTAAGTTCATAGATTTTAGCCATAGAAACCATTGACGTGTCAACATATTCATTGTTCTGGTGGTTTTGTTCATTTTTAAAAACGCTTGCACATTCATCTACTTCGCATTAGTGTTGTCCACGGGACGAGACGGGACAGGCTTTTAAAAATTCGAGACGAGACGAGATTGACCATGTGCTGCCCCGAGACAATATAATATTTTCGAGACGAGACAGCATTTCCACGAGACTTACACGAGACGAGACAGGCCAAAGTCTCGTCTCGTGGGCAACACTACTTCGCATGATCAAACAATAATTTCACAACGCACTGGGCTGAAACACTGCAAGGGTTCGTTTGAAGGATCAAACTTATCGACCGTGCATTGATTTCGATTATTGTGCTGCCAACTCTGCTTAGTTTACCGTACTTTTCAAACTACCCTCGTATTAGAGCACATAATCGGGCCTGACCTGTTAGACTCTATTTAATCTTCTAATATACAGGGTGATTGGTAATTCGACCTATTCCTGGAAAGGGGTAATACTAGAGCACATTTGCAATAAATTTGACCCTATGCACCGGGGGTCGAAAATCAATGGGTATCGAGTTATTGCAGTTTGTAGATTTTATTGACGTATTCCGACTTACGACCAAAAAACTAATAATTGTGAAAAAAACAACTACACCCTGGACACTTAATCGACACGTTGCTAACAGCTGACGAATGAGTGACTACTGGGGGGAAAATTCATGCCCAAAATTCCCATACCCACAGAAAGAAACAGTCATTGGTGCACACGTCATGCAGAAATTTGGAAATTATCGTTTAAATCGAAGAGGATTACTCAAAAAAATGGTAACACACTTAGCCTAAAAATTACGGAAAAACTTCCTCGTTTCATAAGCTCTCCAAAACCATACAAATGTTGTCAACTGGCACACGGGTTGGGGGAATAATCTGAATAAAAGCGGAGAAGGCGCGTTGTAGACATCTCTGTAAAGTGAAAAGAAGTTGTCGGTTGTGAGAAATAAAGGGACGAAAATGAGTGAAATAATAATGTTATTTACCATTCTCATGATTCCAGGTTGTCAGAATTAACTGTTACAAAAACTACAAATCCTGTTAAAATTGCCTCCCCAGTTACGTATGCAAGCACGCAGCCTGCGGCGTACATCAGACACAGTCACTCGCGTTGACACTCTGTCTCTTATGTCTCAATTCTCTCTCTCAACTCTTCTTGGGAATCCACTGGTGTACTGTAGAATAACTCTTTCATGTGACCACCCCAAATATAAAAGTCGCATGACGTCAAATCCGGACTCCTCGCCGGCCAGGGTTTCGGGCCGCCTCGACCAATCCATTGCATGGGATAATTGTCGTCCAGCCACTGTCGCACACCCCGGAAATAGTGGGCTGAGCCATCATGTTGGTAAATCATAACCCATTTTGTGGCGAGCGGCACATCCTCCAGCAGCGTCATCAATTCTTCCCTCAGAAAGAATGGCCCGATCACATGATTGTGGATGATTCCCATCCACACATTTACTGAGAATTTTCTCTGGTGAGCATTTTCTTTAGATTTTCTTGGGTTATGACCCTTAGGGGCCCAAAAATGCGCATTATGAAAATTCGTAATATCATCGCGGTCGAATTTAGATTCGTCCGTCCACAGAATTCTTGTCAGGTGATGGGGGTCTTCAGTGTCGGTATGTAGTAAAAATCGACAAAAATCCATCCTTCTGACAGGATCTCCCTCCTCAATAGCATGCGACTTTTACATTTGGTGTCACATGTAAGAGTTAGTCTACAGTACACCAGTGGATTCCAAAGAAGAGTTGAGAGAGAGAATTGAGACATAAGAGACAGAGTGTCAACGCGAGTGACTGTGTCTGATGTACGCCGCAGGCTGCGTGCTTGCATACGTAACCGGGGGAGACAATTTTAACAGGATTTGTAGTTTTTGTAACAGTTAATTCTGACAACCTGGAATCATGAGAATGGTAAATAACATTATTATTTCACTCATTTTCGTCCCTTTATTTCTCACAACCGACAACTTCTTTTCACTTTACAGAGATGTCTACAACGCGCCTTCTCCGCTTTTATTCAGATTATTCCCCCAACCCGTGTGCCAGTTGACAACATTTGTATCGTTTTGGAGAGCTTATGAAACGAGGAAGTTTTTCCGTAATTTTTAGGCTAAGTGTGTTACCATTTTTTTGAGTAATCCTCTTCGATTTAAACGATAATTTCCAAATTTCTTCATGACGTGTGCACCAATGACTGTTTCTTTCTGTGGGTATGGGAATTTTGGGCATGAATTTTCCCCCCAGTAGTCACTCATTCGTCAGCTGTTAGCAACGTGTCGATTAAGTGTCCAGGGTGTAGTTGTTTTTTTCACAATTATTAGTTTTTTGGTCGTAAGTCGGAATACGTCAATAAAATCTACAAACTGCAATAACTCGATACCCATTGATTTTCGACCCCCGGTGCATAGGGTCAAATTTGTTGCGAATGTGCTCTAGTATTACCCCTTTCCAGGAATAGGTCGAATTACCAATCGCCCTGTATAAAAATGGATGTATGTGTGTATATATGTTTGTTCCGGCATAACTCTCGATCGCCTGGAGCGATTTCAACCAAAGTTGGTACGCGTATTACTTGCAACCCGGAAAGAAATACTGTTACGGTAAGACACCCCTGGCACCCCTAGAGGTGAGGTGGGAAGGGGTGACATGTAAAAATAAACGAAACGAACCGATATTAGTGTGGAGTCCATAGTTTTCGAGGTCGCTAAGATCAATATTAACACTCCCAATGCCTCCAAGTTCATCACCTATTAGGAGGGGGGTTAGAGGAGGTGAAAATTAAAAAGTAAAAAATGACCAAGATTAGTGTTGAATCCATAGTTTTCGCAGTTGCTAAGCTAATTGGTGACATTCACGATGACCAAACTTGGTGTACATATGACTTACAATCTGGAAAAAAAATACTGTGGGGGTAAGACACCCCTGGCACCCCATAGGAGTGGGGGTGAGAAGGGGTGGCATGTAAAACGACCGATATTAGTGTGGAATACATAGTTTTCGGGGTCGCTAAGATGAATGGTGACACTCCCAATGCCGTTCAACCCCAAGTTCATTTTACACTATAGTTAGAATTCATTATTTTCCTGTCTAATAGAAGATTGAGATATATAAATACACGGGCAACGCCGGGAATCAGCTAGTATAAGATAAAAATAATGTATAGCGATCGTTCCCTTATTGATGACTGGAAATGGGCTATAACAGTAACAATTAACCTTAAGCGAAGGAAGCGAGAGACAAATAAAATATGGGTCATCCGCCTCGCTCGATGATACTACGAGGGGTGTCCCATGACTAGCGAGCCTAACCAAGAAGGGTACAGGATGGGACCACAATGGCAACCTATTTTTCTACGTAGTCTTCCTGCAGGTTCACACACTTTTGCCAACGCTTCTGCAGTGTTTTTATCCCAGTCTCATAAATGATTTCCTCAAAGCTTGCAAAATAGTTACCCACAGCACTGATGACGTCATCATCACCCAAAGCTTTTTTCAGTTAGGGAAGAGATGAAAGTCTGATGGAGCAAGATCGGGTGAATAAGGAGGATGTTCCAACAATTCGAACCCACAATCACGGGTGGTTGCCATCGCAACAAGCGATGTGTGAACACGTGCATTGTCCTGATGCCGAATCACCCCTTTAGAGAGCTCGCCAGGGAAGCATAATGCTCTCCTGTCATGGTGTTTCCCTTTCGGAGATGATCGACCAACAGAAACACCCTTAGAGTGCCAGAAGACTGTCCTCGTCACTTTCCCAGCAGAGGTACAGGACTTTGCATTTTTTGGGGTGGGGAAGCCGGGGTGTTTCCACTGTTTTGATGCCTGTTTTGGCTCCGGTACATAGTGATGAGCCCAAGTTTCGTCAACAGTCACAAGTCGTTCAACAAATCCGTTTGGATCGGCCTGGAACAGCTCAAGATTTCGTTCTGAGATCATGCGTCTTGTGAACTTTTGTTCACTTGTCAGAAGTTTTGAAACCCAACGCGAAGAAACCTTTTTCATCCCCAACTGGTCGTCCACAATGCGCTCCACTGTTGATTTGGACATTTTCAGTTCCTCTGCAATATATCGCATAGGCACACGTCTGTCTGCAAGAATAATCTTGTGCACTTTCTCTTGTGTCACCATCTCCACTGGCCTGCCTTGGCAAGGGTCATATTCCACACTCACTCTCCCCCGCTTAAATTCGGCTACCCATCTCTTCACTGTGGCAAAGGCTGGGGCATCCTCTCCACATCGTCATGGACTTCCTTGGGACTCAACCTCTTTTTCAACAGATAGTTGATCACTGCTCGTATCTCTTCTCTCTTAATTTTTCTGACGTTACGCACTTAGCATACTTCTAGCTCCTGCAAAGACGAATAGGATGGTTCGAACTGGACACCGCTTTGCATATACACTTACAACGAATTGCTATTTCAAATCCCCACATTATTTTCAGATTGAACTATGGGAACCCTATCAGGCTCACTACTTATGGGACTCCCCTCGTAGTATGCTTCACTTCCAGTTTGGAGCCTAGGCCATGTCCAATCAGCACTGCTGTCACCTATACACTGTCCCGGGATTCTCTGGAGGGAGCGAAAAAGAAAACATGTCTGCTCAAGTAGTGATTTGAGAGGGCTCGAGCAATGAACACGTGCAAGGGAATTACTCCGGGATTGCCTGGAGGAGGGAGGAGGGGGGTTAGGCGACTGCATATACCAGCAGGGTTGTTGAAGGTCCAGGAACCAGTAAATTCTAATGGGTTCTATTGGGTTCCGCTGCAGGAATTTAAATTCTGTACAAGTTGCGTACTGGTTCATTGAAAAAAGGTTCCTGGATAGTATTTAAAATCAGCCGGAAAGAATGTTCCTGGACCGTATTTAAATTGACCCGGAAAGAATGTTCCTGGACCGAATTGAAACACTTTTCAAATAGAAAGGTTCTTTACGGTCCAGAACCCATTAACGCTTGCTGATTTTCTCTCCTGGACCGAAATTGAATTTATTTAAAATTCCTCGACCTTTAATAACCCTGGTTACCAACCTTTGCAGTGCAGCAGTGTGTACTGCTTCGATCTGCCCACTAGCTTTCTCCCCATCTATGCCGCTACGCGCGGCCTTGCTCCAGAGATTCCCGGGATAGAGTGTAGAGCACCGTCAAACCCACGGAATCCACGGCCTAGGGTGGAGAGAGGGGAGAGAGGGAAAAGGTGGAAGTCGCGACAAGTGCACGCTTCAACTCGCTGAAGCGATACCAGCCATATGGCAACTTTCGTTCTGTAGAGGTGACATTTATTAAATAAATTAGCATAAAACTCATTGCGCAAACTTAGGCATTTTGGCAAAAATATTGTATTTAAATACATTATGAAAGCAGAAATTGCATGTCACATTTTCAATTTATGTAATGGAAAATACATGATGTGCAGTTGGCATTTGCCCTCTTCCTTCTTATTGTACGCTGCAGAGAGTAGTGCTTAACATTCGCACTGACATCTAGCGGGTAAAGTGGCAACTTTGCTACTAGTAAGCCTTTCGATTCGGACAGTTCGACTAAGGAAAGTGACGGGGAACAACGAAACGACATATTCGGACATGGTTTCTAATTTATTGGACAGTGGGAATCTAAGTAGAAAAACGAGTTACATGTGGCGTTAAATAGATATTTCCGTTGACAAGTAAAGGAATTCCAAATTTCAAAGGACACCTGATTGCCAAGCGGGGAACTCAGGTTCGATTCCCCCAAAATCGTTCATCAAAATCCCCCCCCAAAATAATTGTTCATCATCCCCCCCACACACACACACACGAATATAGTTTGGATAAACATGCAGTAATTGATTTTTTTGTCGATTATTTGCTTTCATTTTTGTTCTAAATTAAATTTTCGAAATACGTAAGTTTTAGACAAAGAAAGCTAACAGTATGTTACAATTATCCAGCCAGGCGTAGCACAGGAACACATAGAAATGAAACAAATCGTGCCTGAAATCAGCCGACACTAAAACTGAAGTCCGCATGAAATTCGAATCCTTTCGTTGCAGTTGAATTGATTGATTGATTTGGTGTTTTAAGTCCACTTTATGCACAGTAAGGCTAATCGGGACTGCACCTACAGTATGAAGTGGGATCCGAACCACTATGTGCCTCGAACTCATTGCAGTTGAAATTATAAGACTAAAGAAGAAAAAGCACTGCTCATGTTTGCTAACATAAAACGTGCAAAACTGCTCATGCTCAAGCCATTGTTAGTGTACTGAATCAACCTTATTCTTAATACTAGTAGTTTGTCTGCTTGACTAACCTTGTAATAATGCGAACTGCACGCTCCCCCTTTCAAACCGATTCTAAAGGCATAAGAGGTAGTGTTTCATTTCAACACAATTGCCTCGAACACCCAAAGGTAGGAAGAAAAACAAATAACAACTAAAAATCGATATCAAGTCAATCAAACAAAACGATTCCCCCAATTTTGAGTGACGATATATACGAGGGACGTTCCGAAAGTAAGTTTCGTCATTTCTTTTTCACATGGAAGCTTCATTACAAACAGAAGAATACAATGTCATAACAAAATACAATCTATTGGCTATTTTTCCACATAGTCACCACCGACAGTGTGTCGTACCGTGAAATCAATTTCAAGAAACCCTCCTGGTAAAAATCGGTGCCCAGCGATTTAAGGAAGTTCTTCACAGCCTGTTGCACCTCTTCGTTGCTTCCGAAGTGACGTCCCGAAAAAAAAAGTGGAAGTCTGATGGGGCGAGATCGGGGCTGTAGGCCGGGTGATTCAATCTCTCCCATCCCAGACGACGAATGTGTTCTGCAGTGAGCCTTGCTGTGTGGGGTCTTGCATTGTCGTCCAAGAACAAAACCCCTCGACCCAAGAGCCCTAGTCTCTTTCGTCGAATGGCGGACTTAGTGTGTGCCAATAGCGTGCCTCACTACCATTTGTGACCACTTTTCCAGCACATGTCTTTCTGCCATACTGGTTTGCACTCGAATGAGCTCGGGCACGTCGGTCTGCTGCTTATCTCGATTCTTCGGCACTCTGCGCATGCGCCATCGCTCCTCCCGTGGTGAATTCAGGAGAGATTGTATTTTAATATGGTACTGTGTTTTCTCACTTTGTAATACAGCTTCCCTGTGAAAAAAAGACGAAACTTACTTTCGGAATGTCCCTCGTAGAATTGCCCCATAATATTTTCAGGTGTATTAATATTAACAAGAAAATGGTACTTTTGTTAATCTTCTTTGATCTGAGGAGGGAGTGATACACTTCAAACATTACGGAAGCAAAATCGATAAACAAATTGAAGACTATGAAACTAGTTCGAACTTGACATCAAAACTAGGAAGAATAGTACGGAAAGCTACAAGCAAGGGACAAGAAAGAGACTACAGGGATGCTTTTCCTCCAATAAATGTTACTAATAGAGTGAGGATGGCCTTCAAACTTGGCGCTATTTTTCTTCGTGAATCGAAATCAAGGAGAGGGAGACATATTTCATTATTTCGAAGTAGATTTCCCCCACTTCGGGGAATTCCGGGCCGAGACGGAAATGTGCATGCTACATGGGGCGCCATACGTTCAAGGAAGTTTCAGCAGAAGAGGGTCAGACGGCAAAAAAAAAAAAAAAAAAAAAAAAAAACTAGGATGGACTGTGGAACTAGATCTCGTGCTTGAGATAGATTGGAAGACTTGCAGAATATCCCAGAGCTCAGAACGTTAGGTAGAAAAGATTTCGATTTTTATGATATAGAAAGTTTGCCCCTTACTATGAGGAAGGCGAAGCATGTGAGTGTCGCCGGCAGACAATGTTGTTTGGGTGGGCTCAAGGAGAGACGGAATACGAGAGGTACTGAACCTCGGAGGTCAAGGCTGCTAAGTCCCTCCCCCCTCTCTCTCTTTCTATCTTAAAATCTTCCTTTCTCTCTTTTTTGTTTCTTTATCCTTTTCTTCTTTCCATATTTACTTCTCCCTTTTTCCATCTTTCTTTATCCCTTTATATTTTCCATCTTCCTTTCTCCCCCTTTCCAACTATATTTATCCTTTTCTCTTTTCTATCTTCCTTTCTCCCCTTTTCCTATCTGTCATTATCCATTTTTATCTTCGATCTTCCTCTCTCGTGTTTCCCACCTTTCTTTATCGCTTTCCATTTTCCATCTTCTTTTCTGCATTTTCCATCTTTCTTTATTCTTTTCTCTTTCCAACCTTCCTTTCTCCTTTTCTCCTTTCCATCTTTCATTCTCCCTTTTCCCATCATTGTTTATCCTTTTCTCTTTTCCTTCTTCCTTTCTCCCCTTTTTCCAGCTTTCTTTCTGTCCTTTTCCCATCTTCATTTCTCCCCTTTTCCCATCTCCCTTTCTCCCCTTTTCCCATCTTTCTTTCTCCCCTTTTCCCATCTTTCTTTCTCCCCTTTTCCCATCTTCCTTTCTCCCCTTTTCCCATCTTTCTTTCTCCCCTTTTCCCATCTTCCTTTCTCCCCTTTTCCCATCTTTCTTTCTCCTCTTTTCCCATCTTACTTTCTCCCTTTTCCCATCTTTGTTTATCCTTTTCTCTTTTCCTTCTTCCTTTCTCCCCTTTTCCCATCTTACTTTCTCCCCTTTTCCCATCTTCCTTTCTCCCCTTTTCCCATCTTCCTTTCTCCCCTTTTCCCATCTTTCTTTCTCCCCTTTTCCCATCTTCATTTCTCCCCTTTTCCCATCTTTCTTTCTCCCATTTTCCCATCTTACTTTCTCCCCTTTTCCCATCTTACTTTCTCCCTTTTCTGATCTTTGTTTATCCTTTTCTCTTTTCCTTCTTCCTTTCTCCCCTTTTCCATCTTCCTTTCTCCCCTTTTCCCATCTTACTTTCTCCCCTTTCCCCCTTTTTTATCATTTCTATTTTCGATCTTCCTTTCTCCCTTTTTCCATCTTTCATTGTCCTCTTCTCTTTTCAATCTTCCTTTCCTCATTTTCCCATCTGCTTTTATCCATTTCTTATTCTACTTACCCCGGACTGCATTTGACACACTAACGAGGCTCTGGCGTCTGAACTCACGGCCAGTGAGCGAAACTCCTCTTGTGAGGACTATAGGGGAAAGTAGTGGGGTATGGGACACCTTAGTTTTTTCAAGATTTCATTTTCTTTACAGCTAAAATTAAATGTATTACAGATTACATAAAACGTCTTTCTTATACAAATCAATTCTTTGAAACATATTTTTTTAAAAAATAAAAATAAATTTATTTTGCCCTTTTCGAAGTCGTTGCTTTTTGTTCTTTTTATATTTGGAGGGTGGTATCGGAGAGATAAAGTATGTAAAGAAAAAATTGTTCATTGACTTGATAGACAAAATTTATTTGTGAGAGAAACATTGGAGAAGTTTCTCTGGAAGATGACACTATTGACTGTGCATGGTTTTATTAGGATTTCTTGCCCGCTTACACATTTTTAAATATATCCCCTAGTGATCTTTTCGGTACCGAATACCTCTCACTTGTTTCCCTAATTGTCACTCCCTTACTTTCTGCATAGCTCCTTTCTTATTTCTGTATTCCCATTTTCTCGTATTTTCTCCTTATTTATCTACAAAAACAGAATCATAAGAATCCATGTCTCGCTGATCATAAAGATTGTCCGATGGTTACCACATCGCGCTACGACGGGTCCCGGGTTCGAATCCCGGCCTGGGCATGGATGTTTGTGAGTTTTGATTCATCAATTTCATCATGTCATCACTCATCCACATCTTAGCCAAAAGTGACACAAGAGCGAAGTAAAATAAAGCAAATAAATCAATCAATCGATAGTACCCGAACGACACGCCATGAAAAATTAACTACATTAAGGAGCATTAGTAAAAGTAGGGAAATTTGAAACATAGAACTTAGAGAGTAATATATCATGTTTGCAATAGTGAACTAAAAACCTAGTTGCACTTAATTCAGATGAAGTTACAAGCAGCAAATGCTTCAAACGACTCTTGTCCGATACCAGCCGCTGTCCGATAAACCCGACCTTCCCCTATATGTTTGTGATTATAAAGTCGCGATCCATTTATATTTAGAAAAAGAGCCTTGAGATTAGAACACATGTATTGTATGAACTCCCGAGTACATGGTGACATATAATAAACATTGAAAGAAAAAATATGGGACATAATATGTGGTGTACAGAAGAAAATCTATGAAAGTGTAATCTCAACGTACTTCCACGTGAGCACCCTGGATGTCTGCACATGAGTCCCAACGACGCACCATTTCACCACAGACACACACACACACAAATACACATTCGTTAGTCATTATGGCGTCTGACTACCATGCAAGATATCCGGTTACGAGGGGGGACAGAGAGTTTTTGCACCTGTTCAAGCGGCTCCGGCGGCCAGGGGCGTGGTGCTGATCACATCATCCGCACCTTCGGCCGTAATCAAGAAAGTGTGTAGTCCCTAACTCTACACCCCCTACACGCCTCCATGGCGTGCTGCAAAGCACAGGGGAGCACTTTACTTTTTTTTTTTTAACTTTACATATGAGTTTGGTTTGATTGAAATTTCCATTATAAGTGTGTGCGTGTGTGTATGTATGTACGTATGTATGTATGTGGGCCTCCCCGATAGCACAGCAGTAGCGTCGTCGTCTTGTAATCAAGGGGTCCCGGGTTCGATACCTGGTGGAGGCACATAGTGGTTCGGATTCCACTTTAAACTGTAGGCCCAATCCCGATTAGCCTTACTGTGCATAAGGTGGACTTCAAACACAAACTCAATATGTATAAATTGATTGATTTGGTGTTTTAAGTCCACTTTATGCACAGTAAGGCTAATCGGGACTGAACCTACACTTTAAATTGGGATCCGAACCACTATGTGCTTCCACCGGGTAATATGTATAAATGTATGCATGTGTGTATATATATTTTTTCCTTTGTTTTTATCTTTGTGACATTTTGTACTTCCGTTACTTAATTGTTTTCTAAATTTCTGTCTCTACCGTCGTCTGTTCTTCTCTCCATCCCTCTACGTGTGAATATTTCTGCCCCACTGGACTAAATGCCATAAGATGTTTCACCTTACACGGTAGTATTATGCTCATGGTTTAAATGTTAAGGAAAGTGCTTAGGAAAATAGTTTCGCATAAAGCGGCCCTTACTCAGCTCCACTAGCGCATGCAGGATTTTATTTCGGGGAGCGCTTGAATTGTAAAGGCGAGTATTATATAACTGCATTCTAGTGACGCGGCGGGATACATCAGAAAATATTTTGTAACTACCATTTATAGCATTTGCTTTAAAAGTTGTTCAAAGACAAAAATTGTAATCACGGGTCATTTTAAGGTGAGTTTTCATTTATCATTTTTAATTTCTCTGAGATCTTTACTGCATTCAGGCTGCACCCTCATCAGCCCACGCCACTGCGTACGCTAGTGCTCAGCACCATCGCTCAGTCTGTAAAGAAAACTGTGATTGTTTCAAGTCTTTATGAACACCCTGCACAGTGGCGAAACCACAGGGGGCAGGAGGGCATTGCCTCCCCAACCCTGAACGGAAATCAATTCTAGGGGGGTCGGAGCAAACATTGAAGTAAAAAATGCAAGACTAGCAGAATGTAAGAGTAGCAGGACAAACGAATACTCAAGATGGAATTAGTCTTCATATGTTTCTTGCATGTTCCTTCCAGACGGCCAAGGGGGTGGGGGGCAATTGCCCCCTCGATTTCAAATTTTATACAAATAAAAATACATTTCGTAAAATTTTCTTGCTCGGTTCGCTCGCAATACCTGCTTTTCTTACAGTCTCGTCAAGTTCAGAACCGTAGTTTGGGGGCGGCAGGAGTCGGCCTTGGAAGCCGAACTATCTAAATGGAAAAAATGTGAAAGAGAGAATGCCATGGCGCTCCCGTGAAAATATTCGCGGCCTATTAAATTAATATTGTTTTCAGTTTGCAAAAATGTAGAACTATAATTCTTCCTGTTAACTTCGCTCGCAATGTTATTCTTTTCTATAATGCTTTGTAAATTACCAGAGAGAGAAGTAAGACCAAATTTCAGACTGTTGCTACTAAACAGTTTTGTCTAAGTGCATGAACAATTGTTTTGAGGAAATGGAGCGCGCAGATTTCAGAGACAATTTATGTAATTCTTGCTGTTCGTTTGTTATGAGGCGGATAAATTGATTATGTAATGTATTTAAATAACATGTTTTATAGGGTTATTATAAAGTCTCGATCAATTTTTTGAGAAAAAAGAGGCTTTAGATTAGAACAAATGTATCGAATGAACTCCCGACTACATGGTAACACATAATCAACATTGAAAGAGAAAATATCGGACATAATAAGTGGTGTGCAGAAGAAAATCCATGAAAGTGTCCTCAACGTACTCAACGTACCCCTGGATGTCTGCACATGAGTCCCAACGACGCACCATTTCACCAAATTGCTTTGAGACCATTGATGATGATGTCATGTTGAGCACAGCGTGCTGGATACTTTGGCGTAGGTGTTGAAGAGAAGTTGCCTTCACCTTGTACACCTGCGACTTGATGTAACCCCATGCAAAGAAGCCAAGAAGTGTGAGATCCGGAGATCGTGGTGCCCATGTGCATTGTGATCCCCTACCAACCCACCTACGTGGAAACATAGCATCGAAGTACGTACGAACAGTCTTTTCGAAGTGAGGTGGGGCTCCACCCTGCACATATATGTATTAAAGAAACTTTGAATACGTACACAAATTGAGGACTAAAAGTGGTAAACGTTGTAAGTGCCAAAAGCGAAAGTGTTGGTAAACCGCATCGTTCCGCACATCAGCCCGTAAGAACGTGCACACTAGTGACCTCTTTACACGCCCTTTGAACTGCTTAGAGGGCTACCAGCCACTTTTCACGTTTACCACATTATAAAGCATGGCACATTTCACAGTTTAACGTGGAAAACGGTGTTTGAATTATTGTGGCACTTACAGCGTTTACTAATTTTAGTCTTCAATTAGTGTTAACATGTTACACATGTATTTTCTTATTTTACGTCGCTCCATGTTGCATATGTGTAAAGCATATGTTGTACACATGCCATATGTATAAGATAATTATATTCGTGATGCATTTTCTGTCTTTCAAAAATATGGTTTCTGTGCTTGTCTTCCATTATTAGCTAATTTGAAATTGACAGTGTTGAAAAATATTTCAAATCGTTTGTTCCAACACAAATGCTTCAGCAACGACTGGTACCCCCTTTTTGCGTGATTTACGAGAATAATAACGTCTTTGATATTAGTACTACTACTATCATCACCACTATGATAATAATAATAATAATATTGTAATTATTATTATTATTATTATCATTAATGGCACGTTTATCCTGGTACTTGCCCCCCTCAGACAAAAAATCGTGGTTGCGCCTCTGGCCCTGTACTGAATGGAATAGTTAAGAATCGAATCGTTATACGAGGGCTGCTGGAAAAGTTTCTGCAAACTACCACCAACAGTGGCCTAGTGTTCCGCTATTTATGTTTAAATAACCTTTGATTGTTTGTTTAAGCCTATTCGTTTATTTTTCACAGCAGTTTGAAGAAGTAGTTTCATGTGAGAATAGAAATTTCTCGCGAACACTTTCGTGCAATGATATTTTATGATTTCAAATGTAGTTTAACACCAAAAAAATGCACCGAGCGACTTCATTTGGCCTTTGCGGATGAAGCACCATCCAATAGGACTGTGTACAATTGGTTTTCCAAATTTCAGCGTGGTCGCACATTTCTCAGTGATGAATTTCGTGAAGGTCGTCCATCCACGTCTGTTGTTGCCAGTAATGTTAATGCTGTGCGTAAAATAATTGAGAGAGATCGGCATGTGACATACCGTGAGAGATTCAGGCATCCTTGAACATTGACATGAAAGCAATACATACGATTTTGCATTTTCATCCGAACGTACGGAAACTTTCAAGGATCCCACACAACTTAACCGAAGCTCAAAACAGGCTCGTGTAAATTGGTGTAAAGAAATGCTCAAAAAATTCAACCCAGGCAAGTCAAATTTGGTGTACTACATCGCTACAGGGGACGAAACTTCGATCTATTCATACGAACCCAAAACTAAACAGCAATCCACTGTTTGGGTGTTTCAAAGTGAGCCGAAATCAACAAAAGTTGTTCGTTTGAGGAGTGCTGCCGAGCAAATGATTGCTCGTTTCTTTGGTTATACCGGACATGTGTCAACAATAGCTTTAGAAGATCGAAGAACTGTAAATGCTGGGTGGTATACAACAATTTGTTTGCCAGAGGTCATCAATGAATTGCGTAAAACAAACCCAAATTGTGGCATTATTCTTCACCACGAAAACACCATTTCCCACTCAGCACACTAAACTGTTGATTTTTTGTCCAGTAAAAATGTCGAATTAATGACTCATTGTCCGTACTCACCTGATTTATCACCTAATGACTTCTTTTTGTTCCCACACATCAAAAATAAGATGCGTGGTGAGCGATTTGTGTTGCCTGAAGCAGCTGTTGACGCATTCCGAACAGCGGTTTCTGAGGTATGAGCTTCAGAGTGGAAAAAATGCTTTCAAAATTGGTTTGAGCGTATGCAAAAGTGTATCGATCTTAAGGGCGAATACTTTGAAAAACAATAAAGCCATTTCCAGAATTTCACATGTCTTTGTTCATATTGATTGCAGAAACCTTTCCAGCAACCCTCGTATTTAGCAAGTACAGATGGCAACACTGTCAGTCAATAGCTGGCATTCGCATTTAGACTGCAAACGGAAACTTTGACCTGCCAAGCTATTGTGTGAGAACTACTTTTTTGAGACTTTTGCTTGTCTGGATGTTACGGCACAAGAAGTTAGAATCGTTGGTGCTAGTGGATCCTGCAGTTACAGCATAACGCAGGCATTTTACAGACAATTTCCCTCACCAGAGGAACACAGCCAGGGTAAGGATACCCACAATGCAGACTTCCTTATCTCAGAGACAGAGAAACGCATTTCAACAAGCAAGGGCGTCGATAAGATTGTTCCTGAGAGGGAAGAAAAAGAGCGGGAGTTATCTGAGACCGCCATCTCAGCCACAAATTCTGTTTTGATTGCGAGAGACCCACAGGGGCCAGTCTCTTTAGCCAAATGACGCTGCGTGGCGAATAGAGGTTTTTATTGCAGTTGTGAGTCTTGCTCTTGTCGCAGAGGACAATGCCTTGCTTTCAGTGTGCAGTGAATTTCAGAACAATGAGTGCAAGGGCTTCAGACGACTGAAAAAAAACAAAACATCGCGACAGTTGGATGCAGGCACAAAGTGCATTGCATAAAGTATGTAATGTCAAAATGTGAAGAACTTGGAAAGCTTTCAGATCTTACGTGATAATATAGCGTTGAGATAGATATGAAGATTACATCATAGACGTAACCTGGAGCCTAACTTTGGGAGGGCAAAATCGAACTTCGGAGTTAACTTTGGGGGACAGAATGAAACTTGAGACTTAACTTTGAAGAGTTCAATCAAACTTGAGACTTAAATTTCGGGAACAGAATGAAACTTGAAACTTAACTTTGAAGGGTTCAATCAAACTTGAGACTTAATTTTCGGGGGCAGAATCAAACTTGAGACTAAACTTTGAAGGGTTCAATCAAACTTGAGACCTAACTTTGGTGGACAGAATCAAACTTGAGACTTAACATTGAAAGGTTCAATCAAACTTGAGACTTAACTTTGGGGGACAGAATGAAACTTGAGACTTAACTTTGAAGGCTTCAATCAAACTTGAGACTTATCTTTCAGGGGCAGAATCAAACTTGGAACTTAATTTAATTTGGGGGGGGCAGATTCTATAAGTTTTCCATCCCATAAAAACAGTATCCAGGACTATTTTGATAAATAACTTACATTTGTGCAGTCATAAAAATACTCTTCAATACTTAACTACTCAGGTCAAGAGTGTAAAACAATTATCCTTCATTTTTAAATTTAACAACCTGATTTCTTGGGGGGGGGCAACTGCCCCCGTTGACCCGCCTATGGTTATATTGTACCATTGAAGAGATGCAATGCAGAAAATATTACACAGCTTTACAGGAATTGACATTGGGAGTGGTTTTATGGTTGGAAAGATGTGACAGTATTAGGTAATAGAGATTGAGTAGTTGAATAGATTACACAGCAGTAGAGATTTCAGGGACGGAAATATTGCTCAGTGAAACAGCGGAAGCTAGATGGCTCTGCGTTAGGATAAGGGCTAGCAGGAAAAATGGAAACATTGAACTTCGTCTTTCCAATGAGAAAATGGTGTTTCTAACAAAACATACACTAAATCATAAACATAATTCATATTTCTCTTACGGCACGAAAGGAAACGACAAATATAACAAAACGCACTCAATTCAACTTCTCGAAGGCAAGTTCAGTAAACTGCTTTGTCTCCCCCTAGGTCTTCAGTCGCGGAAAAGCTCAGCCTCGAGCCCAAGCGGTGACGTCACTGTTGTCATGGCAACGCACGTAACACAACTACCTTTGTGTGCAGGGATATGGCTTCCCCAGCTAGAGCTCTGCACTTCCGGACGGATCGGTGCAGCAGAAGCTGTTATCGAGGGTCATAGGAATAACCGCCACTGTAGTAGAACAAATTGTACTGCAGAAGTAATTAAATGGTTGTAAACACTGAGCAGTAGGAGTGATTTTACGGTAGAATGAAACTGAGCCTAATTTGGAGGAAGCAAAATCAAACTGGGCCTAACTTTGAGGGGGCAGAATCTAACTCAGCCTAATTTTAAGGGGGCAGAATCAAACTCAGCCTAATTTTGAGAGGGCAGAATCAAACTCAGCCTAATTTTGAGAGGGCAGAATCAAACTGAGCCTAATTTTGAGAGGGCAGAATCAAACTGAGCCTAATTTTAAGGGGCAGAATCAAACTGAGCCTAATTTTGAGAGGGCAGAATCAAACTGAGCCTAATTTTGAGGAAGCAAAATCAAACTGGGCCTAAATTTTGAGGGGGCAAAATCAAACTCAGCCTGATTTTGAGGGGCCAGAATCAAACTCAGCCTAATTTTGAGGGGGCAGAATCAAACTGAGCCTAATTTTGAGAGGGCAGAATCAAACTGGGCCTAATTTTGAGGGGGCAGAATCAAACTGAGCCTAATTTTGAGGGGGCAGAATCAAACTGGGTCTAATTTTGAGGGGGCAGAATCAAACTCAGCCTAATTTTGAGAGGGCAGAATCAAACTGGGCCTAATTTTGAGGGGGCAGAATCAAACTGAGCCTAATTTTGAGGGGGCAGAATCAAACTGGGTCTAATTTTGAGGGGGCAGAATCAAACTGGGCCTAATTTTGAGGGGACAGAATCAAACTGGGCTTAACTTTGGGGGAAGAGACTCTAAAAGTTTTCCATTCCATAAAAATAGCGTCTCGGATTATTTGCTAAATCACAAATATTACTCTTTATTACTTTGCTCCTCAGGTCAGGTAACTTGTAAATTTTAATACACCTGAAAATTTGGGGGAGATGGCACGTGCCTCCCTGTACGCCTATAAAGTCAACTTTTGCCAAAATCCCGGCCGACAGTCGACCCGGGTTGTAGCAAGAGCAATGTTGTACATACACTACCTTGTAAGAACATGATAGTAAGTCAAGAGTCCAATGGTTCCGATACTTACAAAAAAAGAAAAAAAACTGTCAATAAAGCATTGGCATCGGCATTGTGCCAAGGAAATAAATATTTCTATTTTTATTGGTTACAGATAGATCGCTATAATTACTATTGTTGCACATTTTTGAAGTGCCTTGATTGATGGATTTGCTTTTTACTTTGCTTTTCTGCCACTTTTCTCACCCGCTAGTCTTCAAAATGCAGTCCAGAGTGTACTTGGAAAGAAAGGTTGACATTTGAGTGTCTTTAGTGTGAGTGGATGGGGGGAGGAAACTATACAGTGATACGTGTACGTACCCGCAAAGAAGTGGACTCGCCTGGTTCCTGCTAGGGGGTGGAGGCAACAGAAACTCAAGGGGCCGGACGGTCTTGCCATCTGCACTCCATGTGGCGAAGAGGAGACTGGGGCTCACATCCTATTTGAGTGTGCTTGGTCGGCGCCCCTCAGAGAACGCAAATGGGGGGACAATACAAGGGACAGTATTGAGCAGACAATCCAGGCTGTATCTAGGGAGGAGAGGGAAGATACGTATAACGGATGAGAGCAACAAAGCACTGGCTTTCTATTTACATACAGTATGGAGGGTGCACAGAAAGGTGCAGCAAGGTGTAAGTGAAAGTGAAGGGTATGGAACAGTTGCTAAGGCATAGACTGAGAGTGAAGTGCATAGTTGTGAAGGCAGTGAGAGTGAGCAATTTCAAATATTAGAGGAGTGACATATTCCCATATTTACATGTACATATATATTTTTCTAAATGTTTCTGTTTATAAATGTTTATCAATGTATCTACCATCAATGGGATATAGAGTGAAGGCCTTGTGTGTATATAACAATATTGTAGGATACGCACAGCCCACGGGGCTTGTATCTTTAATGGCAGCAAATAAAAGGTGGCCCAAAAGTCATCATCCTATTTGAACTGACCTCTATTTTGACATTTTGTTGTTTATATCAGTAATGTTTTGTCAGTTAAATAGAAGAAATTTATTGTGTGCGAAAATGAATAAGTATACCCCACAAGAACGTTGGAAAGTTGTGACAATATTCTTAAGGAATAATCTATCTGTTATCTTGACACAACGAGAATTTTGACGACATTTTCCCAATCGTCCAGCGCCTACACCGCAAACCATTCGATGCCTCGCTTCCTTTGGGGATATTTGAAGTCACAGCAACTAAACGACAATATTCGGCATGAAATTGAAACATTTCCGCAACACCACCAACGCAATAAAAATAGCCCAAATTTACATCAATTCGAATGGTGATCATTTATTGGATGTTATCTTTAAAAATTGACGACATAAAACTTAAAAGTATAAATAAAAGTTGAACACAAAAAAAACCTACTTTGTTTAATTTAAAACCCAAACTATAGGCTAAGAAAATCAGGTGATGACTTTTGCGCCATCTTGTATCATATCATATCATATCATAAGGGGGACCACCCCTTGCACTCCATTGAAGTGCAGTTGACACAGACAAGGAAACAGATTGACAGAGATATTAAATATCGCATTCTTGCAGTGGCGTATACGGAGTCAAAGCTCTGGGCTATCTTACTATGTCACAAGGTCCCAGGCTATGAATAGAAATACATTTACCAACTCCTAAGAAATCAGGTTGCCAACTCATGAGAAATCAGGTTGCCAACTCATACGATATCAGGGTGCCATCTCATAAGAAATCAGGTTGCCATCTCATAGGAAATCAGGTTACCAACTCATAGGAAATCAGGTTACCAACTCACAATAAATCAGGTTGCCAACTCCAGAATCACCATCATCATCTCACTGATATGAATAATTTTATTTACAATTTCTGAACGATTTTTCTCCTGTATTTTATTCTCTAGACTTCAGGCTTCGCAGATAGCATAGCTAGACTAGAATATACGCTCCTGCATTCTAGTATCACCTCTGTATTCTCAGTGGCCTGAGTAGTCAGCACAGAACGATACCATGTAAGACATAAGTGTGCTTGTCTGTCATGAATGAGGAAGTAGAGAATTAAGGTAATTTGAAGTGAGATATGAGAATGACGAGGAGGGGACTGCCGATTAGGGGTTTCATTTAAAAAAAGTTTTAAAAACAGGTGCGTTGAAAGCTTTCCTCACTGTCTCGCCCTCAGTGGTCCCAGGTTCGAGTCCTGGGATGAGCATGCCTGTTCCTTTGTTCCTTTGTGTGGAGGATTGGGTAGGGTTATTTACTCAACTCAATATGTGTTTCATGTAAATTTCAGGTAATTCACTTCTCAATTACTCGACGTAGAAAACAGGTTTTCCATGCCTGCGAATTAAACAATTTGTCTTTATGTATGCCCAAATGAAAAGGAGACTACGGTTATATCTAAAGAATATTTGCATTACATATTATGTGAATTACAATTAATGTGTAACATGATACCTACACATAATTGCCATTGATATTGATGCACTGTACCCAGCACGTAGGAAGGGAGTGGATGTCTTCAGTGTAGAAACTCCTGGGTTGCTTACGGATCCATTTTTCCACGGTGTTCTGCACTTCCTTGTCACAGGTGAACGGTTCACCTTTCAGTGATTGTTTTAAGGGGACGAAGATATGGGAGTCACATGGGGAAATATCGGGGCTGTACGGAGAATGTGTGAGGATTTCCCATTGAAATGTTCTCAGCAGGTCGAGGGTCCTCTTGGCCACATGCGGCCTAGCGTTGTCCTGGAGCAGCACTATCCCCTTCGAGAGCTTACCTCTGCGCTTGTGTTTGATGGTCTGTTTAAGCCTCAGCAACGTGTGTTGCAGAACCGCCAGTCGATGAGTAGATGTCCTTCATCCTGCGATAAATTTGTGAAGCATGCTCGCATTCTGTGCGAAGAAATTGGATTACAGCTCCCTGCGCTGATCTGGAGGAATCCATAATGCATCCGTCCGGCGGTCGAAGCCGTTCGCTACACCTGCAAACTGGGACAAACACGGTGCCATCTATCGGCAAACATATTTACCTTCTTCGATTAGATACAACGCAGCTACAGCAAAGGTCTGCTTTTCATTTGGGCATACCTTATTTAGCACACTCAAAACAATCGAACGAATTCAAATATGTACTTGAATGAGAGTGGCCGTGATTGGGTTCCAAAGCTAGAGGGTCAAGGTGCAAAAACTTGGTGGGACAAAGTTTTCTTTTCCTTGTAGATAAGGTTTAGCATAGTGCGGGGGAAAAAGTGGCAAAAGGTGGGGCAGCTGCCCCCACGCCCCCGTAATCGCCACCACTGTGAATGACATTCCGATTCTGTATATCCTTCTTTAAGAACGTAAGATCAATTCAACACTCAACTGAACAGGATCGTGAATTCTCAACACATGGTAGATACTTTTCATAAGTTAGCAACACTACACAGAATCAGATCGTTGGTTGGCAACCCTGAGAAGGACGCAGTTATGCGAGACGAATGGCCAGAAGAGAGGTCTGGCGTGTTGCAAGGTTTGGCAGGAGTTCCGGGGATTCACGGAAGAAGTTTGGCATGTGCTGGAATCCGGTACTCCCGCTGAGAATTCCCGGAACATCTTCCGGTGCGAGTTCAGGCTAGATTGAGCGTTATTCCTTCATTTGATTTAGGACCGCTTCTTCTTACCGCTGGGAAAAGAAAGGCAAACATCGAACTTGCATTGGAACTTTCATTTTCTCAGAGCTGCCAATGGTATATTACATTTTGGCTGTCTTTTACAAAAGGATGGTTCACAGTACAGTCGCAAACAAAAGTGGATTGCAATTTAAATAGAAAACAAAACATGGTGTCAGGATGATAAATAGCTTAATGTAAAATCTAGGGAGGATATCTCAACTCTTTTCATCGTCGCAATTAGCCAAAAGTGGCAGAAAAGCGACGCTAAATAACAAAAATTAAACAAACGTTGCCCATTTTATTTGAGAAACGGGGGTACGTGCATATAGAATGCAATAATTTTGTTCAGATGTACACTCACCGGCAATACAAATGGGACACCTACATCCTGAAATACTGGCTTCCCTGCAAAGCATTATGTGTGTTGCCTAACTCTACGGCGGTGGTAGAAATTACCATTGAAAATGTGCATGTGCATTGCAGGGAAGCGAATATTTCAGGATCTAGGTATCCAATTTTATTGCTGGTGAGTATACGTGGATCGTTCAAAAACCCATACAGCACACAAATGTCCGAAAGACATCCACTGGATATCCCTTGGATATTCGAGTCGGAAGTTCTGGATATCCAGGAATATCCAAGACATCCATTGGATGTCCCCTGGATATCCATTTGTCCGCATACGTGATATGCAGAGGATATCCAGAATTGGATGTGTTTTGGATATCCCGTTTTGAACAAGATCTAGATATGTTTTGGATATCCCGTTTTGGACAAGATCTGGTGACGCGTTGGAATTGGACAATTTTCTTACAGCCAGTTCTATACATGTTTGGGCTATATATTAGATATCTATAATTACTTGTAGTTGAGTTTAAGATGTACAGTTCTGGATATCCCATAGACGTCCAATGGATATCCATGATATCCATGTATCTGATCTGGACATTATGGATATCCAATGGATGTCACTTGGAGATTTGTGCTGTATTGGAATGCTTCGCACCAACTTATTTTAAACTAAGTGAGTGCACATTATTTTACAGGTGTTCCCCGTCAATGCCTGTAGAGCTAGCCTGCAGTTAAACATCCCTAAATCCTCCGTGTTCAAAATCCTACGTACTCGTTTGAAGTTTCATCCCTACAAACTGCAGTTACTTCAAAAGTTGAAACCTGATGACAGTGAAAAACGACTTGCTTTCTGTGAACATTTATTAACACTTATGGAGAATAATGAGGACCTGTCATCGAAAATCATTTTCAGTGACGAAGCAACGTTCCACGTCAATGGAATAAACAAACACAATATTAGGATTTTCAGGGACCCAGAATCCACATTTTGTTTTGGAGGTTGAACGTGACTCTCCTGTGCCGTGTCGATACTAAAAGTGAATGGGGAGGACACTATCAATGGTATGCTCAGTGAGTGGCTTTTTCCACAATTAGAAGAAGAAGAAGGCAATGAATTTATTTTCCAACAAGATGGAGCACCTCCTCACTGGCATCTCGATGTTCGGAAGTTTCTAAATGAGAAACTTGAAGAACGATGGATTGGGCGCTCCGGAAACAAAGATGCTGTGTTCTGCAAGTGGCCACCGAGGTCCCCTGACTTGCTTGTCTGTGACACCTTCTTATCTGAAACGTCGTATCATTGCCGCCATTGGGACCGTCACTGTAGATACGTTGGAACGCAGAGTAGGTCGCTCTCGAGTTCGTATCCGGTAGCACCAATCAGAACACGCCTGACGTCATATATATTTCTTATATCTAACTGTAAAGTTCGCTTATAACACCTAAATACACTCTGAGGCCACTTAACAATAACATGGAGCGATCTTAATATACAGTGACTATATTTTTGCAAGAGCTGTGTTCAAAATTAACCAAAAGACGCGCAAATACTTACAAGTCACGTGGTTTTATAGATACTAGCTTCGTTCTTTCAGTGGACGGAGATTATGGTTCTTCGAATAGCTCCCGATATTTACTTTGCGCAACCAATCACGTTTACCGTAACCGAACCGGGGTCCCCTTCAAAATGTACGTATAATCTCACCGACTCGGCGGCTCCGAAGTTATCTGCAAGAAAGCTCAAACTTCCGCCGTTGTTTGTGCTTCAGACATTTCGTGGGATTTTCAACATTCGCCTCCAGAATCAACAGAGCTGTCTGGCTAGAGAAAATCACGTACTCCAGCCGCAAAGGCGTTGGGTTCAAGAGAGACCCCTCTTAGCGAGGAACGTAGCTAGAAATATATTTCGGGAGGGGTCCAAACCAAAGTGTCTCATGAATAATAATAATAATATTAATAATGATCAATTTATAATAATTACGTTATAATTATATTAAGTTGATTGATTGATTTCATGTTATCCACTTTATGCACAGTAAGGCTAATTGAGACTGGACCTACAGTTTAAAGTGAAATCCGAACCACTATGTGCACCCACGAGTATCGAACCCGGGACCCCTTGAATACAAGGCGACGACGCTACCAATTTTATTATATTAAATAAATACTAATTAAAAATATATATAAATAAATTAATATTATATTATTATTACACGAATAGGTACAGTAAAAAGACCGAATATAAATAGATATAATGGCACTTGTTCATTATCAATCTTACCTGTAGTTAAGATCGGCATACTTTGTATCAAAACAAGTGCCCTGGCAAAGAAATTACTGTCAAATAGATGCAGAAAAGCATAATTGAATAAACATTGAATAACAAAAAGGGATGTTTGATCCAGTTGGCGAAAAGTGAAGTTGCTGATTAATATTTTATGCTTATTATCATAAGTAGTAGTGCATAAATCTTTCGTACTCTCCTTCAAAGCCGTATGATCTCAACATAATCCCTGCCTTCCATTAAGTTCAGAGGAAATTATAAAAATTGATTATACAACAAATGGTAAACAAGCATATTTTCATTATTAAATTTTAATACTTGACTAGTTGTGCGAGCATTCGAAAGTTGATGACCGTCGCACAACTAGTCAAGGACTTCTGCGAGGTGCGGTGTTAAGTCCAACATTATTTAATTTGTATATACTTATGATCTTGACCAACAAGTAATGAAGTATGCTAGATTATTGCAATATGCAGATGATATTGTTATATACAAAGCGGCAAGAATATATATGATGGTATAGAGAAAACACAAATGGCTTTAAAATAATTATGCACATGGTGTGAAAACAATGGCATAAACATTAATGTAGAAAAATCATCTGCAATTGTGTTCCATAGAAGAAGATTACAAACTCCAGTTGTGTTGACATTAATGGATCACACATAAAACAAACTACGACACACAAATTTCTTGGCATTATGTTGGATGATAAATTGAAATGGAAAGCTCAGGTAGAACACATGGAAGAAAAGTGGAAGAAAAGGCGCTCAAGGCGTTTAACATCAGTAAAATGCCTCACGGTCAAGAAAAAGGAGGGGAGCAGATCCTAGACTGTTCACAAGCAAATGCTCAAGTCAAGATTAGAATATGGCTCTTTCTTGATTAACAATAACCTATGTTGGGCATTTGGGAAAATATCTTCAATACAATATCATAGTTTATGTAGAATCTTTGGTCTATGGAAAGGAACGCCGGAACAAGCGACGTTTGTTGAATTAGAAGAACCACCATTCCATCTACGGGCACAATATCTTGCGATATAATTCTTAATGAAAAAGATGTCTTCCATATCCAGTCCGATAATACCAAAATTATCACTTTTACAATCCTTAATGTCATCAATCCGTACAGCTAAGTATAAATTAAATATTCCAATCTTATTTACAGCATACAAGTCAATTTAGGATTTCGTACCGAAAGTTATTAGATTTTCAACGTCTACGTGCTTTACGACAGACTATTTTAAATTAGCAACAGTACTTCCCGTTCACTTTCCTCCATATTCAGTTAAAGATACACGAACGTCAATGCCAAGTATGGTGAATAACATATTCATGTAATATGTACACTCTGTAGTGCGTGAAGATTTTTATATATATACAGACGGATCAAAGTCCGCAGCTGTTAACACTGGAGCTGCAATATATTGCAATAATCTAATGGAATACAAAATTTACCCATTACCAGCAGAATTTTCAATATTCACTGCGGAAGCGTTTGCTATTCGTCAAGCATTGTTGTATATACAGGAGAAAAACCTCAAGAGGGTAGTGATAGCCACTGATTCAGCGTCAGTCTTACACTCCCTGGTATCGATAACAGCTGATTAATATGTAGACTGGTACATTGTTAACCAAAAAAATTGTATCACAAACTAATAAACTCAAGTTACAGCATTTCTTTGGTATGGACTCCTGGGCATACATCCATAGAAGGAAACCACATAGCAGACGCATTAGTCAAGTACACACCTGAAGAATCAAGTCACCGATCGCGCTAGAGTCACAGGTTAAAACAGAACTGTTGGAAAGTTGGCGGAAACAATGGACAATTACAGGGAAGACTAATAGAAAAAATATTATTCAATTCAACCACTTATACCCAAAGAAACTTGGTATCAAAATATTAATCGTTCAAGAAATTATTTAACAAGCCATCTTAGATGTCGGCTAAATTACACCATTGTCCCTAAAGACTTGTACGAAGATTGTGCAATCCCCAATCTGTCAGTGTGGTGCAACTGAAGGAACACCTGATCATATTATATTTGAATGTCGTCTTAATGTAACTACGCATGTTTATTTCTTAAGAGATCTAAAAGAAGCAGGATATAATGGGGCATATGCCTTGTCAACGCTAAGAAATAATATGTGTACTTACCAACTATATTATAAGAGAAGATATTGTATTATAAAAATTGTAAAATTATGAAATGTAAAACAAGTGTAACTGGTGCATAGCTGAAAAGCTAAAACCAAATATATATTTATACAAAGAAAAAAAAAAAGAAAAATTAATACTCGGTAACTAGGGGGTGGACCCACCCCATAAATACGTCATTGTTTTAGCCATAGCTTTAACATCTGTAGGGCTCGGAAGATGATGACGTAAAAAAATCTAAAGGAAATTACACAATCCAATGCTGACCAAGGCAAAATTTATTGTAGAAAAAAGAATACACTAAAACGTAACGTTTCCACCCTCTAACATTGTCTTCCTTAGACAAAGATTCACAATAATTTGATCTAAAGATTCAACCACCATCTTATATATACACAAAACAACATAAACGCCAGTCCTTATCTCAGACATTTCCTGTCAGGAATTTAGTGTAGAGTCTCCTGGCAGGTAATAGACACTCTACCTGACAGGGAACGGGTAGGTGTCTGTGCCTTGTCAATTCCTCCACATCTGAGCCTAGACAGGTTCCTTATCTCCTGGACTGCTCTCGTCTTTTCTTTCTTCGTTATTCTTCCTTCTTCTTTCCTCCACCTTTCTCTCATATTTTCCACTCTTTCTAACACTCCTTTCCATTCTTTGTTTATCTTCAGTCCCTCATTCCAGTTCATACTGTCTTCTCTTTTTTCCTCTATTTCCTTGACCTCTTTCCACTTTTTCACTATTCCTCTCTTCTCCCTTCCTATCCTCATAGCCTTCTTCCATTCTATGTCGTGTCCCGTTTCTTTTGTGTGCTTGAATATAGCATTTTTCATCCTCTCTAGTCTTACGCAGTAATGTGCGTTTACTCGTAAACAACGATAGTCTACGTAGACTATTTTATACACGTAGAAGACGTAATCTATGTAAACAACATGGCGGAAGGTGATAACTTAGCAAAGGGCGCTGTAGAAGTAAAACAAAATTATACTGCGTATTAGTTGCTGATGTGTGAGGAGAACTTTTCATGCTCTTTCTTCCAAATTTGAACAATTTCTCACCTATGAAAAAAACCTAACGTAGGAAATATTCTAGTGTTTGGGGAAAAGACTATTTTTTTCTCATGACTGCCATCTGTTGTTTTTCTTGCATACTATTTATCTTCTTCCATGGTTGATAATAGAGGAGAAGATAAATTTTGTTGTAAATTGGATTATTTTCAGTTCGTTAGGAACCAATACAGTTGAAATGTCACTTTCTTTTGATGAAAGACTTGAAAATTAATTTTAATGCACTTTAGATTGTCTACGCAGTCCATGTAAACTACAACCCAATGTAATCTACGTGTAGACAACGCATGTAGACGTAAACTTATAGTGTACGGCACATCACTGGTCTTACGTCATCCTTATGTTGCTTCAACCTGTATTTCACCCTTCCTCTTCTCTGTTTTCTTCTTTCTTATTGTGAATCTTTGCCTGAGGAAGTCCCTCTTAGAGGGTTGAAACGTTACGTTTCAGTGTAAATTTTATTTCTATAATAAATTTTGCATCGGTCAGGAATTGATTGTTCTATTAACATGGAAACAAGGCTTAGCAGTGTTACCATAAAAAATAACTCATAGAATGACCTTAAAATTATTAAGGTCAAAGATTTAAGTTAAAAATAATATTGTGCTTTTGCATTTACTTGCAGGGTCGCCTAAACGGGAGTGGCTCGCCCTTCCCCCCAATCGTCACTTGCCCCCCCCCCCCCCGTAAGGGACCAAATGTATAAGTTTCAACATTTCGGAACAACATATTTTTTATGTGATGGAAATACCATAATTTAATTCAGGATTTAGGTCCTTGTTTCCTCAGATTTCTAATTCGAATTATTTCTTCTACCGGTATTTTTTTTATTATAAAACTTTTGCATACAGGAACTTTACATACTAAGATGCAGGAAATTAAGCAGGATTCTCTTCTGAAATGGGCATATCAAAAAAGAGGAGTCTATCACCCAGCCGAGTCCGTACAGTGTCCAGCATGCCTGAGCTTGTACCCCGCTTTAGTGTTTTCTTTCTTCGAGCACACAATGAATTTAGAAACAAATGTATGATATATATATATATATATGTGTGTGTGTGTGTGTGTGTGTGTGTGTGTGTGTGTAATCAAAATATAGTTAATTTCCTTTCCAGATAATAAAGTTTGATGTGTTTTCAGAGAAACTTAATTGAAAATACAATATTTGAAAGGTTTTTCTCAAGCGTGTCCCTACTACAGAAATAAAACGTTGCCCCCCGTCGAAAACGGTATGCTTTGCTTAGCTTTGGGCACTGTCAATATGCGTACTTGCTAAAAAAGAAAATACCATCTTAGGGAATTTAAATATGTTAGTTATGCTGGCAAATGCATCTAAAAATTATGAAAGAACTGGGAAGGAGAAAAAAAAAACTAAGAAATTATTTTAAAAAATCAATAAAAACGCCAAGAAAATACTGAAAAATAAACTAATAACCAAGAAAGTCGAAAAATGGGGAAGAGAAGGTAAATAAAAATAATGTTTATTGGTTCTAACTTAAGTGAAATGGACTGATATTATACTTAGCATTGTCTTCATTGCCTTGAGAAAAAAGATGACTTGTCATCAAGGTTCTAGCTATAGACATCAGCTTTGCATATGGCATTTGTAACCAAACCATGGTACATGTAGCGTGCGCAGGTTTTCGCAATGGGGGATAAGGAAGGGATCTTTTTCCAGAAATTAGTGATGTATTTTTTTTTATAACTTTTCACTCATCTGACTCTTATCCCAGAATCAGACAAGGCTAGATTTTCTGCTCGTTTTTCCAGTTTTACTTGGAATGGTTGTGTAGTACTGGCTCAGCTCCTAGTTTTCGCCTCAGACGCAGACCCTCATGAGGGCACACTTGTGAGTGTGAGGGTGTGTCAGGGCGAAGTTCATCAGTGAGGGTGAGGGCGAAAGGTGAGTCGTGAGGTTGAGGGAGTGTGAGGGCGAGGTTGAAGTCAATCTGTGAGGTTGAGGGTGTGTGAGGGCGAGAGCAAAAGTCGAGTTGTGAGGGTGAGGGTGCGTGAGGGAGAGAGCAAAAGTCGATTTGTAAGGGTGAGGGTGTGTGAGGGCGAGAGCAAAAGTCGAGTAGTAAGGGTGAGGGTGCGTGAGGGCGAGAGCAAAAGTCGAGTTGTGAGGGTGAGGGTGTGTGAGGGCGAGAGCAAAAGTCGATTTGTAAGGGTGAGGGTGTGTGAGGGCGAGAGCAAAAGTCGATTTGTAAGGGTGAGGGTGCGTGAGGGCGAGAGCAAAAGTCGAGTTGTGAGGGTGAGGGTGTGTGAGGGAGAGAGCAAAAGTCGAGTTGTGAGGGTGAGGGTGTGTGAGGGCGAGAGCAAAAGTCGATTTGTAAGGGTGAGGGTGTGTGAGGGAGAGAGCAAAAGTCGATTTGTAAGGGTGAGGGTGTGTGAGGGCGAGAGCAAAAGTCGAGTTGTGAGGGTGAGGGTGTGTGAGGGAGAGAGCAAAAGTCGAGTCGTGAGGGTGAGGGCGTGTGAGGGTGAGGGTGAGAGAGGTTGAATGAAAATGGCCACCTCTGCTCACATGATACATGTTACCGTACTTGTCGATAGACTTTTGTTCCCATAAGACATTGCGCAGAGCAGACAATCTGTAAAGATGGACGAGCAGTTTGAAGAATGTTGTAGAAGAATTACTGCGTTGTGTTTTTATTAAGAATTAAAATTATTAAAAGGAAAGTAAGGTGTTCGAAAGAAAATATGGTTAATGAACGCGTTAGTGAACTCGGGTATGCATACTCATACATGAGATTCGCAGGGTTCATTCGTAAAAAAATATTTTGTTCAACTAAATATGTCAAACCTTTAATACACTTGCAATAATAAGAATTTTCATTATCGGTTGTCGCGTACAAATCGCATCGCTTTGGATATTCTTCAATATTAATGAACTGAACACGATGCACATCACTTTTTCTTTTATCAAGAAGCGAAAAAAAAGCAACACTCGAAAACCATACAGAAAAAATTCCTTTACCAAACTCAGATTATCTTCACATGGCAAAACCTTTGCTCTGATTGGCTGTTGCACAGAATCTAGCAGAGAAAGCCAGTTACAATTATAACATGACCTATTCGTCAAGCAGCCAGCTCGGCGGCCATGGTTTTCACCCAATTCAGCTCTAACTAGGACATCCGTACTGGAAATCTAGTTCCGTGTGATTCGGCCTTTAGGAAACCTGATCAAGTAATCAAGGATTGAATCCCAATCACTCTGAATGTGCAGCATTAATAAGGTTCGCCTTACATGGTAATAGTTAATGATAGGATATCATATGCAGTTTTACAGGGTAGGTGGTGTAAAATTATTTTAATAAACTTACATGCACCAACGGAAGATAAAAATGATAATACTAAATATGATTTTTATACAGAGTTAGAACAGGTCTTTGATAAATTTTCTCAGTATGATATGAAAATTCTGTTAGGTGACTGTAATGCATAGATTGGCAAAGAAGAGACATTTAAACCCACGATTGGCAAAGAAAGTCTTCATGAATTAAGTAATGATAATGGTATAAGATTGATTACTTTTGCAACCTCAAAGAATTTAATTGTGAAAAGTACCACTTTTAAACATAAAGATATCCATAAATATACCTGGTCTTCTCCAGATGGTAAAACTCATAATCAGATGGATCATATTCTCATTGATAAGAGAAGGCATACTATTGTCGGGACGTGCTAGCAAGCGGCGTGGGATCACCCACTCTGGAAGCGACGCGCTGTTGCCGGATTTACCTACTTCAGGATACTCGCGAGCCCACAGAAACATGAGGAAGGCTGAACTACTGCAGCTCCTTATGTTACACAAACCCCAGTTCCCCATATATCGAATAGACAAGCTTGCAGAAGAAGCGGGACATACGGTGGTCGGTCTCCCGCCTTATCATTGTATGTACAATGCAATCGAACTTATTTGGGCACAGGTCAAAGGGCTGGTAGCACAGAGGAACACTTTGCCACCTTTTACACCGTCTAAAATTTTGCAATTGACAGAACGGGCTATCGGGGATGTGACAGCAGATAGGGGGCGTTCGGCTATAGAACACACAAGGAAGGTTATTTCCGAAGCATGGGAAAAGGAGGGAGTTCAAGAGCAGCAAATGGAGGATTTTGTAATTTCACTTGGGCGGGAAGACAGCAGTGACAGTGGTAGCTCAGACGAAGATGTTCCTTTACCAACCAACAATGAAGATGATCTTGGGATAGCGCCACTGCAATGGTAGCCGGTAAGCAAAGACAACTGATTCTTTAACTACTACTTCTGTTCTTTCATTCATTTTTTATGTTTTTACACACAGGTAGCTCAAAGCATTAATAACACATGTACCAAATGTATCATTAATGTTAAGGAAATCGAGCAATTGCCAAGCGTTTCGTTGTAATTTATTGAACTCTGTATTGCCAGAGCCTGTATTCTCATATAGCTCCCAAATTATCTCACTTCACACAGCCACATGTGCCTCCCCGATGGCACAGTGGTAGGGTAAGTGTTGTCGCCTTGTAATCAAGTAGTCCTGGGTTTGATACCCTGTCGAGGCACATAGTGGTTCGGATCCCAATTCCAACTGTAGGTCCATTCCAGATTAGCCGTAGTGTGCATAAAGTGGACTTTAAAACACCAACTCAATCAATCAATTCACACACAATTGATTTGTTCTTGATAAATTCTTCTCCGTAATACAGTAACTCAGTTCTGTAAAATTCTGTTTTGGAGGTGAATTTTTGTAGGTTCCTCAAAATATAATTTAAAAACGTCTTAACGAAACGAAGTTGTACGTAATTTGTTTATACGTAATTTGCCCTAATTTTCAAGAAATACATTTCATTTGTACGTTCTGAAGCTTCAACAATCGCGGCGTGATAAAGAAGGCAAAGAGAGGCGGCATGAAATCAAAGGAGAAAGATTTGCCACAGTGTTGTTCATAACACAAGACGCATTTTCTTTTGTTGGTAATTGTGATACGATACAACATAAGTAAAAAGATGCCGTTAGCTGATGCTTGCAATGTACCATAATAAAAACACAACAAAGGTTCTTTCAGTGAAGGTTTTCGGTTGCTGTGTAGACCAGGAAGATAAAATGTTTCATGCTTGCCAGAATGCCCGAGCTTGCCAACAGCTGACTATAGTGCAGAAGGCCTTAGAAAGATCGCTTCGCGGGCTTACAGCAGACAACAATATGGGGGTGTGTCTGCGAGAACCAATCAGGTCCGCGAATGAGCGAGCCCGATTGCCACAGCTAACTCGCTGCACCCTTCTGGAAGGGTGAGTGACCTCTGCCTCTTGCTACCTCGGCCTGTTTGTTCGGCTGAGGAGCAGACGACACGAGAGTATCGGCAATAGTGTGCGAGCGACGTCTGCTGTTAGCCCGCGAAACGCTCTTTCTAAGGCCTTCTGCACTATAGCCTGTCCGTGTGTTTGTGCGAACGTGGCAACGTAGAAATCCCCCAGCCACATGGCAGCCAACGAGGAGACAGAATTTGGTCACGTTCTGCCGTTCTGCGTTCTGATTGCACGCCGCTTCTTATCGCGTCCGTACAGTAGTATAATTGACGTTCGTACACATAGAGGTGCTGACTGTGCCAGTGACCATTATTTAGTAATTGCTAAATTAAGAGAAAGACTCGCAGTGATAAATCATAAGCAACAAAATCTAAAAGTTATAAAATTTAATACAGGATAATTTGCTGATGAAAGAATTAAGAAAGATTACCAAATTTAACTGTCCAATAGATTTGATGTTTTGCAGGATTTAAATGATGAAAATATAAATGAAACAGATGTAAATAAGATTTGGGAGCACATACGTAATGCAATAGAATCAGCAGCTAAAGAAAGTATAGGATACCATAAACCAAGAAAAAGTAAGCCATGGTTTGATAATGAATGTCATAATCTAATAGAAATAAGAAATCAGGCTAGACTTAGGTGGTTAAATAACTCTGATGATACAAATCTAAGCAATTATAATAGAATAAAGCGAGAAGTTAACCGCACGTTTAGATGTAAAAAAAGAGATTACTTGAAAAGCAAAATAAACGAAATTGAAACAAACAGCAAAAACAAAAATTTCAGAGATTTATATAAAGGTGTAAATGAATTTAGAAAGGGGTGGCAACCTAAAGTAAACTTGATAAAAGATAAAGACGGTGATTTTCTAGCTGACCCAAGCGATATTCTAAATAGATGGAAGAACTACTTTAATGACCTTTTAAATGTCCATGTAGGAGATAAATCAGAAGTAAATGAAGTCCACACAGCAGAACCTTTGGTTCCAGAACCTAACTTGACTGAAGTTAAAGATGCTATTAAAAGGCTAAAGAATAACAATGAACCTGGCATTGATTTAATACCAGCTGAGTTAATTAAATATGGTGGAAATTCGTTAATATGTCAAATTCATAAATTAATTTGTTTAATATGGATTAAAGAAGAAATACCTCAACAGTGGAAAGAATCCATAATTCTTCCTGTGTTTAAAAAGGTGATAAAATGAACTGCAATAATTACCGTGGAATTTCTCTACTCTCAACAACATATAAAATATTATCTAACATTCTTTTAACAAGACTAACCCCATATGCTAATGAAATTAAAGCTATAGGTGATTATCAATGTGGATTTAAACGTAACAGATCAACTACAGATCAAATGTTTCACATCAGACAGACACTTGAAAAAAGTGGGAATATAATCAAAATGTCCATCAGCTATTCATTGATTTCAAAATAGCATATGATTCGGTCAAAAGAGAGAAATTATATAATATATTAGTCGAGTTTGGAATACCTAAGAAGCTTCTTAGTATGATAAAAGTATGCACCAGTGAAACAGAAAGTAAAATTCGTGTGGGTATTAATATGTCTGACAAATTTACAATTCATGATGGGTTAAAACAAGGAGATGCATTATCTCCATTGCTCTTTAATTTTGCCTTAGAATATGCTGTTAAGAAGGTAAAAGAAACTAACAAAGAACTGAAATTAAACTTATGACTCAGTTGTTAGAATATGCAGATGATGTAGACTTATTAGGGGATGATATAAATACAATTAAGAATAATGCTGAAATATTTTTCAAAACTGCTAAAGAGATTGGTTTGGAAGTTAACAAAGAGAAAACTAAATATATGCTTAGAGGCCGAAACCAAGTGTTAGGTAATAATCAAAATCTAATTATTGATAACAACTCGTTTGAACCAGTTTTCAAATTCAAATACTTAGGAGTAATATTAACAAATGAAAATTATATTAAAGAGGAAATAAAAAGCAGGCTTAATTCAGGAAATGCATGTTACTTCTCTCTTCATAAACTTTTGTCTTCTCGTTTAATATCTAAGAAACTAAAAGTTAAAATATACAAAACAGTAATTTTGCCTGTAGTATTATATGGGTGCGAAACTTGCTCCCTTACATTGAAAGAGGAACATAAATTGAGAGTATTTGAAAATAAGATCCTTAGGAAAATATTTGGACCTAAAAGGGATAAGGAGACAGGTGAGTGGAGAAGGTTACATAATTTAGAACTACATAATTTGTATTCATGTCCAGATATTATTAGAATAATTAAATCAAGAAGAATTAGGTGGGCAGGCCATGTGGCACGAATGGGAGAAGAAAGAGGAGATCACAGGATTCTTGTTGGGAAACCTGATGGTAAGAGACCTATAGGAAGGCCAAGACGAAGATGGAGGGACAACGTTGAGATGGACCTAAAGGAAATCGGTAGAGATGGAAAAGAGTATATAGATCTTGCTCAAGATAGGGACAGATGGAAGGCCTGTGTTGCTGCAGCCATGAACCTTCGGGTTTAAGAAGGCTAGAGAGTTAGTTAGTTAGTTCTTACATGGTAAAAGAAACAGGCATCGAAGTGCAAGAAGAGAGAGAATGAAAGGGAGAAATCGAACCGAAATTATGCTTCTACGCCACCGAGAGAGACAGACGGGCACGACCGTCGCGTAAAGATACTTTTTACCAGCTCTTGCTTACTAGAGTCCCATAAAAACAAGGCATTCACGACCTACTGTAGATCACTAATCTGTCACAATTTCTGCATTTCAGTACCACATTTTGTGTAAGTTTAGCCGTCCCCAAAAGATGGAACCACCTCTTTAATTTCATTAAAAGTCAAACGAAGAACAATTGAAAACTTGTATTTTTTTTTTGGAACGCGTTTACAATACCGGACTCTCCAATTGCTATGAAATTTCGCCTACTCACTAATTGAGACCTCCTAATCACGAATCTGCATGTAATAATTGGTGGTCAAGTATGGAAATCGATAAAAAAAGAAATAAACTATGTTTTCTTAACGTAACCCTACCATAAGAACAGCAGCTCCACGGAACAAGCCATTTTCCCCGAATGGGTGTCACTTATCGCACAACACTGTAGCAACATTGTGTTCTGACGTCACAGGAGAGAGCTTTTTCATGTTAGGCAATACAAGGTAACGCGTCTCTTAGCGAAAATATTATTTTTTCTTTGTATTTATGCTAATGGAACTAATGGAACCTAACCTAACAGGCCTAACCTAACCACGTAGGCATTCCTCGTCTGACGTCAATATTCAAGGTTGCAAGATTGTTGTGCGTAAAGGAAGAGCATTAACGAATTGCGAAAGAAAGATGGTTCCGACCGGAATGGGTGTCGCTTATCGCACAACACTGTAGCAACATTGTGTTCTGACGTCACAGGAGAGAGCTTTTTTCATGTTAGGCAATACAAGTTAACGCGTCTCTTAGCGAAAATATTAATTTTTCTTTGTATTTATGCTAATGGAACCTAACCTAACAGGCCTAACCTAACCACGTAGGCATTCCTCGTCTGACGTCAATATTCAAGGTTGCAAGATTGTTGTGCGTAAAGGAAGAGCATTAATGAATTGCGAAAGAAAGATGGTTCCGAATTGCTGTGTATGGACAATGAACGTGGTAAATCTCAAGGTTATTTTACAAGGCACGTAAATGCGACGTATTAGCATAATTTCAAATCCGGGCACGAAAGTAGATATTTTCCGGTGAAAGAGGTTGCAACACTGCATAAATCGACAAAACACTCTCAGAACGCTCCCTAAACCAGTACGCTATCACGGCCATAATGTGTTACAGATTCGAAACAACATGTAACAGTAAGTACTCGTAAATAGAATAAATAGACATTATCTTAGTTAGAAATGCATTATTTCACCTTAAGAAATGTTCCGCATTCGAAAATAACACGTTAGCAATGTAAAGAAGTCCGAAATATATGATTCGTAGGTGTTTCCCTCATACGATAATAGTACCAATGATGCTTTTGAAACAAGAATTTCACCATTACTTTGTTTACATAGGGCATGAATTATTGTTAAGGTTACAGTACTCTATTAATTTCCCCAGAGTATATCATCAGTACTAACTCATAACTTGCCACCTCGAGTATGAATGGCCAAAGATTCCGAACAACGGATATCCGGATATCTAATTATCCGTTATCAGTTTCGGATGCAACGGATAATCCAATGACGTTTAAAATAAGATGTAGATAGCCAGTAAAAAACTTTCCGAATAATGAACAACATCGTATATCCGTACATTTCGGATATTATACGGACAATTCGGATATTTGGATACTCCGGATATCAAAATATCCGATATGTGGATAGTTGAAATCCGGATGGAAGAATTATATCCGATATCCGGATATTTGAAATCCGGATGGGAAAATTATATCCGATATCCGGATACTTGAAATCCGGATGGAAAAATTATATCCGACATCCGGATACTTGAAATCCGGATGGAAGAATTATATCCGGATATTTGAAATCCGGATGGAAAAATTATATCCGATATCCGGATGGAAGAATTATATCCGATATCCGGATATTTGAAATCCGGATGGAAAAATTATATCCGATATCCGAATATTTGAATTGCGGATGGAAGAATTATATCCGATATCTTGATATTTGAAATCCGGATGGAAGAATTATATCCGATATCCTGATATTTTAAATCCGTATGGAAAAATTATGTCCGATATCCGGATATTTGAATTGCGGATGGAAGAATTATATCCGATATCCTGATATTTGAAATCCGGATGGAAGAATTATATCCGATGTCCTGATATTTGAAATCCAGATGGAAAAATGATATCTGATATCCTGATATTTGAAATCCGGATGGAAAAATTATATCCGATATCCGGATATTTGAAATCTGGATGGAAGAATTATATCCGATATCCGGATATTTGAAATCTGGATGGAAAAAGTATATCCGATATCCGGATGGAAAAATTATATCCGATATCCGGATACTTGAAATCCGGATGGGAAAATTATATCCGATATCCGGATATTTGAAATCCGGATGGGAAAATTATATCCGATATCCGGGTGGAAAACTTATATCCGATAACCGGATATTTAAAATCCTGATGGAAAAATTATATCCGATTTCCGGATGGAAAAATTATATCCGATATATCCAGATATTTGAAATCCGGATGAAAAAGTTATATCCGATATCCGGATATTTGAAATCCCGATGGAAAAATTATATCCGATATTCGGATTTGGCCATTCCTAATCTCGAGTCACCACCTCCACAAGAAACATGTTGTGGCCCGCCTGCTGCTCCAGAGATTCCCGCGACAGGGTATACTTGGAGTCAATCCGATCTCGAAAGCCAGAAAGCAGCAGTGATGGGACTCGTCGTGCTGACCATGTGTCAGGAGGAGGGCGGTTCAAACATTTATGTACATTTTTTTGTCCTATGTTCTCATTTAGCATAGAGAAAACTAAATATAGGGTTACAGGCCGAAACCAAAAGTCATTTATTGATAACAACTCGTTTGAATCAGTTTTCAAATTGAAGTTCCTACACTGTTAAAAATGGTTTAGTCAATAGTGACTAAATCGATATATTCGCGGGGATTTTAGTCAAAATTGAAGATGCCGTTTTCTGAAGTGAGTAATATAGCATACTCAGTCATTATCACGTCGATTTAGTCATTTGTGTAGAATATTTTATTTTAGGTTTTGCAATCTGATTGAATTCGAAATCACCCAGATAAAATGTTTTCATCCATTCTTCAGTTGAAGCAGATATTTTTTGTGCGTACTGTCAATAGAAAGAGAGAACTATTTTTTCTCTCGCTGCAGCTTTGTTTCTGTGCGCCCTTCATTGCGCGAAAGGATACTACCACCATGGACGTGATGTTGTGCAGGCTTCCTTGGTGCATGCTAGAGTTGACGGAAAATGTTTGTCGCGTCGTGCCTTTCTTACAATTTTACAACCAAACTGTATACAAGGAACTTCGAGAGAAATTCCATTGAAGAAGATGAGATTGCCTTCTGTGGAAATTTTTTCAGGATCGTCTCTGAATTTAGAACGTAAGTACTTTTCGATTTTGAAATCTTGGTTTGTTGTGTACTCGAATATGGCGACCACATTTCTCGGCCAGTGAAGCGTATTTTAATCACTGCCTTGTAAAACTCGAGAGAAATCAAACTCCATTTTTTTTTAGAAAGTACATTTGTACATTTTTTGCTGGTTTGCTGCAGAAGAAAAATGAACTTGTTCAAACGTAGCAACAAGGAGCATTACCGTCATGCTCAAAAATATTCTCCGACTTACCTCTAGTTTTTATCACGAAGATTGCCGTGTTTAAGCAGATTGCATATATATATATTTCGTTTTCAATAAGTTCAGCTGTAAAGTAATGATATCCTAGACCAAAGTATTTTACGAATGTTTATGTATTAATAATTTTTCACTACATTTAAGCACTACATAATGTTTCCACACAGGTACTACCGGTATACATTCTATACAATTTGTGTGTGTGTGTAGTGGTAAAAGTGTTAAGAATGTTTTGTGTGTGAACTGTTTGTGTATTCATAACATTTCACTACCTTTAAGCACTACATAATTTTCCCACACAGATACTACATAACATTATTCATAAAATGTGTTTTAGTGAGAAAAGTCACCAAAAGCATTTGATTCCTTGTAATCGTGTAGCAAACCAGCACAAACTTGTAAAAAAATATTTAACACAGAGACTTTAACCTGATCACTTTGATGGTCATGTATCATACACACTTTTCTATGTATTTTGAACAATTTTCTCTGTAAAATACTGATTTTATTACCACTTAGAACATTATTGGAGCTCTCCATTTTAACAGGATTATGGGTTGAGAAGTATGAGGGTGTATGGAGAATATGCATGTTTAGCATAACATTCTATGAAGCTAGAATCCCAGGTTCGAACACTGTGTTAGACATGTATATACCAACTTTTCATGCTATACCTATTACAAAGAGCTTCCATCAGTATAGTTTTTCCACTGAATGTTTTGCTATGCAAAAGGAGGGAGATATATCTAACCTGGAATATGCATGTTTATAGTATGAGGAGCTGCATGCATGCATGTATGTTATGTGACATCCACACTACACAAATTTATATAACACTAGCTGACATAACTGTGTTTTGATATCTACATCATAAAAATGTGTTTACATCTAAGTTTTTATTTTTTCTTAAAATTTGAGGTCATTACAATAATGAGAAGAAGACACATTCACAACGTTAATTTTTCTTAGCAAGCAGCAAATATTTTTCATACATTGATTGTTTTATTTTACTGCATGTTGTTACTGCTAATCAAGGTGTTGATCTGCCTGCAAATAATAACCATTTATAACCATTTGGAGTAGTATTGGAGCTCTTCCTTTTAAAGGGTATATTGGCTGGGGAGTATGAGAGTGTATAGTCTTAATGTGTTGCTTATTATGAGAATTGTTGCCTAACCTGGAATATACATGTTTAGTAAATGAGGGACTACATGTCTGTATGTTATATGCCATCCGCACAGTACAAATTTAAACAACGCTGGTTGACACAACTGCATTTGAATCTACATACTGAAATATGGGTTTACTTCAGTTTTATTGATTTAGTTTTGAAATTTGACACCATTGCAATAAAGAGAGAGCACTTTGTTCACAGTACAAGAAATATTATGTTTCACAATTTTAATTTTTCTCAACAAGGGGCAATTTTTTTTCATGTACTGTACAATTCATACATTCTTTATTTCACAACATATTGTTCTAAACAAGGTGTTGATCTGTATGGATAGTTTGTCTATTTGTGAAGAAAATGTTCTACATTTTCCCCTTCATTTTATTTCATGCTTTGATGCATGAAGTTGACTTTAAATTTAATTTAAAAGGAATGTTGCTCATGTTTAGAATATAATATCTCCCTTCTTCCACTTGCATAGCAAGACACACAGGGGAAAAACTGCACTGATGGAAACTTTGTAACAGATATACTTAGAATCAGAATCATGTTCTTTAAAAATTTTGAATGTTCAAAATGCTATGGAAAGTTGGTATATATATGTCTTAACCAGTGTTCAAACCTGGGATTCATGGCTTCCCACCACATTATGCTAACCACTCCCACAAACAGGCTAATTTCACAGATATAATGAGGTATAATTTTCTTCTCTCCTGTACTATAACAAGCTGAGAAGTAAAATCATTATCACAAACACTCATGTAATGGTAGTTATGTATAATGTAAATAATATATATTTACACTTTTAACTCACAATAGAACTCAACTGGGAACAAAGTAGGTTTATGGTAAGTATAAAAAAGTATGCATCTTAACTAAGGCTGAGCCGATACCACTTTGAACCGATGCCGATACTCTCACCGATTCCCACCGATACTTGAAAATTGTAATAATTAAAAGTTACTTAGAAATTTCATTAACAATAGTGTATAAGTATTCCACTCTAATTATATACATCAATTGATAAATATATTTGCCTTAAAATACACAAAAATTATATTAGAATATTGATTTTAGATGTTATGTCATAAAAAAATTAAGTTTTTCACACAAAGCTGCTGAAAACTAAAGAGAAACTTCTAATTTTGCATAATATCTAGACAGGCCCCACAACATAGTTATGTTGGATATATTTGCTGGCACTATGTTTAAAAAAGTAAGCTAATTGCTGTCATAAATACATAGTAAACACAACACTAATGATGTAACTCACAGTTGTAACATTTGTATGCCTTTACATGATATCTTTTGAAAATGGCATGAAGGTATCCTCGTATCGAAACAGAGGGGGCCAAATACCTACCAATCAGTGGGATCATATCACTTGCCACAGAACAATTTGAAGTTTGCATTGCTAGTAGTAAGTGTCTTGTTGCCAGGAATATGATGCATATTTTAAATCCCAGTGACTGGTATGTTGTGTCATATGATTATAAGAGCTATCCAGGGCTGGTGACCTTTGATATAGTCCAGAATAAAATAGAAGTCTCCATTATGAATAGAGCTGGCTTATACTTTCAGTGGCCTCTGCCAAAGGACCAGATTTTTTTGGTGGGGGGGAGGCTTATCTTGTGTAATGGTCAATAGCACAGGACATTTTACATTGAATGAAGATATTTAAACAGTTGACGTGTGGTGCAAGTTTGCTTATTCAGATTTGTAATATGTGTTTCCATGTTACAAAAGTCACATAATTTGTGTGTGTGTGTAAATTAACTACAATAATTTGCTGAATTTGTAGGATCTGATATTTTGTCATTTCAGTCTTCAGTTGTTCAGTGCACAGCAAAAAAAATATTTATTAGATTTATAAAATAGGCACCATTGTTTTTCTCACATTGACGTTTTTTTGTTTCACTATGTGTGGCAAATATGTTACATTTACAAAAGGAGTGAGCATTATATTTTACTTAAACATCTCACACCAAGCACTATGTCCAATACTTACTATGAGCTATCTAGGTGTCTGTACTTTTCATATCCATGCTGTGCATATGCCATAATATACTGGTCGGGTACCTTAGTTCACTACCTTAGTCACTTTGGAATGACCCTGAATGGATTGATGAAGAAAGAGATGCAACAAATATTCTTACGAAAATTATTTAATTGTATGATGAAGAAACATTCTTGTAGAAACGTTCAATTTATACCTTCAGTTTGGTTCCTACATTTTAACACAATCTCTTTGGAACATTATGATTTGATTTGGTGTTTTAAGTCCACTTTATGCACAGTAAGGCTAATCGGGACTGGACCTACAATTTAAAGTGGGATCAGAACCACTATGTGCCTCCACCAGGTATAGGACTCTGGGCCCCTTGATTACAAGGTGACGACGCTACCACTGCACCATTGGGAAGACACTCTTTGGAATATAACTAGTGGGATGGAATATTGACAATTTTTTAATTCTACATCAGTTTTGAATAAGAAATACATGTAATTAGGATTTTTTTGTTATCATCCAAGTAATGGTTCAGTTTGGGTTCCTGCATAGCCAAATCGTTATGGCTCATAAATGATTTTAGTACAAACAGAAGTTCAATTTCCATTAGAGCCCCCCCCCCCCAGATAGTTTGTGAGTGCCAGCATTGTGAAAAGAAATAGCTGAATCCAATTGGAAGCTACATAACAATGTCACTGGAAATATACGTGCACACTACATGTCACGCAATGGAAGTCCACTGACAGGCTCTTTCATAGCTCCGACATACCATGTCGTGCATGTTTGTGAATCTCTAAGATTATTTAGTTTTGTATTTCTTCGTTTTCTGTTAATTTATGTTTCTTTTTCTTCTTTATCAGATGGATCAGATGTGTGCAATAACATTTTTACTTTCAGTATCAAACTACAAATGCCATTATTTTTGTCTTTTTCTATGTTGACAAACGTTCAATCAACAATGATTTTAAGCACACCTTATTCAGAGATAGGATAATTGGGACTGGTCAAGCCGTTTAAATTACAATTCAATTTATAGCACTGTGTCCTGCTGGGAATCAAATTCAGAGATAACGGGAATCAGAACAATTATGTGGCTCCATGGGGGAGTTACAATAGGTGAATTGAATAATACTCAATATGATTGATTTGTGAATCATTTAGTTGTGAATTATGCTTTTATAGGGTCAAATAAAACTGAGTATTTATGTCCTTCAAAATGAGACAGCAATGCAAGTTATGTTGATTATTGTGTTGCAAATTGAATTGCATCGGAAGCATGTTGAAACGTTTCACTTTACTAGTGAAGAATAGTTCAAATACGAATGTGTTTCATGGTTTTCAAAAGTCTGCCAAACAGTCTTGCACCTTTTAAAACTGACAGTGTCAAAAATCATTATATTTATATATTGTGAGTAAAAAGGGTTTGAAAAACTTGTTTTGCTGAATTGAAGTACCATATACAATATATCTACTGCAGTGTATAACCGGGGATTATAAAAAAAAATTGTACACTGTCTTATATTCAAAAATTGTGGGTTTCTTATTTAGGGTACTGTATTCTTCAAAATTAGGGATAAACACATTTTTGTTTTGTGTCAATTATTATACATGTTAGATGTTAATGAAAGTATTATTTTTATAAGCAATAGAAATCAGCTTCATGTGGTACACTGTAGATCATGTTTTGCTCTTTGTGGTAAATAGCAGCAAAGTTGAGAAAATGTCTCATTTACAGCAATATATTTGTATAGACATGTTTTTCCATTTTAATATTCACTAAATGTTTCCTCATGTGGTATGTTTTTCTTTTTCAGGATAAAATTGCCTTATCCAGTCACCTGAAGAGGACATGTGTTGGGATGAAACTGAATGAATAATAAGAATGAACTTAAGGTGATTGCCAGCTGCTTTTTTGTTTGAAATATTGACATGACGTAAGTGGCTAGGCTTTGCTGCATCTTTTGTGGAGGTGAATCTTTGAACAAGTGATTACAGGTGTGGCTTAGATTTTCTTTTGCTATGGAACATATATTAGGGTGTGGTAGTGTATGTGGATCACCATCTTACATGTATTTTCTTCAGTTTTTAACATCTGAAAAATGTAGCATGGTAAGGTAATAATATACTTTGGATGGGCATTCATATAGAAACCAGTGTGTAGCATCAATAAATGGTTATTCATAGTCATAAAATTCCTTTCACACAGCTTGCATCTAGCTTACCTGAGGGTGGGGGGAAGTCTGCCAGGCCCACCCAGTGGCGGAGAAGTTACAGTTCGAGGGGCAAATTTCAGTCGAGTACCTCATCTGACCGAGAATAAGTTCTAACAACACTTGCACTGTTTTACATAAATAATATAGACTACTGTGGACAGGAACCAAGCAGACTTCCATGGTCTAGTGATTAGCATATTGTTTTGCAAAAATAAGAGTCCAGGGCGGGGAAAAATTATTATTGAGATTGCTATTTGCTTTAAGTCCACTTTATGCACAAATATGCTTATAGGGACTGGAGTTGAATTTTAAACTATTGTAGAATCCAAATCAAAATATTCCTCCACCAGGTATCGAACCTAGGACCCTTTTATAATTCTTTCCATTGCCATTGTAAACTGAATGATCAGACATGAGAAGTAATGTGAATAACCATTGAAAACAAAAACTTATTTTCTCAAGGGGTCACCTTTTAAGGCACATTCCACAATGGTTTGGATCCAAATTTAAACTGCGGATCCAGTTTCGATTAGTCTGTCATGAGCATACAGTAGGTTTAAACTTTGTGATGAAGCACAGAACATTTTGGTCTTCAAAAAATATTAGGAATAATAATATACAAGAACTGGCAATTGGGAGGGGTGAATGCCCCAATCGCTCTCCCTGTGGGTGCGTGCCTAGACCCACCATTTCTTGTTTTTCTATTTTTATAATGCGAGTATTTTTAGTAAAAGTTGAAAATAAATCATACTGTTCCCTAGGGTGTTCCCAATGTTTATGTATTATTTTTGTTCATAATGTCATAAAGTAACTCGTATTGGAGGAAAAATTCAACGGGTGGACCTGTGAATGCCCCCACCCTCTTGCACATGGCAGTGACAGTGTACAAGTGGTTGGTAATTTTTGTAATTATTATAGTTACTATATAGACATTAATATGATTTTTTGAAGTTTAGTGAATGATAAAATATGTGTACATTCATTAAATGATTGGTTCTTGTTTTTTTATTAATGATAATAATTCTTTAATTGTTATAGTATAACAGCATCTATGTAAACAACAATGAACTCAGTGATTCAATAATATAATGGCTTGGAGTTTAGAGCTAAGAAAAGTGTAGGCCTCTGAGTCTACCGCTGGGGTGTACGGAAAGAAAATCTGATAAGAATTTTAAAAAATCTAAATACAGTAAACACCTGATATAACCTGACCTGCTAAAGGGTGCAAATCAAATTGAGTATAAGGAAGTATCATAATGATGTTCACAGCAGGGAGTAGGCTTATAAGTCCAGGTCAGCACTACAGCAGGACCAGTGAAAGTCACAAAAAAAATGTTAACATTTTCATAAAATAATATATTCAAAATATTTGCTTGTTTGAACTAGTTGCAGGCCAATATTTTTTTCATTTTCTTTCATAGTATAAAAAAATATTGATTTTCTTGACCTAGTTTTACAATGCTATTTTAGTGTGGTTTTTCCATTTTAATGATTTGGTTTTATTTTTATTTATCTTTATACTTTAGCCTACATAGACATTTTAACACAAGCAACTTCTTGAGTTATTTAAATGTAGCCTACGTATTAGTAAGAAAACATACTTTTTATCCATAAGGTCATTTTCAACTTCCTTCATGTCACAGTGTTGTTTTTAATGTTTGAACCATGTTGCAACTATAAAATGAAACACATTGTGGCTGGGTATAGAGCATATTAACAATAACATATATTTTTTGGTCAGTCTCATGTTTGAATTGAGAATTTGTGGTCTGCTATTGTTACTTATTGAGCAGTTTGTTATGTGAGAGTTCCAATAAATAAATTTCAAAATGAATTGTCCATTTGTTTTGATTCACAGTTTTTTCTTCCAATCCTTCAGTTATTTACGTAATGATTTTAATATAATTTTTAATTCCAAGAATAATTCCAAAATACACCTAGTTTGTTATTTTTAAGTCATAAGCAGTGATTCTCTTCTTTGTGTGTGTGGTGGATAATTTATTTCCCTTATTGAGAATGATTTTGGTCATTTTTCTAAGGTATGTGCTTCAAGAACATGTATTTGTTCTACCTAACCTACCTAACAAATGCCTCTTGGGTTAAGCTGGATGAGAATGAATGTCGGATTGATGTATGAGGCATGTACCATGCATCCATGTCTTATACAGGGTCCAAATAAACTTGAGACCTCATAGCTCTTTTGGCACATATCACTGACCAGTTAGCCAATTTGAAGCCAACCTATTTTCTTTTCTGAATTAAATTTTCAGAATATTTATGCAGAATTTTTACTGTCATAGAATGTAGTTCGTATAAGGAAATTGAGACACTTGACTTTTTTTTTTTTTTACAAATGCATATATTTCCAATTGATGCTGTAATGCTTGTTAATTCTAACAACATTTGTACTTGGTGCAGAGTCTGAAGGAAACCTTGCTAGAAGGTTGAAACGTTACGTTTAGTTTATGTTTTATAATAAAATAAATTACTGCCTTGGTCAGCATATTGAGTTTTTGTTAATTCTGTGTTAAATTGAGGAAACTACTATATATTCTCTGCACATGCTTCTTCTAGATGTATATCTATCTATCTGAGGTAAGATGATTTTTTTCAATTACTGCAAAGTTGTCCAGGAACCCTTTTTTTCCAGCGTGAACAAATATTATTACTACAGAATTTTAGTGTCATGCTCAGGGATCCATACTTTTTTCATGTTCCATTGTTTAGTCTCAATCTTGAAATAAACTTGTCATTTTTCAAGCAAATGGTCACAAATACAGGTAACTTGATAAATGACAAATTTATTTTTATCTTGGAAAGTAGTTTCTCTTTAATTTTGACTAAGTTCTACCTCAAGCTAGAGAAGCAATACTTATTCAATTTTGACCAAATTTAAATAAAAAATGAATAAACTGACCTCAGCCTTGAGAAGCAGTAATTATTCAGTTTTGACTAAATTTTAGTCAAAAAATGAATAAACTGACCTCAGCCTTGAGAAGCAGTAATTATTCCATGTTGACTAAATTTTAGTCAAAAAATGAATAAATCCACTTCAGCCTTGAGAAGCAGTAATTATTCAATTTTTAACTAAATTTTAGTCAAAAAATGAATAATTCCACTTCAACCTTGAGAAGCAGTAATTATTCAGTTTTGACTAAATTTTAGTCAAAAAATGAATAAACTGACCTCAGCCTTGAGAAGCAGTAATTATTCCATTTTGACTAAATTTTGGTCAAAAAATGAATAAATTTACCTCAGTCTTGAGAAACAGTAATTATTCCATTTTGCCTAAATTTTAGTCAAAAAATGAATAAATCCACTTCAGCCTTGAGAAGCAGTAATTATTCGGTTTTGACGAAATTTTAGTCAAAAAATGAATAACTTGATTTCTCCCTTGAGTAAATTATCTTTGAACTTGAGAAGTAGTGCTTCTTCAATTTTGACTAAATGTTATTCAAAACATGAGTAAATTATCTTTGAACTTGAGTAGTAGTTCTTCTCGAAAAATGACTAAATGTTCTTCAAGTTTTGACTAAGAAATACAGTCAAATCAATTGACTAAATGCTAGTATTCACTTTTGACGCAAATTGAGTCGGTGCTAGTTTCAGTACTGGATTTAGTCAAAAGTGACTAAATTTTACTCGTTTTTGACTAAGTCGTTTTCACAGTGTAGGAGTAATACTAAGAAATAAAAATGATAGAAAAAAGAAAGCAGGCTTAATTCAGGAATACGTGTTACTTTTCTCTTCATGAACTTTTATCTTCTCGTATAATATCTAAGAAACTAAAACTTAAAATACACAAAACAGTAATTTTGCCTGTGGCTATGAAAATTGGTCCCTTGCATTAAGAGAGGAAGATAGATTAGGAGTATTTGAAAATAAAATCCTTAGGAAAATATTTGGACCTAAAATAGACGAGGAGACAGGTGAGTGGAGAAGATTACATCATTTAAAGATGCACAATTTGTATTGATGCCTAGACATTATTAGAATAATTAAATCAAGAAGACTTGGGCAGGACGTGGCACGAATGAGAGAGGAAAGAGGAGTTTACAGGATTCTTGTTGGGAAACCTAATGGTAAGAGACCTGTAGGAAGGCAAAGAGGAAGATGGAGGGATAATGTTGAGATGGATCTAAAGGAAATCGGTAAGGATGGAAAAGATTGAATTGATCTTGCCCAGGATAGGGGCACATGGAATGCTTGTGTTGCTGCAGCCATAAACCTTCGGGTTTAAGAAGGCTAGAGAGTTAGGTCCCCATTTCACTCACTTCTTGATCTAAACATGCCTTCTCAGCAGGAACCCGTTGATATGAGGCTGAGTGAGCTCCAGAACCTAGGGACATTACCTGAAAATATTCTCACCTAAGATAAACAGCTTCGAGAATCGGACACGGGTCTCCTATACGTTTCAGTCAGACACTCTACCAATAGGCAACCGTATGAACCTGATAAAAACAGGAAATTAATTATTTGCCTTCGATTTCTAATTCAAAATTTCTTTCAGGAAGCTTTCCTTATCAGGAAACGAACGAACCCACGTAAGATCAACAAAACAACATTAGTACGCAAAGATTGATTGAATATTATTTAAAATTTTCCTTCTTGATAGGCAAACTAATAAAGAAATTTTAAAATTACTTATTTGTAAAGAGCACCACATCAGTGAATTACCGAAACTTGAATTATTGAAACTGATTTCAAAGTTTTTACAGATTTCACTCACTGATACTGTTCGGTTGTGTGAAATTTTGTGGTAAGTTGTTCATCAATTTCTGCTCATTATAGTAGAGAGTGGAAAAAGTCATAAATAAATTAATTCTTTATTAATCATCGTAACCTTCATTATGATTATGAAAGACTAAAACACTAAAATCTCAGATAATCCTGATATCAGAATATCCGATATCCGTATATATGAAATCAGGATAAAATTTTATCCAGAATTGGCCTACTTTAAACATGATTTCAACAAGCAGCCTTGTGTAAGACCGGGACTCTCTCGGTGCCACATGATAAGCTGTTGAGTTGAGTTGGTGTTTTAAGTCCACTTTATGCACAGTAAGGCTAATCGGGACTGGACCTACAGTTTAAAGTGGGATCCGAACCACTGTGCCTCCACCGGGTATCGAACCCGGGACCCCTTGATTACAAGGCGACGACGCTACCATTACGCCATCGGGGAGGCCCTCCACATGATAAGCGCTCTCACCTTTGATGCCAGAGGTCCTTGGCTCGATACCCGTTGAAGCTTCAGAATTTCGGTGTTGAGGTTGAGGAGATACTTGAAAAGAGATCGCAGCGGGCTCCGGTCTCGAAAACCAGAAAACAGCGCCGATGGGACTCGATGCGTTTTGCCTCACATAGTTCAACCTGAGATATGACAAATTATATGGCCTCCCCGACGGCGCAGTGGTAGTGTCGTCGCCTTGTAATCAAGGGGTCCCGGGTATGATACCTGGTGTAGGCACATGGTGGTTCGGATCCCACCTTAAACTGTAGGTCCAGTCCCGATTAGCCTTACTGTGCATAAAGTGGTCCTCAAACACCAAATCAATCAAGCAATCAATCAAATCAATTACTTAAACTTAACCAATGGCTCTACAGCCCTTGAAGGGCCTTGCCCTATCTCCCGACTGCCAGTCTCCCTCCCACAATCCTACCTAGAGGTGTGGAGATCTTCAACCGGTAATGGGGTGACGTGGGGTCAGCACGTCGAACCCTCAGCCGTTATAGGAGAATTCCGAGACTGGGTTACGCTACTCACTCGTAGCTCCTCAATTGCCTCACGATGGCGGGTGGCCGCTAGTTCTATACACAGGCCGAGAACTCAGAGACTGAACCCAGGCGGACTCGAACTCATGCCGTCCCGCAGTCGGAGTCCAAAGCACAGCGCCTTAGACCATGGAGGAAACATAGCGGCACTGAATCCGAGAAAACAGTTCCGCGTGTGTTTGGAGGGATGTAGGGGAGGGGTAGAGTCCTCTTGGCCCACCCAACAAACAAACTCCTTTCAGGGTTGTAAGACTCCCTTTCATTCCAAGTATTTACACAGTTAAAGAGACGTTTAAGGTTTTCAGGGGGGCAGAAAGAGAGAGAGAGAGAGAGAGAGAGAGCTAAATGACTGAAAGTGGGTGTGGCATGAATTGAGAAGAATCCATGGGATTTTCTTCCTACCTGGACTCAATGAAGGAAAGAATAAGTTTCAACTGATCTTGCCGCCGTGGTAAGAAAGTCACCCCCTCCCGGTTTGCCAAATTTTTCAAAAAGTTGAATCCCCTTGTGTGTGTCAGCCGACACTAAGTGTTTCCGCCTTCATTTCTCACCTTCTCGAATTCCTTTCCACCCCCTCCCCACGAAATCCTCAAGATATCCCCCTTCCCGCAGTGTGAATATGCTCGCGGTGCTGACGTCATTGCGAGAGGCGCCAAAGAGGCGGGGTTTGAAGATAAAGCTCATTTGAGGGTTAACTACGTGCACCAAAGCGAATAGACTGAAAGGGGATTGTGATCAGGATTGCCAGACGTATGGTAATTATATGAAATGTGGTTTCAAAACGTGGTTAGGTGCAGAATTGCTAAGAAGGTCTCGTGTTAAGTCAATCACAATGATCACGTTATTGTTTTCTTTGTTTCCAATATAGGAGATTCTTTTCATGGTAATATTTGTAAGTGGCGTGCCCAAGGAGGGGTTGCTGAGGGTCCTAACCCCCTCTCTTTATTCCTAAAAAATGAGCCAGGAAAAGTAGGCAAAATGAGGGCTGACTAATAAAGAAAAGTATATGTAACCATACATTAGAATTATAAGAACTACTTCATTTCAGACCGTCTGTTTTCTGGGAAAGCAAGAGAAACACTTATGGACATAATAGAAACACTGTATTTGAAAGTTTACAAAATACTATAAATCATACAATTAGCCTTTTGTTAACCCTAGCAATATCAGGCCCACTGAGTCATTTTATGCGTATTACATGTATATCCATCAATGTAAAAATTCATAAAAAATAGTAATTCTTCTTTGCAATATTTTGAATGACATTACGTGATTTTTCCCAAAAATGTTCATTAAAAAGTTACTTTATTTCGTTGATATTGTTTATGGGCCTCAAAGGACCACTCATTGGTAATTCTAAGGAAAGATTTCGAAATGATGTTTTAAAGGCATTTCAATACATGAGAGTATGAATGTATGGGTAGTAGAAGAAGAAAGAAAATACAACTTTGCTAGAATTTTGCACAGTTTAAGCATTGTTCCAAGGATCAACATTGTAATTGAAGAAAAGTAATAAATGTTACAGTGATTTACTATAATTACTTAAAAATCATTATGTAATTTATCTTTCATGTATAATCCATAACAAAACATGAAAGTCGTGTCTAATTTGTTAACTTATGTCTACAAATGACAGAAAACACACAACAGTCCAGTTCAATTAAACATTCATTCATGGGCCTCTGAGGCTCCCCCCTTGGTAATCCGTGTAACGAAAAATACCTTGGCATTGCTAGAGTTAGTTGTGGTTTCCAAAAAGTCAGCTATATCACCGAGAAGCTCGTTGAAGGCGTCGACACCAGACGATTCCAGATGATGACGAACTCTTCTCCTGTGCTTTTTATTTTGGCATTTTGCTGACCCCACATTCGTTCTACCTTCTCAGTATTAGCCCCAGTTTCAGGATCGACAAAATTTAACGTTACATTTCCAAAATGGGTATTGCTTGTCGAAATAGAAACGCATGTCATGGTCGATTATGCATTTCTCTTTCGCCGGCAGTAATTCTTTCCGTTGTAGAAAACTTGTAGCCCCTTCTTCCGTTTTCGGCAAATTCCATATCAACATTCTGTCATTTATCGATTACACAATTACAGAAAGCAATAAATCACTTGAGCAATGCAACCAATGTAATCCGTGGCAGGGCGACAACTATAAACGCTGAAGTAATACAAACAAACGAAAGAGGCGTTCAATTGAAAGCCTGACCTTGAGCAAAAGCGGGGGGAATATAGACAAATGAGGAAGTCTGTATAATACTAAAGTACTCCTCTCCCTTTCGAAAATCCTGGGTACGCCACTGATATAATTGGTGATTGATTTGCTTTATTTTACTTCGCTTCTGTGCCACTTTTGGCTTATTGCGAAGATGGGGATGAGGGATGATATGATGAAATTCATGAATGGACGGGACACTCACAAGCATCCATGACCAGGTCGGGATTCGAACCAGGAACCCCTGGCGTTCACTGAAAATGGTGTATGTGTGCGTGATATAGAGCAGGCAGGCAGAGAGACGAAATACACATTTTCACTGAGAGAAACAGAGGGAGAGACCGTGAGAGGCAGAGAGAGAGAGAGAGAGAGAGAGACAGCGAGAGAGAGAGAGAGAACTTTGAAAGATAGACACTCATAGAGACACAAGGAGAGTTATGATAGTGAAAGAGGGACAATAGATGAGTAACCGACCACAAAGAGGGAGCCGATGAATAATGAGAGAGAAAGAGGAGAGAGGGAGCAGACAGGGCATATGAGACAAGGACGGGGAAGATGAGAGTATGAGGGAGAGATAAAAAGCACAGATGGCAGACAGTTAAGAGAGAGAGAGAGAGAGAGAGAAAGTTTTGAGAGGAGGCAGATAGACAAACAGAGAAAGGGAATTGCAAAGTAATCGACTTCAAAGGCAGAATTGATGATGAATGAAACAGAGAGAGATAAAGAAAGAGAGGGAGAGAGGAAAAAGAGGGAGAAAGAAAGAGAGAAATAGAGTGTGTGTGTGTGAGAGAGAGAGAGAGAGAGAGAGAGAGAATAGCAGAGTACTTGACCTCAAAGACAGAGTTGATGGAGAATGGAAGAGAGAGAGAGAAAAAGAAAAAGAGAGAATTGAAAAAGAGAGAATTGAAAAAGAGAGAGAGAATATGAAAGGAAGAGAGAGAGAGAGCGAGAAAGAAGCAGAGAGAGAGAGAGAACAAAAGGAAGAGAGAGAGCGAGAAAGAAAAAAGATAAAAAGAAAAGAAAGAGAGAGAATGAAAGGAAGAGAGAGAACGAGAGGAAGAGAGAGAACAAAAGAACGGGAGAGAGAGCGAGAAGGAAAGAGAGAGACAGGAACAGACAGAGATAGAGAGGGAACAAAAAGAAGAGAGAGAGAGAGAGAGAACGAAAGGAAGACAGAGAGAACGATAGGAAGAGAGAGAGCGAGAAAGTAAAAGATAGAAAAAGGAAGGAAGAGAGAGAGAGAGAGAGAGAAAACTAAAGGAAAAGAGAGAACCAGAGGAAGAGAGAGAGAGATAGTACCAGAGTAATCCACTTCAAAGACAGAGTGGATTGAAAATGAAAGAGAAAGAGGACTTAAAGTTAAAAATGCTAATAAAACTGAAAATTTGAGGGGAAGACTTTCACTTTACCCTTCCCCCTCCAAGTTACGTCTATGATGGCTCCCTTGAAATGAAAATTGAACAGTTTAAATATCACATGTAAAATTAATATTATTGGTGACAGACAGTTCATGAATTATCAAGTTTGATTGTTTGAAGCAAATTAGCTGAGCAACTGAATTCTCCCACTGGATTCATAACTGTAGATAATTTCGTTCTACAGCTTCATGACAAACGGTGTAATGAAATAAGATGGTTTTGATGTCCATCTGCGAGCAAGTTAATTCTATATTTCGGATTGGATCGCACATGTCAAGTTGCTCTGGCCCTTCTGGCCGAGCCAGTACGCCCCTGTTTATTATCGCAGATATCGTCTGAAATGTTACTGGGAACCTGCTTCACCACCTCCCACTCATTACAAAGTAATAGAAATGAAGTTATTTGAGGTTCTCGTTCATTCATAGATTTCAGCTAACTCTGATTGTCAATTTTTATGCCGGTCTCCGTGGCGTAGTGGTTACCACAGTGCGCTAAGACGGTAGGGATCCCCGAGTTCGAATCCTGGCCTGGGCATGATTGTTCTTTGTGAGTGTCCCTTCATCAATATCATCACTCATCCTCATCTTCGCGATTAGCAGAAAAGCGAAGTAAAATATACCAAATCAATCAATCAATACATCTTCTAAGTGGGAAGGCCGTTATCAAAAAAAGATGGCGTTTCGATCCATTGTTCGATCAAGGACTTTCCAGTTCGAATTCTGGAATTGTTGATCAATTTCTGTTTCGTAAATCGAATTCTTACATACAAGTGACACTGATGAATTTGTGGGATTATCAAAATTTCGCGAGAAAAGAAATACGTAACATTGCAGGCCAGAATTGATTTCCAGGGGGGCTCACGGGTTATCAGTGGGGGCCTTGGTAAACGAAGTCCATTTTCGAAAGTTTAACAGTGTTAAATGAAGGTAAATTTTGTGGGGGGAGGAAGGTCATTAAGTTACATGAAGTTTAGAAATATCACACAAATACTACATTTTTTATATATATTTTAAAATATCGCTTGAAGTGTTAATTGGCTGCTACTGAAATCATCCCTTACTACACACTCCATACTACGTTTGATGATACAGATATTTATATCACCCAAGAAAAGATGGACAATATTCAATCATAGTGCCTAGCGTACATTTTACTCCACGGCCGAAACAATACACTTCCCCTTCGTTCCCAAAACTTGGGAGCTCTTGACCTTTGACGCAGATGTGGAGGGAATTTGTATAATGACATCAAAGTCACAGATATCTGTATAAATGGGAGCTTGCAACAGGGGCAACCAGTGATGTGCCGTAGACTATAGGTTTACGTCTACATGCGTTGTCTACACGTAATCTACGCGTAGATTACATTGGGTTGTAGTTTACATAGACTACGTAGACAATCTGAAGTGCATTTTCAAGGGTTTCATGAAAATAAAGTGACATTTTCAACTAGGCTATATTAGTTCCTAACGAAATGAAAAGAATCATATTTACAACAAAATTTCTCTTCTCGTCTATTATCAACTATGGAAGAAGGTAAATTGTATGCAAGAAACAACAGATGGCAGTCGTGAGGCAAGAGTGGTCTTTTTCCCATAAAACACTAGAATATTTCCTATATTAGGTTTCTTCCTAGATGAGAAATTGTTCGAATTTGGAAGAAAGAGTACGAAAAGTTCTCCTCACACATCAGCAACTGATACGCAGTATAATTTTGTTTTATTCCACGGCGCCCTTTGCTAAGTTATCACCTTTGGCCATGTTGTTTACATAGATTACGTAACCTACGTGTATAAAATAGTCTACGTGTAGAATGTAGACTATGGTTGTTTACGCGTAGACGCACATCACTGGAAGAACTTTCTAAAGCCTTAAGAATATTCTAAATACTTGCCGCTACTTAAGACTTCTTCTTATAAATAAGATGAACGAATGTAATAGCTGCTGTTCATGCTCCCTGAACTTTTCACCAAAGTTGTGAGCAAAATAATATCAGTTGTCTACATTTTCACTCTTCACTTCACTGCAAACAAATTACATAAAATAGTTTTATTAATGTCAAGGGGTTTGACCTCAGTACCAGGGGGGCTGACGGCAGTTCCAGGAGGGGCTCAGCCCCCTGGCCCTTGTCTGGCTACGGGCCTGTAACATTGGGGAGGCTTCTTCATCCTCTCCCCCGCGTTGCATGACAGTTACGCCACTGTTGCTGATCAATAACATGGTTCCCTGAACCCTCAGTGGCCTCACTTACCGCACACCACATTGAGCACCTTACTCTACTGACGTCACGGTAAATGTTCTTGTTGTTAGGTTAGGCATATATCAGGGTTACCAGATGTCCTATTTTTTCTGGACATGTCCTACATTTTATCGTTATGTCCGGCGTACGGGATGAATTTGAAACAAATCATAAATGTCCTAATATTAGCGTTACATAATTTGAATTAAGAAGATATGTGGTTAAGTTGAACAAAGAGAAATCAAACAACAAAAAAATTACGATATTTGGACATGGCGAAAAAAATGGCTGCTGGGGAGCCATTTTGTACAATACTCCTGCAGAATCTATTATTATTATTATTATTATTTTGTAACCCCTAGAGGAAATGGTCTAAATATGGGCCCCCTTTTTATTTTGCCATTTTCGGAAGAAAAAAATGTAATAGCATGCTAAAGTATAGAAGGTCTGCATTAAAAAAAAAGAAGCAATTTCCAAAAAATTGTAAAATGATGTATTTCAAAATGGTGGTCTAAATATGGGCTACTAGTGGCAATATCACAAAAAGCAATTAAAATAAAAAAAAACAGTCATTTATCGCTAAAATATTATAAAATTCACATTTATGAATAATCTGTTGTTTTGAAAATCACGCGGAATGGTAAAAATCGAAATTAAGAAAAACATCCAAATATTTGTTGAAAATGCGATCTCAGCATTAGACCTCATGTCATAGCCCATATTTAGACCATCACGCTATTTTTCTTCTTCAATTTATTTTCGCTCTCTGTGGTACATATTTCACAAACAAATCATGGCATTATAAAAGCCCACATTTGTTTTATTTACCGCTAATATCATAACCTATACAAAGAAGATGAGAATTCAGAAAACGCCGAGTTAAAACATACCTGCAAAAAGTTTTCGGAGGTCGCAATTCTATAACAGCATCCAAGGCCGAAACTAACCACCACTTTATCTTGCGAATTGGGGTCGCAGCCTTTGTCCTTGACAGATAACCAGTTCCAATAGCCTCTGCCAGGCTGCAGCACCCGGGAGCGCTGAAAACTCCAAAACCCATATTTAAACCTTCGCCCATATTTAGACCTTCTCCTCTATAAGTCTACGGACTGCACTCCCAAACTTTATACTGAAATTTATTTGGATTCATTGTCAGACAGAATCATTGATTTCAATTTCTTGACATGAAAAAATTGGAAAGAATTTCGCTTCACCTCAGAAATCCAAAACTCTGAATGAGGAAGAGATGCTAGATGATAATGTAAATGTTAAGGGAGTATTTTCATTAATATCAGCACAATGGACTGTTGAGAGAAATATATTTTCATAGTCTGTAAAAGGTTTGGTACCGGTTCAGAGTTTGACTGTTCCGAGCAATGGCGTGCCCAAGGGGGTGTTGGTGGGGGTTATAATCCCCCTTTGGCCAGTATTCCTTAAAAAAAAAATGAACGTCAAATGTGAAAAGATGGCAAAATGAGAACTGACTACCAGAAAAAGTGTATGTAACCCCTCCCTTTTGAAAATCCTGGGCACGCCACTGGTTCCGACAGTTTCGTAAACATTGGCGGCGATTAGGAGGGCGAGGGGGGCTGTTCGGCACTTTTGCCGTCACCCCACCACGGGTTTGGAACCCAATCGCCGCCGTTGTTCGTATTTTGACCAAACATGAAGTTTTGAGAAAAATTGCCTGCTCTGAGTAATAAGACTGAAAACACGTGCAGTAAATTTGGGAATTTTATATAAAAAAACAACTTATTTTATAAAAATGAACATGTGTCAATTTTACATCATTTGCTAACATGTTCCAGTAATATGTATTATTTACTGCGAATGATTTTATGCCCTACATTTTGAATAAAAGTCCTACATTTTGATGCTGCGTGTCCTACATTTCCCGTTTAGTGATCTGGCAACCCTACGAACGTTAGGTTTAATGCTCTTTGCATATATACACGATAAATTCAATAAGAGGGAACCCCGGAGTTAAGCCCACCTCCAAAATACATTCAAGGATTTTCGCTTGTTGTCCTGGTGGAATAATGGAATGGGTTGGGTATGGAAAGAGGGAGGAAGGGGGGCATTTCAACAGAGAACCAAATCAGAGACAGATTACTGGACATAGACAGACAAGAAATAACAGCAGACTGCCAAACGAAGTCCTCAATCAGGGAACAGTTAAGAGTAAGAGATTGGGGGAAAGCCAAATATTAATGTTGTGGGAAAAGGGGAGAGAGGCGGGCTGGCATGGTTCAGACTAGGGGGACGGAAACAATTAAGGAAGAGAAACGAAGAAGGGGAAACGATATGTATGTGCGATGGAGAGGAGACGGACGAGCATATCCTCCTGAACTGCCCTTTCACACGTGACCTAAGGGACAAGTTTCTGAAAAACGTAACAGCGAGGGAGGTGATAGCAGTGGTAAACGATAGAATAAAGACGACAGAAGCGGGACAGCAAGTGGGGAAATACCTGTGGGAAGAGAACGGCGGGGGAAAGCTATTAGAGAAGACAGCGAAATTAGTGATCATGCTCAAACCGAGCCATCTTTATAGTGTAACGTAAAGTGTAAACACCCCTTATCACATAAAGAAGGGGGAATGGGAGTGTGAAAGGCAGCCCGAGAAATAGTGCAAGGGGGGAGTTTGTGTGGGAAGTGAAAGTTTGGAATACAGGTATATAGAGACTGGACACCAAAGGAACCATACACATAACTTTATATGATTGCTAAACTATACTTATTATGTCTAATTTTCGTATTTTCTAATTTTCTTATATCTAATTTTCTTATTTTCTTGTATCTGATAAACTACAAAGAGTATCTGTATATTAACATAAAGAGGGTACAATATTAATACATGACTGTATGTGAGATTACAAATATAATACATACAATAAATACATACAATCGAAAATAAATATTGCATGTCGAGACACAATGGAGCGTGTATGGTGGCCAGAACGGAGACGAAGCGTGAGTGACGCTTTGATCTAATGTTTAATTGTTACAGTGACATTAGTGTCATTTGCAATAATTACTCTAAAATTTACATTACATTTCTAAGTTTACAATTACATTTATAATTTTTACATTAATTATAGACCAAGACATACGTATATTTCCCACCAACCTCAAAGCGTCTCATCGACATCAGTAATATCTAGATAAATTAACTTTTACCGATTTCCCATTTTGACTAGATACCAAAATACAAATAGATACAGATGATGTGTTGTGAATTGATTATTAATTTTTAGCATTTAAAGCAATTGTAATATTTATATGCTGATTGTTCCATGTTTTTAACTTGGGGCCATCATTTATTGGCATATTCTAGGTTAATGAAGCAGGAGTACAATTTTCAGGGCTTGACGAAAATGCTAACCTAACCATTTAATATTATCAATAATTGGAAATACAGGAACAAAATTAGAAATTATTGGACTTTCAATATTAACTTCAGCACAAATTCCCTGCCAAACCAAGCAACAAGAACCGAGACGTCCGAAGACGAAGGTGCTCAATACGATGTGCGATAGGTGAGATCCAACGCCAGATACCGCCAGGTGGTAAGATGGGACAAACTTGAAGCCAAATGGGGAAGGTTGTTGCAACGATTAGAGAAAGTAGCGGTCGTTTAGAAGTCCCAGTGTGTGCCTAACTATAAGCTGAAGAGGATTAACACGTAGCGCCATCGGAATTCCATCCTCCCTTTGGGGCGCATGCGCACACAACTTCACAAGGATTTTGTCCATTTTCTTTTTGTGTGCCTTTCTTCCTTTTGGCAACCTTCTAGGATAATGGTCATAAATAACCTTCCTTATGTCCCGTTTTCCTCAATCTAATATCCATGCGAGAGAAAAGAAGAAATAGACGTGGACCTAACCGCCAGCTTTGGTGTCAATTCCTCCCATCGGCTTTCGCCTAATCCTCCAATAGAAATCAATGGTCGTCGGAATGTCTTAGGAGGAAGAGACAAGGGTCTACCATCCGCTTGATATATGTTTAATGCTGTTGAGCACAGCTTGTGGGGTGTGAAGGTGCGATAAACCGCGCATTACTCCTCCCAGAAATCCAATGGCCGCTTTTCTTTTGTCGCTGGCTTCTTGCCCAGCCGTCCAACCGGAAATCTTCAAGCCCACTTACTCCCATTCATCTCTGCGTCTGAGGGAAACGGACCGCTTCATTGAACAGAGTCTTTCAAAACGTTCGCACTCTGAGGATCATTATGGGTAATGGTGGGAGAAGGAAGCCTTGACTATCTCTGCGCATATTTCTTTATGCTTTTTTATTTTCGAGAGGTGTGAGGACCTCTTTGATGGACCACACTCTGTGCAGTCAAAAGGAATGTTCGATTTAAACTATTTGTCTATGGGGGAATACAGAACTAGTAAGAGGTAATTCCATATACTATGAAGAAGTTCTATTGTATTAATGACCAGCTGACTTCTGGAAAACATACCAAGCCTTCGACAGATAAAATCACCTCAACCTCCATTCAGGCCTGCTGATAGGGGAAACGAGTCCCTATGCGAACTATATCTGCGAGGCCCTTTTTATATACTTTATACATACATTATATATATATATATATATATATATATATATATATATATATATATATATATATATAATCCGTGGCTCTACAGCCCTAGAAGGGCCTTGACCTATCTCCCGACTGCCAGTCCTTTTCGCACAATCCTACCTAGAGGTATGGAGACCTTCAACCGGTAATGAAGTGACGTGGATTGCCACCGGTCCTATACACAGGCCGAGAACCCGGAGACTGAATCCAGGCGGACTCGAACCCATGCCGTCCCGCAGTCGGGGACAAATCAGGCAGGAGTTGACCCTCATTGTCACCGATTTTGAAGAAATTTGGTACACAGCTTTGCTTTGCTCCAAAACCGATACCTATGAAAGGATATTGCTGAAATATGATTATTACGTATTATATGAGGGTTGTTCAAAAATGTCAATTTTGAGCAACATGCCTTTTTCAATTACGTATATCTCGGGAACGAATAAAGATAGAGAAGCGTTCTTGTGCTCGTAGTAAAGAAGAAAGACGGTAGCATATTATGAAATGATCAAATGTTGAAACTTAGTAAAATTTGAACACTCTGTTCAAATGTTCAAATTTCAAATTCTTCTCTTTTTTGATATTTTTAACTACCATCCTTCCACATTATACTGAGAAAGTTTTATCGTGGTCTTTCTTGATATAAGGGAGGAAAATTAAGTTCAAATTTGTCCTGCATCAGCAATTTTCTTAGCTGCAGCGTCCTTATGATGAGACTTTTCATTTGTGTCTCGCCAAAGTATATATAAAGTTACTGTTCAGGGACAGATGATATTCCACTTGATAATTGGCTTCCTTATGTGATGTCATTACTAATTTATACGTTAGTGTTTCCATTAAAAAATATTATGCATTTATCTTCAAAGAAAAACAATTATAGTAGAAAAGGGAAGCAACAAAATAACAATAAAAATTTGTATGAAACCACACCAGAGGGGAAAACGAACAACTCTAAAAAATAAATTAAACCTGATATATGTATAGGAAAGAAAAATAAATAATTATAATGAGAACGTAACTATTGCTCTTGACGTATCCTGCAAGTTAATCTCCTCAAAGAAATCTAATGTTGTGAATGTAATACCATATTGAATTCATTCCTTTGGGTATGAAACTATTATGTAATAATTTATATATCAATAGAAGTTGTTCATTTCATAATTGGTATTAATTATACGTAGCACAAATACATAACGATTAAACTATCTCTTTATTCCGTGTTACACGATTTCCAGTCATTCCATCAATCAAACAACTCTACTCAGTCGTTTCCTTACTTCAATGTTATTCTCCCGAAAGGAGTGTCCTCTGACGTGGCTATTTTGTAAGTTAATATACAGAAATTATACTCTACAGGTGCAAGTTAATCTCCACAAAGGAGTCTCCACAGTTGCAAGTTAATGCCGGAACAAACATACACACCCACCCACACACACACATAGATCCATTTTTATATATTAGACTAGCTGATTGCCCGGCGTTGCCCGGTATTTATTTATCCCAATCTTCTATTAGACAGGAAAATAATGAATTCTAACTATAGTGCAAAATGAACTTGAAGTTGAACGGCATTGGGAGTGTCGCTATTCATCTTAGCGACCCCGAAAACTATGATTTCTCACACTAATATCGGTTGTTTTATTTGTCACCCCCTACCCAACCCCAACCCCTAGAGGTGCCAGAGGTTCCTTTAAGTTGAACGGCATTGGGAGTGTCACTATTCATCTTAGAGCCCCCGAAAACTATGGATTCCACACTAATATCGGTCGTTTTCGATTATTTTTACATGTCAGCCCCTCCCAACCCCTACCCCAGAGGTGCCAGGGGTGTCTTACCCCCACAGTATTTATTTGCATATTGCAAGTGATACGTGTACCAAGTTTGGTTGAAATCGCTCCAGGCGTTCGAGAGTTATTCCGGAACAAACATACACACAACCATCCATTTTTATGTACTTTTTAGATAGAAGATTAGTATACAATCATTATGATTATGTAGTTACAAAAATGCAAATGTGAAACACACGTATGATAAGAAGTATGTAAAACACTTTAATTTTCTCGTATTTTTTCCAGTTATCGAAAAAAAGTAAAGAACACAAATAAGTTTAATAAGTTTCTAAATAAACTGTGAAACACAATTTCGGAGTTTTTATTGTAAATCCTCAGAGTTTAAAGTGAGAAGGATGACACGGTTTCTTGATGTCTCATTGAGCACTTGATATTTTCAAGATGACATTCGGCTCCAAATCCGACAAGAATGTTGTCGTGTGGGTATTCTCGACATTCCCCTTCCGAGCTGATCGCGTACCCCCTTTCAAGTCGTTCATGTACCCCTGGTGGTACGCGTACCACAGTTTGAGAACCACTTGTCTAGATGATTCATTGTGGTATAATTAAAACACGACACTGACACAGTTCATTATTCACCACTCGAGATAAATTATTTGTTAATGGCATTAAATAATTTGCTCATGATAAACTGGAAACAAAGTAACGAAGATATTTTGTTGATAGCTTAATGGACATTTGTTATCAAGCAAATGGAACAGCATTGATATAAAAGATCCAAATGTAGGGCTCAAATTTGATGAAAAATCATATTTTCTTCTGAGCCTTGAAAACAATGCTAAGCCTGATATCAGCCATTTTCCCTTAAGTTAGAACCAGAAAACTTGGTTTTTCCTTGCCATTTGTGTGCATTTTCGCCCCTTTTTTGGCCTTTATGTCCTTTCTCCGTAGTTCTTGCCGTTTTTATTACATTTTTCTTCATTTTTCACGTTTATTTCTCTTCTCGCCTGCTGTTTCGTGAATTTTAAGGTAGCATAATTTATATCTTCAAATTTACTGGCATGGTTTTTTAGTAAGTTTGCCATTAATCGACAATAAGGTCAATGAAAATGCACACCATTATTTTTAATTGATATGTAGTAATTCAAAGTAGTAACTAAATGTTTATCATATTTATACGAAGGTTCTTTCAAAATAATTAAAATGTTATCATGTAATTCTGGAGAAAATTGATGAATCCAAATAGTCGTCATGCTGAATATTTTTTGGAAAATATTGCATTGCTAATGAAAAATCCAGTGGCGGCGATTAGGAGGGCGAGGAGGTCAGTTGCCCCCACTTTTCGCCACTTTTGCCCCCGCACTATGCTAAATCCAATCTATACAAAGGGAAATATACTGTCTTCGCCCTCCCCCCCTCCCCCGCCGTTTTGGTTACCTTGCTCCAACGGTTTTGGAATCCATAAGCCGCCACTGGAAAAGTCTAATGAAGTTATGACGTCAAAGCAAAAAAGGTATTTAATGTAAAAAGTATACTGTTTTTGTATTTTTGTATTTTTGTTGTAGCTATAACTGTTGTGATTGTTATTTCATCTTGTGGTGACAACAAAGCTCCGAATACTTGCAGACTCATTCTCACACCCAAGTGGAGGATACAGAGAAATGAACACATTGTTCAAGTCATCCTCATCTGTCGGCGAAGACACCCTACACCTGATATTGTATTGATATTGATATTTATTGATATTGGTACGAGCCCTTCGGCTGTGCGTATCTTACAATATTGTTACATAAACACCCCGACCTTAAACATGCACCCCATTTATCATACATTCAGAAACATTTATAAACAGAAACATTTGGAAAATAATTACATACTATGTACATATATAAATAGCAATGTGGTCCTCTTCTTGCATTTGAGATTGTTCATTTTCACAACACTACATTACACTCTTCACCTATGCTTGGGCCCCTGCTGTTCCGTACCCTTCACTTTCACTGACTCCTTGCAGCATTTTCCTGCGCTCCCTCCAAACTGCATGTAAATAGGAGCCCAGGGCTTTGATATTTCCATTCGTTATACCACTCCTCTCCTCCCTACATACAGCCTGGATGGTCTGCTCAATGCTGTCCCTTGCACTGTCCCCCCATTTACGTTGTCTGAGGGGTGCCGACCAAACACACTCGTGTAGGATGTGAGCCCTCGTCTCCTCTTCGCCGCATAACGTGCAGATGGCACGACCGTCCGGCCCCTTGAGTTTGTGTTGCCTCCATCCCCCTAGCAGGAACCAGGCGAATCCACGTCTTTGCTGGTACGTACACGTATCAATGTATCGTTTTCTCCCCCATTCCACCCACACCCCTGGCGGTTGTGCGGCGACGAGCGTTACCTTCTCCCTGTTAAAGCAGGGATGCATACTTTCACCTTTACTTTTCATTATTTTTATTAATGACGTTGCTAGCTTCGTGGGAGAAGAAGGAGCTGAAACACCGGAGATAGTCGGGACACCGATACCAATGCTTCTCTATGCGGATGATCTCGTTTTAATATCAAACGAAGTACAGGGGTTACAGCGGGGATTGAACAGACTTAAACAATATTGCACAACATGGAAGTTGAAGGTAAATACACGAAAAACTAAAATAATGGCGTTCAAGAAAGGTTATGTTTTCGCAGCAAAGGAGCGGTGGACCTATGGGGATTCCGAGCTTGAAAGGGTCAAACGTTTCACCTATCTAGGCATCACGCTGAGTATGGCAGGGGAGTGGACAAAGCACATCGAAGGCAGAAAGGGAAAAGCTTGTTATGGGCTGGGCAAGGTGAGCGACTGCAACGGAAAGTCCCTACAGTCAGTGTGAGATTGCTGGACCAAATTTATCAAGCAACGGTGAAAGCAACCCTATTTTACGGCGCGGAACTATGGGGGAGGGTAGGGGGGCGAGTAGCAAATCAGATACAAGCGCGGTTTTTAAAACAAATACTGGGAACCAGCACGAGTGCAAGCACGTGTGGCGTCCTGAGGGATATGGGAAAACATAGGGAGGATGTCGAAGCGAGGATGAGATGCTTCAAGTACTGGATGAAGCTGGAACAAGGGGCCGGAGACTCACTGAAAGAACAGTGTCTGCGAGTTCAGATTGAGGAAGGGTTCGCACGCCACTGGGCAAGTGGAATTAAGGACGACTTGTACCTGATATTGTACAAGACAAGGGTGTGAAGATGAAAAGTATACTTTCAGATATAAGTTTGTAGGACGTTGAGATATATTGGCATATGATTATAAGATATTACCTTCCCAAAATAGAGGGGGAGTATATAGATAACCATATGCAATACCGTGTGAGGAAACAGCATAGACCTTAATTGCAAATCAATGCTGTAAGAGTAAATTAACAAATAACAACGTTGTTAAGAGTACAAAGGTGGCTAAATGGTCTAGCTCGGATTTGACCTAACAGTTTATATTCTGTGGCCTTGTCATGACTAGATCTCGGATTTTAGTTGTTTAACCTATTTTTTCCTTTGCAAGTAACTAAGAAATATAAGTTATGTCAAAGTTTCATTAAACAACTCAACAACGGACGAAGTTTTATAGTGCCTAAAATAAACTATTTTGCTTGTTAGAACCTATTTTAGGTTTATGCATCTAAATCAAATCTTTCTTTTAGGTTTTTATGTGGTATTGCATTTCTCAAGGTTTGTAAGGATTTTTGTATCACACAGAGGTATTATCTTGCTTTGGAACCGAAAAAGTCAATGATGAACGAGTTTGAAACAAATTTTCTGTCGATTTCTCTTGCTCCAAGTCTATGATGCTTTTCAAAGGTCTAAACAAAGCAAAATGTCTGGTGCCACTGCACGGTCCAAAGTGCAAATTTCTTATCCGTGTGGTCTTGCTCACCTTCGCTTCAGTTCTGTGCTTTGCGGCATTCATGCCTTGCAAAGTAACGTTTCAACATTCAAATTTTGCACCACTCATTTTTTGTTGAAATATCATCTTAAATATGTAACATGATCCTCACAGAAAAAAAAAGCGGAGATTGACATGAAGAAAAATGTTATGTATTCAGGGTGGTCACTCTAGGACCTTGATAAAATTCAACAATAATTCCTGGTTTTAAAGGCAAAATTTTAAAGAATTCAAGGGTACATGTAGATATTTTCTATATCACCACACACACACACAAATATGTGATTGCAATGTATCCAAAAATTGCATTTTTTTTTCTTAACGGTTGTACCTAATCAGTATTTTTCCCGAATTTTGAACCATTTTACATTTTTGGAACAAACTTCAGGCTTTTTTTAGCCTAATTTTAGATTCTTTAGAACCTACTTTAGGATTTTTTTAGCCTAATTTAAGATTTTTTAGAACCTATTTTAGGATTTTTAGAACCTATTTTAGAATTTTTAGAGCCTATTTTAGAATTTTTAGAACCTATTTTAGGATTTTTAGAACCTATTTTAGAATTTTTAGAGCCTATTTTAGGATTTTTAGAACCTATTTTAGAATTTTTAGAGCCTATTTTAGGATTTTTAGAGCCTATTTTAGGATTTTTAGAACCTATTTTAGGATTTTTAGAGCCTATTTTAGAATTTTTAGAGCCTATTTTAGAATTTTTAGAACCTATTTTAGGATTTTTAGAACCTATTTTAGAATTTTTAGAGCCTATTTTAGAATTTTTAGAGCCTATTTTAGGATTTTTAGAACCTATTTTAGGATTTTTAGAACCTATTTTAGAATTTTTAGAGCCTATTTTAGGATTTTTAGAGCCTATTTTAGAATTTTTAGAGCCTATTTTAGGAACCTAAAACACTATTTTTAGAACCTAAAAATCCGGGCTCTAGTTATAACGTAATGGTGTACATGTTGTACAGTTGAAAGAAATTATTATTTTTATAAATGAAGTGTTCATTGAAGAACATGAAGTTTAATTTTAACAATTGGAATTGGAATTTTAACAAACATCATAAAATGCGTCAGGTTTAAGCTGTTTCTTCACAAATTTTGTATCCCAAATTCATTCAGACACAATGTTAGAATAATGTGGATTTAAAATAGACTTATGTTCTCACCGACTACAATTCCCACAGATTTAATCTTATAATCTTTGCGTAACTTTCCACCTTCACTGTTCCAATTCAGTTGTATTAAAATCTGGAACATTACTAGAGTGTTTTTGATGAACAGATTCTGTCAGGCTGTCTAATAGGTTAGTTCTCGAAAGTTTCAGACAAACTTTAACATGTCTTAAAACGTTCAAGATGAATGATGAGTTAAAATTGAAGAAAGGACACTGAAAGAAACACCCACACGAGGACTTGAACATGGAACCATAAGTGGCTCAATGCACTCTGCCACTGAGGTGGCAACTACACAATCACAGAATTAACATTAACATTAACATTAACATCGTGATTGAAACCTATATATACGTATTTCGCTTTTGCTACCAATATTGCATTTAAATTTACTAATAAATGGTATTATTAATTTCTATTTTCTCCATTCTTTTGCAAGGTACACTACTGTCTGTGTGAGATGCTACAAGCTGAGAGGGAAGCAACTGGTAGAGAACAAATCCCAATAGAGGGAACGGATTGACGTGTCAGGATTTACTGTAGACATCTCCTCGATCAGCAAATACATGATACAATGAAAATTCTGTTTTTCTCAAGTATTGCCAGTAGATGACTAGATATTGTGTAAGGGAAGGGATTTATTTCCAAAAATGTAACCACACTATTTCTAGCTATGGTGCTCAAGTGTTTGGCAGTAGCATCATTGATTTGTGTGTGTGTGGGAGGGGGGGAATTTCTTTGCAGTTAATTTTTCATATTTCTTAATAAAATACAGCAAGGGGACACAAAACTCCTCAAAATTCACGGCGCCCTCTCATGTGTAATGTAAAATCATGCAAAATTTGAATTACCAGGAGTACTAAAATAATTTAAAGTGAAAAAAAAATTGTGTTCTCTTCTGTGGGTCCATGATCAAGCTGCCTCTTGTAGCCATACTTTGATCTCTCTCACACACACACGCACACCCACGCACACGCACACCCACACACACGCACACCCACACACACGCTATGCCGACAGCTTTTTCTGTACAAATGCACACTCAGGATAAGTGCATATCAAATAAATATTGTCGTGTAAATATGCATTGTAGTGTACATGAGAGATAGTGTATAGGTAGGCAGCTTCATTATGGATTGATTATGAAGTGAACACAATTTGCATTAATTCTTTATTTGTGAAACATTATTCCTTACATTAAAAGAGGAACGTCAATTAAGAGCATTTGAAAATAAGATCCTTAGAAAAATCTTTGGACATAAAAGGGATGAGGAGACAGGTGAGTGGAGAAGGTTACATAATTTAGAACTACATAATTTGTATTCATGTCCAGATATTATTAGTATTATTAAATCAAGAAGACTTAGGTGTGCAGGCCATGTGGCACGAATGGGAGAGGAAAGAGGAGTTCACAGGATCCTTGTTGGGAAACCTGATGGTTAGTTTATAATTTTATTAAATATAAAATAAATTACTAAATATATAAAATACATTATGATTATTAAATACATATACTATAAAGAATTAACGTGTTACTTTCATACATATATCAGCTATTTATAAAGTAGCAAACTAATTCCTTTACTAATTGATTAAAGATGTCTTAAAATTACAAGATAGTTGAAATAGTTTTATTATGTGTAAGTTTTGGTTTAGTTTTTGCTTTCTATTAATATGAATCAATTAGATTTTATAGTTATATTTCTTATTTTATATTTATTGTGCGTATATTCTTATTGATGAACATATGTTAACGATCTCTTGAAAGAAGAGAGAGAGATCGAGAGAGAGAGAGATGGAGAGAAAGAGAGAGAGAGAAAGGGAGAGAGAGAGAAAGAGAGAGTGAGAGATATAGAGAGAAAGAGAGAGAGAGAAATATAGAGGGAGAGAGAGAAAGATATAGAGAAAGAGAGAGAGAAAGAGAAAGAGAGAGAAAGAGAGAGAGAAAGAGAGATAGAAAGAGAGAGAGAAAGAGAGAGAGAAAGAGAGAAGAAAGAGAAAGAGAAAGAGAGAGAGCAAGAGAGAAGAAAGAGAAAGAGAAAGAGAGAGAGATAGAGAGAGTGAGTGATATATATATATATAGAGAGAGAGAGAGAGAAAGAGAGAGAGAAAGAGATAGAAAGAGAGAGAGAAAGAGAGAAAGAAAGAGAGAAAGAGAAAGAGAAAGATAAAGAGAGAGAGAAAGAGAAAGAGAGAGAGAAAGAGAAAGAGAGAGAGAGAAAGAGAGAGAGAAATCATGCAACACTGACAAACACACTACTTTGTGTGGGTTTTCGATATTATCCTAAGTACAGTATATTTTAAGTCGAACTAATTGTTGTAACAGAAACTCTTCCCCGCAAATTTTTTTCCGGGAGTGTTTTTTTTTTTGGGGGGGGGGAACAAGATTGTTGGTGCGGGCAAAACCCCCCTGCACCCCCCTCCCAGGATTTCGGACTGTGATTTATAATTTTCAGTTGCTTTTCTAAAACGTTTGGCTAATCACGGTGATGACGATGAACGATGATTAGATGGAATTGATGAAGGTACTGGAACCTTCTCTTGCGAAATATTGGAATCAGCCATTCAGTACGCTCGTCCACTGAGGCGAAGATGGCAGCTAGTGTGAGTTTTCATTCACACGCCCACCATCCATCACAAAGGAACAATAAATTAAAAACTTTCAACCACGATTAGCCGGATGGTTGTGTCCCAACCACTTCTTTGAAACTCCTCCGAATGATCGTCTGATTAAGTACGATAACCGCTTCTCCTTCCTAGAAACAGACGCCTCGACACGTCCATAAACACGTCACAGAGACAATGCAAGGATCGGTCTCAAAATCCCACTGAACATTTCTCCAGATCACCAACGTCATAAAAAAAATGTCCAGTTTCAATTTCAAAGGAAACGTGACCGCGTGAATCCTAGTATGTGTGGTATTGTGTGAAAGGGTGGGTCTGTTTTGATCTTTGACTTGTGTGTTCTCTCGCACCCATCTGTTCCTCCTGTCACATGTTTCCGAGAAGGCGCACGTCAATGCGATGGCAAGGAAAGTGACTTTTATTTGTCACCTACTGATGGCCAGGACGCATTGTCTAGGCGTCGCTTCAATTTAAGTCTGGGGTTAATTTAATTGTGATAAATGGGCCAAGAAAGGGACTCCATGTGCAGTTCCTTCAAGCTATTCTGTCTTATTATCCCACTAGTGTTGCCCACATGACGAGGCATGGGACGAGACGAGACATGGAACGAGACGAGGCGCGGAACGAGACGAGACATGGAACGAGACGAGCCATGGGACGAGACGAGGCATAGGACGAGACGAGGCATGGGACGAGACGAGGCATGGAACGAGACAAAGCATGGGACGAGACGAGGCATGGAACGAGACGATGCATGAAACGAGACGAGACATGGAACGAGACGAGGCATGGGACGAGAAAAGTCATGGGACTAGACAAGACGGCTCATGAAAAGTCTCGTCTCGTCTCGAAAAAATACAAACAAAATATTTAACCAGTTCCAAATACTTACTTGGGAATAAAGCAGTTTCCGTGGAAACCCAGACCAGCGTTAATTACATCTAAAGAAGGGTATCCTGCAAAGAGTAGTGAATACCCGTGGGGTATTTATAGAGCCAAGTCAAGTTGCAAACTAACGAGGGGGAGTATAAAATAGTAACAATATTAAACATAAGATTCCTTTCTTTGTTATTTAAAGGGTGCCAAACAGTGTAAACCAGTTGTTATATTACACATTTAATTAATCATTTATCAAGTATCGAGCTTAAGAACTGGCTAAATAATATACAATACATAACATTTGAGGGAAGTAACAATATATTTTTTAAGAAAATACTGTTTTTACCTAACTTTGTTAATTAAATACTAGAACATTTTGGCAAATTATAAATAAAATATACCTATTTCTTTGGTATTTGTACTATAGTCAAGGAAAATGTTACTAAAACTTGGCTAGTAAATGTGAGTGTCTTGGCATTATTTGTCCGTAACTGAATAGTGTAACTTGTGAAGCTCGCCAAAGACAAAATGTTTAACCTCAATTTTGAAAGCTAACTGACTCTAGCGTTTTGACTTACACGTAGCATAGGCCTCTATAGTGGTAAGATACGCCCAGTCTGTAAATGTTCGGAAATAGTGTCTCCTTCTCTGTCGATCAGGACTAAGAGTGTCTACAAGTGTTTCAATATATTTCCTAGCATAACTAAATTTTCAAGAAAAGAATACCTTGTGCCCGGATAGCTTAGTTGGTAGTCGACTTCCGTGGCGGAATGGTTATGGTATGGCATGGGTATTTGTGTTTGTCCAAACGTGAAAAACTGAGAATACTGTAAAAATTGAAAAGTGTAAATTTGAAAAAGTGTGAATGACGGGGGATACCACCGCGTAGGGGTATTCCTTTGAAAAAATAATTATAAAATGGTATAGCATTAAGCTTTTAACCTATCGATCTAGGGTTCTAGTCCCTGACCTGGCGTTTACCATTTTTTTAAATTTTGTCACCGGATCTTGTACAGACTAGATATAAAATATATTTGCAGTCTAACAGATTATCAGTTTTCTTCAAATTTCGCAAGTAAATATCTCGAATATCAACATCTTTAGCTAACAGTACAGCATAACTAGTATTTTTTATGGTAGGAATGCTCTGTTGGTTGAACCTACACCTACTGTAATATATCTGTGGTATTAACGTATGTGCAGCCCATACCTTTTGGGGCATGTTGTCTCCTCCGTTGCATTTTCTCTCCATTATCCTTATCGTCGCGATTAGCCTCAAAAGCAAAAAGCGAAATCTTATATTTGCTCTTCTTATATCTCTGAAACCACCTATACTATTGAACTACATTTAGTGAATTTTGCCGCCTTCCTGATTGATCTGTTTCTGAAATTTCTCAGAAATATAGACAATCATAGTTCTTGCCTACATTTAACACCCGACATAATTTGAATTGCATTCTAGTTAGTGTTGGCCTGTAAGTGCTTCTGGTACATGTAGTTACTTGAAATAGCAAATATTGGGTGTGTAGAGGATAGCCTTCTTGTGGAACAGTAAAAAATCAACCTTATTTCCTCGTAATACTCCCTGTAAGCACTTCTTGCAGGCTAATAAGGCTCTGGCGTGTGGTCCTATGCCTACTGCAAGGGTTGCTATTTATGTATACGGAACTGGCAACACTAATGTTGCTACGTAACATCTAATATATCCATCGTAAAGTTGGGCATTTCTATGGTATATGTACCCAGAACGTTGTGCTTACGGATGCTATTTTTGTTTGTTACAGGGACTTGAAAATTTCATCGGAGGCCAACAATGGAATTAACTCGAGAATATTTTCGAGCAATGATTTTCTACGACTTTCGACGTGAATTATCTCAACAACAGTGCATCGATCAACTCACTTCGACTTTTGGCGATGAAGCACCATCTAAAAGCACTGTATATCACTGGTTTAGTGAATTCAATCGTGGCAGTCGTTCGCTCACGGACGAATCTAAAGAAGGCCGTCCAAAATCGGTTGTTGTGCCAGAAAACATTGATGCTGTGCGAGAACTGATAATGCAAGATCGTCACGTGATATATCGTGAGATTGAGGCATCCCTGGGCATTAGTATGTCTAGCATACATAAGATATTGCATGAACATTTAGCCGTGAAGAAGACTTGTTCGCGTTTGATCCCGCATAATTTGACAATCGCTCAAAAAAAGGCTCGTGTCGATTGGTGCAAACAAATACTCACAAAATACAATCGTGGTGCTTCAAAAGCCGTGTATAACATCTACACATGTGACCAATCTTGGATCTATGCATATGAGCCCGAAAGCAAACAGCAGTCGACGGTGTGGGTGTTCCAAGATGAGCCAAACCCAACAAAAGTTGTTCGTGCAAGAAGCACTTCGAAGCAAATGGTCGCCTGTTTTTTTGGGAAAAAATGGACATGTGGCTACAGTGCCACTAGAGAATCGTAGAATTATACATATTTTTTTGTTTGTTATTCCGGATACATAAATAGCAACCCTCGTACAATCATCCGTAAGGTTGGTGTTGTCCTATAAATTGTCGATATACATGGTAAGTGCTCTCTTTACAACCTAAGCTTTAAGCTTCAATCAGCTGACTTTAGTCCTCAGAGACATATAGTTTTGTAGTAAAAAATAAGCCTCGTATAATATAACAGATAAAAATAACACCTTTTATTAAGTCAATCCCTCAAGGAAACCAGTAATAGGGTAGGGTGGTACATTTTCGATATAGGTACTATTTCGATCACCCATTCTAAGATTTTGCTTCCTGTTACTGTTGTTCCGTGGGGTGTCAGGTGTGTTGTGCAGAAACATCGAGAAATTCTACGGAAAACCCGGAGAACCAGACGTAATTTTGTATGGCAAGGTGAGTACGTTGTAGATAGAATAGGTCCTTTGTATATAAACGTCTGCCTGCCATTTTGCGTGTCCCGTGTTTATGCTTGAACGTAGGACAGCGAAATTCAGGTAAAACGTGGACAAGCATGTGGTGTCTGTAGCATGTGACATCTGTAGCTATCTGGTGAGAGATAAGGTAACTACAGAAATATTTGTTTCCATGCACAAAGTGGTACATATTCGATAGGCGGAAATGGTACAATGGTACAAGCGAGGTGTCGTACATCTGGAGTCAAGGGCGTAGACAAAGTTTTCTCGGAGCGAGGTTTAGAGTCCCTTATCTTAAACATAGGACGCCAAATTATTTTCGTTTTATCAAGGAGTAAACTTTTAAGGTACTTATCCGATAAGGCCCGAACACCTCTCACTCGTTTATTTCGTTAATTTTATCATTGATACTTACCTATTCTGCATTGCGGAAGATTCTTTAAGGTGAAGTTATGCCTTTTTCCATAAAATAGTGTCAACTTTTCATATTACGAGTCATTATTTGTCTTCCTTGTTATGCTTGGGTAACAGACAATATGGCGTGCACTCGTCTTGGATCATCGCGCTTCGTGCTTGTGTTTTGTCGATTTGGAGTGGGTATGCAGTGTTTCAACCTTCGTAACCGAAAAATACCTACTTTCGTGTTCATTATGTCATCACAAACCATTGACGGATAGCCCCAAAAACCATTCACGATAGCCCCAAAAACCATCCACGATAACCCCACGAACCATTGACGGATAGCTCCAAAAACCATTGACTGATAGCCCCAAAAACCATTCACGATAGCCCCACGGACCATTTCCGGCACGGTTAGGTTAGGTTGGGTTAGGTTAGGTAAGCTTAGTTAAAAAAAAATCTCGTAAAAAAAAAGGCACGTTTGGAAAGACTGGCGAGACCGCGTGCCTTTCGACGCTCGTGCCATCTACACGTACATAATGGAAACAACGGCCTAATGTTTCAGAAGATGCAAGTTCCTTACGTAACAAGTGATTATTTCTTGTTCTGCAGCATTATATGGTGAAGTTTTCAGTTTCCGTGAAAGAAAATACCTCCAAGAACTTCAACAATGCTACAGAAACTCATTTCAGTAAGTAGTTTCTCCTGTAAATTTGAAGAAATCTGTTCGGGCGATATCGAATAGTTACCACTTTTAATAAACGTACATTATTATAATTATATAGAGACTTATTAAACGCGTTATTTCTTTGTTTAATTCACGGTCGTATATATTAATGAGATCTGCATTTTGCGTATCGATCCCGTACCATACCCGACATCACGCTACAATATAGAAACAATAAGAGGGGTTCAACTTTCAGTAGCCCAAGGATAGTAAAATTTTTATACTTATAAAGCATTAAAAAATAATAATAATAATAATAATAATAATTTTGTACACAATGGTTACTAATTATTGTTATTATTATCATCATCATTATTATTATATTATTAAAAATTCACAATCAAACAATATTTCCTTTTAAACAATCTCATTCTACATACCAATGTGCAACTATCAGCAAAAACGAAGTGTAGAAGTGCATTCATATTTATATTTTCAACTGAAAAATATATCAAAATATGTCTCAATTTTGACTTTTTGAGACTCAACAGAACTAATTATTGCCAATTACAGCATATTCTGAAATATGCTTAGGCTATGAAGAAAATAACATTATTGTAATTGAAGAATATGTGATCATTATATATAAACCATAAATAAAATTTTCAAAAATTTTGCAAGTAATAGGCTATAATGAAATGATTAATTCTTGATTGAATTATGTAAAATGTTTATTACAACAATGGGAAGGATTGGGGCCCGTTTAACACTCCCTTTCTGGGCATGGATTCTATATACACAAAAATCAAACATTGGATCATATTTATAGGCCTACATACACAGAACCGATCCCGGAGATTTCTGCATCTTTGGAGAGAAGAGAATTCTTTTGGCACATATCAGACAACTTTATTTGTGTTCAGTTGTTTTTATGGGAAGACAAATTTGACAACTTTTTTAAAAAAATGCGAACCAATAACAATAGTAATTATAGCCAGAATTTGATTTCAGGGGGAATCAAGCCGTATCAGCAGCCGCCATATAATGGCGAAAAACTGAGGGTAGAAACCCTGAAGATAAATTTCTTAGTATATTACAACTTCGTATGCTAGATGTTTAATCCTCCTAAGGAAGTAACATCAATTACAACTATACACTACAGAGTGTTCGAAAAGTCACGCAACCCGGTGTTTACGACCGTATAACGGAATAGCGAAACGGAATGAGAAGAAACGCTTTCTGCCAAGAGAATGCCCTCTATATTGGGAAAATGTAGAGAGACAAACATATGTAAGAACATGCATGTTTTAATAACAAATAAGCAAAGTGTTACCAAAGGCTGAAAAAAAATTGCAAATCGTGTGTATTGATGCACAGAACTCACTGAGGTAAATTATTGCAACATTTCACAATACCAACGAACAATTTGGATGGCCATCTATTGAATTTGACAGAAGAAGAACTTTGACGAAGTTTCAAAAACATTGCACAAGGGAATAAATGGGCTGTTCCAAAAATCGATGTTTTCACAATATTACGAGGGACACTGGCAACACTGTTGCTGTCACGTGTCACTAACAGACGTGTTTCACCTCAGGCTATCACACTAAGGCACTTTTAACAACAGAGGAGAAAGTTGGTTATTCTGGAACATATGCAATAAATTACATACACCTTGCAACCCTGAAATGTGGGTACAGAAGAACGTGTATCAATTGTTATATTTTCTGTGCCTTAGGTGGTTGCTGTTTGCCGCCAACGGCATTCCAGATTGGGTCTACTTATGCTGACGTCGTGTGTGTGTTTTCATAATGCCATATTCTACACAGGAAAGAGTGTTTATTGTTGAAGAATATATCCGAACATCGTCATATTCTGGCGTAAGAGAAGCATTTAGTGCCAGGTTTCCGACTACTCCCTCTCCAGATAAGTCGTCAATTTTTCGTCCGTTTCGCCATTCCGTTATATGGTCGTAAACACAGTGTTGCGTGACTTTTCGGACACTCTGTACTATGTAAATTAGATATTTGTTTGATTTCGGAAGTGGAGCCCTCCCCCTGGCTACGTGTCTGGACAGCGCTATTTTAATGTATGCAATGTTGCTACGACTCTTATAGAAACATTTGTGTTGCAAGTGGGCATTACATTTCTTTACAATGTAAAATTTAGTATCGAGCTGACACGTTAATCTTGTAATAATCTTGTAATTAAAAGACAATCATTTCTTCGAATTATTCATTGATAATGACAAGAAATATGGAGAACGTTGAAAGAGGGATTGATTTTTTTTTCTGGTTGGGAACTAAATTAAGGAGGTAAAGTCTGAGAAAGAAATTGTACAGCGAGGGGAATTTCCATGGCTTAAACACCTTCAGTCTTCCGTCGGTACCACCCAACTTCTCCTCCCCGATGGCGCAGTGGTAGCGTCGCCGCCTTGTACTCAAAGGGGTCCCGGGTTCGATACCCGGTGGAGGCACATAGTGTGCATAAAGTGGATATAAAACACCAAATCAATCAATCAATCAACCACCCCGCTTCTCTATTCATATTAATGTTGTTATTGCATTTTTCTAATCCGTGTCTTGTTTCTATTTGAGGAAATTTCCACGTGCAGCGAGTTTGAACACATTGAACTCCGCCACGATTGAGCCTATCCGAGAAGAGCAAGGTGCTTCGACTTCTGTGGCAGAAAGTGTGCAAATCTTGATATGAGCTTCGAGAATATATGTGAAATTACAAATGATGTCAGATTTATGTATGTTCTTTCAGTAGTTATGCGAGGGCCATTCCAAAACAAAGAGTGCAAGTAAATGAACGTACAGTATGACAGGCATGAAGCATCAATAATTCTTTGCTCACATCAAAGAGCTTATGCTTATCTATATGTTCACCTAACCAACTTAGTTCTAGATATAAGGTAGGCGCAGGTAAATACACCATATTAAGGGTTTCGAATCTTCAACCTCATTGTCTAGTATATGAGAAAAACAGCATATGTACCTTTTAGAGCAACCATTATAGAAAGTGGTGTATTTACAAATACCTACAATTTCCTAGAGACATAATACACCGAGCATTCCAGAGGTTCCACAACAGACTATCAGAATGTGTACGCCGACATGGAACACATCTTTCCGATGTCATCTTCAAGAAGTAAAGTGGCATGTAAGAGCCATTGTTAATGCATTTCAATCATGCATACTCTGTACATGCATTTTCATGCATTTTTACGTATGTTTGTTCGTGCATTTACGTCAAATGAAATGTTCCCGTTTCCCTGCGATATCCTGTATTAGTCTAATTGGAGTGCTAATTGGAGGTACTGCGGCAGTAGGAACTGGCAACTGTGTCCTGTTACTGGTAGTCTGTTCTCATTGCACACGCCAGTCCAGAGACCAGTATTCAAGATGGCGGACAACAGTGTGAACGTGTACACGGAACAGTGTGTGGTGATGAAGTTTTTAGTGAAGGGGGGCATAAAACCAGCTGATATTTACAGAAGACTGCAACCACAGTACGGTGATGAAACACTCAGCCGCAGTATGACATTTGAATGGTGTAAGCGCTTCAAAGACGGCCGTACGTCTGTCACCGACAGTCCCGGTCGTGGTGCTCTCCAGCCCACAGCAGTCATTCCTGGAAACATTCAGCGCGTGGAACAGCTTTCATTGACAATCGTCGCATAACCTGTCGTGAAATTGCTAAGGTGTGTAAACTTTCGGTAGGAACAGTAAACACAATAATTCATGACATTTTGCTATTCCGAAAAGTTAGTGTTTCTGAGGAAGAAACGGCCTGGTTTAATCACGAAGGGTGTTCTGTTTCTGCAGGACAATGCAAGACCTCATACCACTCAACGCACTATGCAAACATTCCGGGAAATCGGCTGAGAATTATTTGCCACATCTGCCTTACAGCCGGACTTGGCGCCAAGTAATTTCCACATGTTTGGATCCCTAAAATAATTCCTCGGAGGTCAGCAGTGATGACGAAGTGAAGCAGGCTGTCCTAGAATGGTTAAAACGTAGAGACAAATCTTTCTATGCCGAAGATTTCCAGGCATTAGTTAAACGATGGAATAAGTGTATAAATGTAGCAGGGGAGTATGTCGAAAAGAAAAAAAAGCAGTTTCCACCCATCGAAATTAGTTCTTTCATTTTATGAACGCACCTCGTAAATAAACACAGTTTGAAATTGTATTACTTAATTTGCTGCTCCGTGCTTTACCTCTGACTTTGCTGATGATACAACTGCTTTACTAGATTCTGTTAACGATGTAACCTTAATTCAAAGAACGGAAAAAGCTCTTACTGAACTACAAAGCTGGTTTTAAGCAAACAAACTTCTATGAACAATGAAAAACTAATAGAAGAAAATTTGGTATATCTAGAGCCTTCTAAAAAGCAAGAAAATTTTCACAGTAGAGCATATTGCTATAACAGCTACTTGCAATATTAAATTTCTTGGAATATTTATAGACCAGTGTCTTAACTGAAAAGTTCACATAGATCATTTATGCAAGAGGCTAAACACAATATGCTACCAATTAAGAACTCTAAAAAATAGTTTGAATACGGTACGCATGCATAATATTTAGTTTTCAAATTTCGAAAGCATTTTGAAATATGGTATTCAATTTTGAGGGAACTCGGCACAATCGCAGAGGATTTTTAAAATACAAAAAAGAGCATTGCGTAGATATTTTGGCAAATGCACACAAAACTGATACATGTAAACCTCTTTTTTTAAAAAAAATTCCCACATTAGCACTTCCAAAGTTTACACAAACTTGAAACACTCACTTTTGTACACGAAACGAAATCGAACTATCCAAAGAACATACACAATTACAATACCAGACAAAAACATAATTTTCATATTCCCAATGCTCGGCTAACTGCATACCAAAAAATACCATTTTGCACAGGGCATCCAGTTAGACAATAGTTATTCAGTTAAATAATTTCAGGAATTAAAATAATTTAAGATTGTATACGCTATGTAATATTATACTTTTACAACACTAGTCCACTATTTAATAAAAACTTAAAGATACTTAGGTATAATTTGTTATGCTGATGTATTATACAATTGTTACTATTATAAAAAAAACAGTGCCCAATTGATGTGTATACTGCATGTGTATATATATGCATATTATGTACCCCTCAGGGGTACTTTCGGTGTGAAAAGTTCTCAATAAACTCGTCACCCGTCGGTCAAAGGGTTCTAGGGTTCTACCCTCCAATACAAAAGGTGAAATCGGGTACGACGTTACCGTTCCGCCATCTGGGAGGCCCAGGTATGGGGGAATCAGAAAAGGCTCTTGCAGCTTTAGCAAATCCAATAGAAACTTCTCACATAAAGAGAGACTAAAATTAGATTAAATAATAATAATAATAATTTTTTGGCTCGGTGCCTTGGGACTACGACCATGAGACTTGTATTCAAATAATGTTATTATGTAACTATTAATATGCTACTTGTGGAGGTATGAACTAATAATTCAGCAATTTTTACGTTAGCACTATTTTGGTCCAAGGTTTCGTCATATTTTTACGTAAACTTACCAAACAACAAACTGTTCACGAATAAACTCACTTGCAACATCTCAACTAAACATGTTCTTGCCAGTAAGAAATCAGTTTTATCGCTTCAGGTGTGCACGTATACATTTAGAACCTTATAGACCACGAATTATTTTGTTAGCCTCATGGCGTGCACGGAAGGTGATTAGAAGAGGGCATTGTCTCCTTTTTTGACAGTCTCTCCCAACGAAAAAAAATATTTTGAATGCAGGTAAAGATGGCAAAATGAAGAATTCGTTCTTTAAAAAGAAATTGAGCTTAACCGCTTGGGAAATTCCTTCGCAAGCTAAGAAATTAATTTCGATGAATTTGGTTCTCCGTAATAATTATAGATGGCTGGACCATAGTAAGGAAACAAAAAAATATTTTCAGTTCAGTTATATCCAGGTAATACTGCGAAAGAATTTACAGTGTAACTTTCTTTAATATAATGTTTACAATAATGTAAAACACAAAAGTATTTGTTGATGAATATCCTAATTTAGAAGAATAGGGTAAAACGAACTCGTGATTGTAGCTAAGTAAAATATCATTATATATTTAGACAGTAGTGATTACAACAAAAAAATACTTCCGATTTATTGTTCTTGAATTACTATAGGTTGTTTATACTATTACGGCGGACGGTCCTCGTTTTGGCAAGGGTAGTGGGGAGCGGGGAATGCGCAACAGACAAATCAGACAACAGCGGTGGCGCCGGGAGTTACCACGCGGCGGGAAGAAGTATTACGTGAACCTCGTTCTACAGGATGCTGTGTTTCTTATCGCGCTGGATTGGTGGATTTCCCGCTCGACACATCACTTGCCAGCATAGGATCGGCCGCCGTAACAGTAGAAAATACCTTTAGTTCCAAAAACACTGGGATTCCTGTGTAATTTATTATTCTTTTCTGATTATTATTTGAGTTATTGTCTAAAAAAATATAGTTAAAATTTAGTACAACTTGAGATGTTAACATCACGAATATTCGAAATTGTTGCAAGGCACGGTGCGAATTTCTGAGAGGGGTTAGGAGATTTAATCTTTATGTTAGAAAATGGGTTTCTAACACTCCTAAACCTAACCTCCTAACCTAACAATGTAGACTTTATTAGAATTTTAACTGTGAAAATAATGCACGTAGGTTGGTTAGGAGGGTTAACATCCATTTCTGAGAATAATAAACGTGAAAAATTCAGGTCATTAGAAATACAGGGTGTCCAACTATAAGTTTTAATAACTTCAATTCTAAGGAATATATTTACATGCTGTTTGTTGTACGTGATGCAGAAACTCATAAAGCCACCCCCCTCCCGCTTAGGTGTGAACCTCAATGTGAGTACCGTTGGTTGCACGGAGCACATCCGGCCGAAATTCAATTTCCGCCCATGGACGCTGTAACATGTCATCTGTCATGGTGTGGAACGCATCGACGATGTCAGTGATGTTTGCAATGTGTGTACGGGACACAGACTTCTTCACGTAACCACACAGGAAGAAGTACATAGTGTCTATGAACCAAGACACACATTGCGGTATCTCCTGTGCCGTTCACGTGGTCAATCACTTTATGAATTTCTATCATGTACAACAAACAGCATGTAAATATGTGAATTGGAGTTATTAAAATCTGAAATGTAAAGATAATTCTTGGACACCCTGTATGCTTATGGAATGTTCTGGTTCTGCTTTAGCAAACTCAATTAAATTTTAGCCTCCCCGATGGCGCAGTGGTTGCGTCGTCACCTTGTGATCAAGGGGCCTCGAGTACGATACCCGGTTGAGGCACAAAGTAGTCCGGATTCCACTTTAAGCTGTAGGTCCAGACCCGATTAGCCTTGCTGTGCAATCAATTATTCAATCACATTTTAGGAAAATAAACTTTTGGGTAAAAAAGACAACAGGGTGTAGATTTGGACTTCATTAGACTTTTATTTAGTTGTAAAAGTAAAAAATAAAAAGCTATGTAATCTTGTATATTTCTCCACACGAGAAATGAGCAGCGTATTCATTGCACGGTGTCAACGAACAACAGAGTTCATTAGCATGCAGTACACCAGCAGCAAATGCAGTATTCAAGCTATGCTCCTCACTGACTGTAGTGGTTGTAGTGTTTCACGTGGAGCACACGCAGTCCTCTGGCACCGGATAAGGAACCTTGATCCAGAAGCAACGATACCTTCTCTTGCTCTTCTGGTACACATCTATGCGAAAGAAAAAAAATGTGTTTAGAAAATAGAATAACTTTAGATGTACAGGAAGGGAGTGACATGTAAAACAACCGATGTTAGTGTGGAAACCATAGTTTTCGGAGTTGCTAAAATGAATAGTGACACTCCCAATGCCATTCAACTCCAAGTTCATTTTACACTATAGTTAGAATTCATTATTTTTCTGTATAATAGAAGACTGGAATAAATAAATACCCGAGCAACGCCGGGAAATCAGCTAGTTAAACTATAATAATTTCAGTACCTTTTCCAGTGAAAAGAAAACATTCTCGATGTACTATATAAATGTAACTTAAACTATTTTTATAGTATTTTTAATGATAGTTTACGAAATATCAGCTGCCATGTTTATTTGAAGTTTAATGATAATGATAATGGTTTAACATGATTCATATTTTGTATATTATTCTACACTAAATTTTTACTATTTTTGCCTATAAAAATTATTGATTTTTAAATCAAGATAAAATTAAATGTATTTACATATTATATTTCCTCTCGAATGAGCTTCACCTCATCAGTACATATATATTTTTTCCTTTCTTTTCCTTTCTTACAGCCTAATAAACACCATTACATGATTACGAGATTAATGTACTTTCACCAAAAGTGATTCCGATATCTACAAAATCCTTATGTACATTATTCTATAAATTATGTCTTGAAAGTGATTTAAACGAATTATCTATTTTTGAAAAATCACCTGACTTAAATCGTGATTTAAATCGAGTTTTATATCAATCCACCTCGGTGTCTAGTGAGAAACTATGACAAATAGCTGATTCAAGATTGCTGCCAGCGATTATTCTTCTCTGATGCATAGAAATAGCGATAACTTCACTTCTATTAGAGCTAGAGAGATATATTTTTTAATATATTCACAATAAAGTTAGAATAAATAAACTAGTTAGATAGGTGAAATAAATAAATATAAAAAAATATTGAAGGAAATAATAAATAAATTATGAAACAAAAAAATCAGATCAATAAGAAAATGTAAAGCATAATATTTTCATAACATTGTAAAATTAAGTTCCTCTCATTTACCACTCAATGATTCGGAACTTTTATCATTAGGACATGCATAAAGTATTACCTTTTCGTTTGGACGTTACATTCCTTGGACGCTCCAATAGCCAATTCCTAGCAGATTTTCGAAGTCTGAAAGAAAGAGTAAAGAAAAGTAGGAACAAATATTCGTAAATCGAGTTAAATTTTACTTATTCATCCGTATCTTACATTACGATTCAAATTATCAGTTTCGTGAGTACGAGCCATGGAGTCGTAGTGCGTTTTGCTAACCAAAGAGGGCATCATGAGTTACGTAACAGTAAGTCAAATTAAATTGTGCCACATTAATAACAACATCAATAAAACGCACTGTTTTACTTACAAAATATTACTTTTGCGTGAGTTTGAGTTCCAATTTCATTGACATTCTCTTCTTAATGCTTTTGCTTTACAATTTTTTCAGTGTCCCAATTTTGTATTCTAAATAGTACAAATTAAGGATGAACAGTAAGAAATAACAGGGATCGGATTATAAAGGTACAAACAATATTACACACACACAATACATAATTTACGGACTGTTTATTGGGCTTAAAATACTAGATGATTCCTAGTGCTTGTCTACTTTTCAGGTAGCCCTACTGTTGAGCCTAGTGCTGATCAAAAGCAACTCCGTAAAAATAAGCGACGAAATACACGTATCCTACTTGGCACGCAACCCAAATTACACGAGCTAATTCCGCCAGTAAGTGGCGCCTCCAACGACATGGACCGAAAGTATTTACGTTCACGACGAGCGCACGAAAATGTAACATTACGAAAATGAAGCCCAGGACGTTGATGCAGGTTAGGATGTGATACGTGGAAGTGAAGCTACCAGGGTTATTGAACAGGCGTTGGTTTACGAACAATTACTCCAAGCGTATGAGTGAGTTTATCAGCAGGACAACGTTTTTCGATTTGATTTGTTATAAAATCCTAAAATTAACATAAAGTTCCGTTTGCGATAATTTTACGCTGGTGAATTGCTAATACCAAGACTGCATTAGCTCTTTGAATGTTTAATTTTTAATAGCCTACAGTATGTAACATTGTTATTCATACACATAGAATTTCCGAGGATAAAATGTCATATCTACTAGTAAATATAATCATTTTCATATGTACCTGGAAATTAATGTTAATGAAGGTTTCACCAACAAATGTCAATAAAAATGTATGTTCAAAGTGTATAAACAGAGCATATAATTTGTGTGAAAAGAGAAAAACACGTTGTTTCATGCAACATTGTTATTCGTACAGGGAAAAGTTTCAATCTTCCTCGCATACAGCGCCACCGCTATTCGGGCGATTTCGTGCAGTTTGCAACTTCGTAACAAGTTTGAACATGCAGGCGCGCTCCCGTCAAGCGGAATGCTGGCGTAGGTATTCTTGTAGGCCTATCGTCTATCTATCAGCGGGTTCGAAATGGGCAAGGTTAAAGAACTTAGTTCCGATCTGAAGGATGTTATTATCAATTTGACCCTTAGAGGCTATTCGTTAAGAAAAATTGTACAAACAGTCAATAAATCACACTCCACAGTTCAATACATAGTAAACAAATTTAGAGAGGAAGGTTCAACACAGAATGTGCCGAGAAAACCAAAAGAGAGACGGTTGAATAAACGTGATGAACGCTTTATTTTAAAAAGAGTGCGAAAAAAAAACCCGACTAAGTGTTCCTCAGTTACGACCGTTAGTAGAAAATGTTGCTGGCAAGATGATGTCCAATCAAACTGTCCGACGTGCTTGTGGAAGCATGGATATCATGGCAGAATACCACGAAAGAGGCCTTATGTAAATAAGGTGAATAGCAGGAATAGACTTTCATTCGCGAAAGAGCACATCCACAAGGACCAGGAATTTTGGGATAGTGTCATATGGTCAGACGAGTCCAAGATTAATATATATATACGGATCAGATGGGATAAATAGGGTCTGGAGAAAATCAAATAAAGACAATGATCACATTAACACAGTTCCAACAGATAAACACGGTGGTGGGTCATTAATGATTTGGGGCTGTATGTCGTCCAAAGCTGTTGGTACCATCCAGTTTATTGATGGTATCATTGATGCATATGTCTATTTGGACATATTGAAGAACAATGTAAAGCCGAGTGCCCAAAAAATGGACATGCCGTCTATCTACAGATTCCAACAAGACAATGACAGTAAGCATAAGGCGCGAGTTAACATGAATTGGCTAATATGGAATGTGCCCTAACTACTACAAACACCAGCTCAAAGCCCAGACTTAAATCCCATTGAGCATTTATGGGCAATTTTGAAGAGGCGAATCCATAAAGCAGGCGTCAAGTCCAAACAAGAGTTGAAAACTGTTGTGCAAGCCGAGTGGAATAAAATAAGCTCTGAAACATGTCGGAAACTGGTTAATTCTATGAAGAACAGGTGTCAAGCAGTAATTAAAGCCAAAGGATACGCATCAAAGTATTAGAACTGTCAGTCAATTTGCTTTGAATATACTTTTTTATTTTATATTATTAAGTGTACGAATAGAAAAGTTGTAAAAAAATGGGGTGTTTCTCTTTCAGTTTCATTTAATTTATTATTGTCATTGGTTATACAGAATTTGGGTAAGATTTTATGTTCCTAATGGTATTAGTTATTGAATTGTAAAGAAACAATTTCAAGAGAGTGTATTTCCTTTCAGACATTAAAGCATTTTCTTTGAGAATCCGTGTGTACGAATAAGAATGTTACATACTGTATAAATAGGCATAGAAGTTCTCGTTCTAGATCAGCTGTCTGTCTCGTCTTGCCTCCTGATAACTGTTTCGTTCTGATCTCGCTCCATAAGCTATACTGCTTCTTGTCTCGATATTACAGACTTCAATCAAGTCTCAACGGATCCAATCTCGTTCACCTATCGATATTTAAGCAGCATTCTCGATCTTGGTCTATTCTCAACAAGACAAATAAAAGGGTTGTAGACACACATACACACAAAGAAAGTAGGAGTCAATTATGGGTCCTCCTACTATCTGTTCAGACTACCCTACTGGTTCGGCATTGCATATTGATATGGATATGTAGGATTACAATTTGATATAAAAAGAAATGGAAGATTACCAGAATCTAATAACAAAACACGTAACCAGCTACATTTAAGCACCAAAGTTTGTTTTTTCCATAAACCTATAATCTCATTTTCTGTAGTAAGGGCTTTACAAGTGAAGTGTTAATTAAAAAAATATGAATATTTATTTACGTTTTCCTTGGAAATCCTCAATACTCTACTACTTTACTAAATAATTTTGCTTGGCACTTTATGCTGCTTCCACTTTCAGATTTTTTTATCTATTCTCATTATTAGTGTAAATTATCAAAAGAAATTTGTTGACTGGTATCAAGCTGGTATCAAGGAGTAAAATCATATTCTCTTTTTTCGACGAAATAAATTTAGAGAAGCCAAAGTGTAGTAGAAGAAATCGAAAATTTAAATAAATAAGTTGGGGGCTGCATTTGCTATGTAACACGATATGTTCCATTGTTTTATTTCGGGTTTATTGCTTGTAAATTAAACCAACTGCCGATGAGAATAATATATATAATAATTAATGATAACACCATTAAGCCTTGTTTCCATGATAACGAAAAATCCAATATGCTGACCAAGGCAGAATTTATTTTATTTTAAAAAATAAACTAAACGTTACGTTTCAACTTTCTAGCAAGGTCTTTCGTTCACTCGTTCCAGAAATTTCCGGGAGAGAGTAGTATAGTGTTTCAGCTTTGCCTGGTTAGTAACCTAAAATTAAGGGCGTCACCAAGGAGGGGCAAACGGGGGGAACTACCCCTCCCTCGATTTCAGATTTTACATTCATAAGTAGGTCCCGAAGTTAATGATGCTAAGATAAGTTTAAAATGATCCATACATTATTATTATTATTATAATACAAAATAGCTCATACAATCCATAACATATAGATATTAAAATGTAAGCTTATTTTTTTCTTAAATGACAAAATAAAGTCACGGTAAGTGTGAAATTTTGGGAAGTGTAAATACAATGAAAATCCGTAAAGATGCTGAAAATTCAATTAAAACTACAAAAGTGACCAATAATTGAGAAAAAGGGTACAATAATAAGAATAATAACAATAATAACATTCTATTAGTAGTTTATGGTAACAACACTGACATTGATTATATTAATATTACTTCTACTAAGTCTTCTGTTATAACGTGTCTCCACGAATGGTGTATACTCTATCCAGAGAATCTCTGGAGTAAGGCCGCGCATAACGGTAGGAAAGGAGGGAAAGCGAGTAGGCAGAGCGAAGCAGTACACGCTGCTGCAGTGGCTGGTAGCTGCAGTATTTTCCCCCTCCAGTTCCCTCGTTCTCGAGTCACTACTTGTACAGACGTGTTCCGTTTGTAGTAGTAAGGTCGTGCCTTGTAATCAAGGAGTCCCGGGTTCGATAGTGATTCGGATCCCACTCTGCATGGCAGGTTCAGCCCCGAAATGCAGAAAACTCAAAAATCATTTTCTTGTATAAACAAATCCCCTTCACAACACACACATAACATTCTGGCCTGAAATGAACATTCTACTTCCTATGATGAAAAACGATCTTTACCCTCCCTCAAAAAATTCTGTGGACGTCCTTGCCTAAAATGGATGCGAAACTTGGTTCCTTAGATTAAAAGAGGAACATAAATTGAATAGAGAGGTTTAAGAAAGGAATAAGTCTAAAAAGTAAATTTGTGGCAAATCAAGAAAAACTGTATAAGTGGGAGAGTGTGCGTCCAAGAACAACAAAATAAGTACTGGAACGTGAGAACCTGTGTAGGTATAGAGGAGTACGTGAAAAACGATGTATGTAACCAGAATTTGTATAAAATGTAAAAAAGTTGGTGGATTTATTTCCTTCATAAAACGTATGAAGTTCTTGCTGGGTGAAAAAACGGAAATAAAGTGTACAATAGAAAAGAAAATATATTTTCGGGTAGTTTACAACACGAAAGTGCACAATGGAATGAATAATACAAAATAATGCCCAAATTTTGGAAATTTGAAGGCAAGTCAAACAACAAACAGTCATTCATCCACCGACTGATCTTCATAGTGGTGAGAAGTTGTAGGCCAAGTTACCATGACGTCATAGAAAAGTTTTTTGTCGTCTGGAATGTAGGGGATGATTTTCCTAACATCACTCACTCTTTTTTCGTTGATTGGTAATGTGGCATTATAATAGGTCCGGGATTCAGTTCCTTCTTACACCTTACGTTGATTTCAGGGTTCTGTATCTTCCTCTAGGGACTGCTTTTTATATCTTTCTACACTCACGTGTAGAGCGACGCTTTCCGATGATATCGAGTACAAAAGGTCATTTCGCCATTCTTTGGTCTGCATTCCCTTCTTAAACCTGCCGATTCAATTAAGAGTATTTGAAAATAAAATCCTTAAATCCCTCAAAAGCGATGAGGAGACAGGTGAGTGGAGAAGGTTACATAATTTAGAACTACATAATTTGTATTCCTGTCCAGATATTATTAGAATTGTTAAATCAAGAAAACGTAGGTGGGCAGGCTATGTAGCACGAATGGGAGAGGAAAGAGGAGTTTACAGGTTTCTTGTTGGGAAACCTGATGGTAAAAGACCTGTAGGAAGGCCAAGACGAAGATGGAGGGATAACGTTGAGATGGATCCGTAGGGATGGAAAAGATTGGATTTATCTTGCCCAGGGTAGGGACAGATGGAACCCTTCGGGTTTCAGAAGGCTAGAGAGTTAGTAGTTAGTTCTTGCCTAAAATATAATTTTGTCATCAAATATCTGCCTCCCACATTAACGACCAGTACAATCGCGTGATGTAAAACCGCTTTAAAAGTACGTCATGGTAAAGAGAACACATCGTGTTACAGAAATCATTCTCCCTTCCTCAAAGTTCCTTTGTTCCAATGCAGGAAGACAAGGAGATAATGGACTAGTACAAGAAGAAACGGAAAACTAGGTCCACCACTCGCAAAAATAATTGCCGAAGTCCTTGAAGAACAACTCTAATTTCAGGAAGAAATTTCCCGTATTTCAGAAGCAGCCTTCGCCCAAAAACATCTCCGTGGCATGTCCGGTGCGTTAATGGGAAGTATTTCTGGACGTTTTCGTGTCATAGTTGTTCTGGCTTCACGTTGCAGTCTCACTTAATAAAGGTAACTTTTCTGGTAGGTCTGGGAAGCTGTTTGTCCCCCTCGCGGCGTCTTTTGGCAGACCGTAAACATTTTTTTGTGCCTTTTAAGAACGCGACGACATGAAGCAGTGATTTAGAGCGAGACGAGGGTGCAAAAAGAAACCTAGGTGAGTGTTTGAATTGCGAATCGAATTGCGAAAAGACACAGGACATATTATTTGCATGATGTCCAGACGTATGTGTAGCTGTGAACGAACTGCAGTTCTCTCCGTCAGGGTTAAACATAGCTAAATGTTCTAGGAAGAGGGTGCGAAATCCTGGGGGGGGGGGGACATGGGAGCTTCCCCCACAAACAAACTTGTTTTAAACAATCCCCCACCAAAAATTTCCAGGGGGAACACGGAAATTTCTCCCGCAAACACTATTGTTCTAAACCTCACACCAAAAACTTCGAGGAGGAACAGGGATTGGATTGATTTGGTGTTGTGAGTCCACTTTATGCACAGTGAGGCTAATCGTGACTGGACCTACACTTTAAAGTGGGATCCGAACCACTATGTGCCTCCACCGAGTATCGAACCCGGGATCCCTTGAAGAGGAACAGGGGAATTTCCCCCACAAACAATCTTGTTCTAAACAATCCCCCACCAAAAATTTTCAGGGAGAACAGGGAAATTTCCCCCACAAACAATCTAGTCCTAAAAAATCCCCCACCAAAAATTTCCAGGGGGAACAGGGAGATTTAAACGACCAACAATCTTGTCCTAAAAGTTCCCCACCAAAAATTTCCAGGGGAAACGGGGATTCTCACCATCAACAATCTTGTCCTAAAATTCCCTCACCAAAGATTTTCAGGGAAAACGCGGATTTCCACCACCCGTAATCTTGTACTAAAAAATCTTTCACTAAAAATTTTCAGTGTGAACAGGGGAATTTCCCCCACAAACAATCTTGTTCTAAAAAATCCCTCACCAAAAATTTCCAGGGGGAACAGGATAATTTCCCCCACAAACAATCTTGTCCTAGAAAATCCCCCACCAAAGATTTCCAGGGGGAACAGGAAACTTTCTCCCGCAAACACTCTTGTCCTAAACCTCACACCAAATAATTTCAAGGGGGAACAGGAGAATTTCGCCCACAAACAATCTTGTTCTAAAAAATCCCTCACCAAAAATTTCCAGGGGGAACAGGAAAATTTCACCCACAAACAATCTTGTCCTAGAAAATCCCTCACCAAATATTTCCAGGGGGAACAGGAAACTTTCTCCCGCAAACACTCTTGTCCTAAACCTTACACCAAAAATTTCCAGGGGGAACAGGGGAACTTCCCCCCAGAAACAATCTTGTTCTAAAAAAAATTCCCCACCAAAAATTTCCAGGGGGACCAGGGAAATTTCTCCCGCAAACACTCTCGTCCTAAACCTCACACCAAAAATTTCCAGGGGGAACAGGGGAATTTCCCCCACAAACAATCTTGTCCTAAAAAATCCCTCACCAAAAAATTCCAGGCAGAAGAGGGAGATTTTCACCACCAACAATCCTGTCCTAAAAAATTCTCTACCAAAAATTTCCAGGGTGAACAGGGGAATTTCCCCCACAAACAATCTTGTCCTAAAGAATCCCCCACCAAAAATTTCCAGGGGGAACAGGGGGATTTAAAAGACCAACAATCTTGTCCTAAGAAATCACCCACCAAAAATTGATCAAGCCCACCATGTCAAAATATATTTGGCAAATTTCCTGACAAATGGTGGTATCTTGATTATGATGAGAAACCTTTGAAGATTCGAACCTACGATCTCTAGTTTAGGAACATACTCTACTAAACCGTAGATCATGTAAAATTTTTACTCCAACATTTAAACTTCCTATTATTGGATAACAAATCCTTGTTTGGATTACTTTGAATACAAAAATCTATTTTTATTATTTATATATAATATATGAGTAGGCATCACCATTTTATGGTTTAAGTCTAATTTATTCTCAGATAGGCTAATCGGGACTGGACCTACAGTTTAAAGTGGGATTCGAATCACTATGTGAAATTCACCGGCCATCGAACCCGAGAGCCGTTGATTACAAGGCGACAGCATTACTATCCCGTCATCGGGGAAGCTCAGACAACAATGTTCTTACTGTATCTAAATCCCTTTCCATATCTTCCCCTTTTCTCTGATCTTTCTTCTTCTGTTTGCTCCCCATACACACCCCTCTCTCGGTGTGTGATTTTAGTTCAATTATAAATAATTTACTGTGTTGAAATGCCTATTTTTATTTGAAAATATCGAATTTAGGCTGTTTGAGTGAGCTACGACTATTAACCGGATGGCTAGAGCCCACAGTAGCCCACAGCTGGTGGCGCCCTTATTTTGCCACTTTTCAAGACATTCTAGGCACGCTACCGGCTTCCCCATACCCAGTAGGCTATTCAGCATCAATGCGAAACAAACATTCTTTCGACTGTGTTCATACGTAAGACTGCAAAAAGAACGCGCACAACTTACACACCTTGCAACGGATTCATTACATAAATGGCAAAATAATAGTGTTCCGGCTGCAATCCGGCAAAAAAATGAAGTCGCGCCACTGTGGCGACTTGAGCGCCATCTGACTCACGCGCCAGACATGTTCCCAGCAGGTGACAATCGCCCAGGGCGAGGAAAAATAAAAAAGTACTCGGAACTGAAGAGAAATTCCTGAATGCGTCTGTGTTTATGTTCCGCCACACACACACACGAAGACTTGATAAATTGCAATACTTCCTTTCTCGCATATCTTCCTCTCTGCGGCAAGGTACGTCCTGGGTGGAAGATGAGGGCATTGAAAATAGAATAATTCTAAAAACTTACTTAGGCTTGTGTTTCAAAGCTGTGCATTTTAGTTTAAAAAAATAATAACAAAATTCAGAGTCGAAATTTGTTTAATATTAAAAATATATTTTATAGGGGTAATATTGAAACCTTTAAAGAAATTACAAGAATCAATTGTATTGCATATTGTTAGATTTCAAGTTTGTTTTAAATGTTTCTTTACATTTATTTTTAAATTAAATTGAAGGTTGGGAATTCCGTTTCTTTTTAAAGCGAAAAGTGACAGTCTCATACTAGGTGATAATTTATTTCAATATCGACGGAATGGGCAATGCTACCGAATAAATACCCACAGTACAAGAGTAGTATGAAATTCTCCCTATCTTGCAAGCAGAGGTGGTTATTTTCGTTCAACCCCCTCACCCTCACCCTCACCCTCACGAAATCGCCTTTGGCTCTCAGCCTCACACACCCTCACCCTCATGACTCAACTTTCATCCTCACACACCCTCACTCTCACGGATAGACTTCGCCCTCACCTTTACGGCTCGCCTTTCGCCCTCACCCTCACACCCCCTCACAACTTCTTCGGAGGGTGAGGGTGAGGTCTACCCTCATGAGGGTCGCCCTCCAGAGGGTGACCACATCTGGTTTCAAGTGGAAGCGGATTTCTAAGTTGATTAATAAGCTAAATACGATCTGTAAAAAAAAATATGACGAATAAGTATTTACAGAATCCCATGTGGAGAAGCTACTTCAAGTTAATCATATGGAAGTTACGATTTTCCCCGACACGAAAACAAAATCTTCAACCTGTCCTCTGTCCGCTCATGCGTTTTTCTACGCCATCGGAAGTTTGATATTCACAAGAGAAGAAGTAAACCAAATACTCCCATAAGCGTAATGCTTAGTTTCTTACCCTCCAACAACCATCCAGCGCTCAAACCTCTCCTTCTGCAGCTCGCCGCGGTGAAAGGTGGGTGGGGGAGGAACTATTTTTAGTCTTACCAGAAAGACTGGACACGAACTGTTATTCGTGGCCAACCATATTTAATTTTTTTTAAAAGATATGATTCGTAATCGTGAAAGAACGATAGACAGTTGTCCGAGGTTATCCTGCAAGAGGTGACGAAATTCTTATGTATGTGGTGAAAACTGGGTTAAGTGTCTAAAATGTTTCGTAAGGTATCATGAGAAATACACTGAAAATGGCAGTGATCGACCCAAATTTTGTATTTCACAATTGCGTAAATGATAAAGACGATTAAAAGTTTACGTGTTCGTTTGCTCCACTAATTTGGGACGAACGAACACCATGCCACGTAGCAGTGGCGGATATTAGGGGGGACGGGTGTCCCCCAGTTTTCGCCACTTTTGCCCCCGCACTATGCTAAATCTTATATACGAAGGGAAATGTACTGTCTTTGCCCCCCCCCCCGGTTTTGATACCCAATCGCCGCCACTGGCACGTAGTACTAAAATATGTTTATCTGGCATGCACTATACAGGGTGATTGGTAATTCGACCTATCCCTGGAAAGGGGTAATACTAGAGCACATTTGCAACAAATTTGACCCTATGCACCGGGGGTCGGAAATCAATGGGTTTCGAGTTATTGCAGTTTGTAGATTTTATTGACATATTCCGACTTGCGACCAAAAAACTACTAATTCTGAAAAAAACTACTACACCCTGGACACTTAATCGACACGTTGCTAACAGCTGACGAATGAGTGACTACTGGGGAAAAAATTCATGCCAAAAATTCCCATACTCACAGAAAGAAACATTCATTGGTGCACACGTCATGAAGACATTTGGAAATTATCGTTTAAATCGTAGAGGATTACTCAAAAAAATTGGTAACACACTTAGCGTAAACATTACGGAAAAATCTTCCTCGTTTCATAAGCTCTCCAAAAAGATACAAATGTTGTCAACTGGCACACGGGTTGGGGGAAAAATCTGAATAAAAAGCGGAGAAGGCGCGTTGTAGACTTCTTTGTAAAGTGAAAAGAAGTTGTCGGTTGTGAGAAATAGAGGAACGAAAATGAGTGAAATAATAATGTTATTTACCATTCTCATGATTCCAGGTTGTCAGAATTAACTGTTACAAAAACTACAAATCCTGTTAAAATTGCCTCCCCCAGTTACGTATGCAAGCACGCAGCCTGCGGCGTACTTCAGACACAGTCACTTGCGTTGACACTCTGTCTCTTATGTCTCAATTCTCTCTCTCAACTCTTTTTGGGAATCCACTGGTGTACTGTAGACTAACTCTTTCATGTGACACCAATACACAAGAGACAGAGTGTCAACGCGAGTGACTGTGTCTGAAGAACGCCGCAGGCTGCGTGCTTGCATATCCCCACTGAACTTCTTTGCTCTCTTTACCCAGGCGTAATGTAGGAAAGTTCCCAGATTCCTTATTTGCGCCTCCCCCCCTCTCGGTCTCTCCCTCCTAATAACTCTTGTCATTATATTCTCAATGTTATCTTCATTCATTTCCCTGATATATTTTCGTCTTGCCTCCCCTGTTTCTTTGCACTGGAGGAGAATGTGAAATTTTGTCTCGTCTTCGCCGCATAACGGGCATTCTACGCTCCCGTCCTCCCGTTTAAGTCTAACTTGTGCCCATCCCCCCAGTCTGAACCAGGCCAATCCTGACCTTTTGTTTTGCCCCACACAAATCTACGTAGTTCCTTCTTCCCCATTCTCGATCCGTATCCACTATTTTCGCCGATGTTAACGATATTTTTGCGTCGCATTCTGCCAAAATTTTCTGTTTGGTACTATCTTCCAGTCTGGCACGTATGGCCCATAGCATCTGCATATCAATTCTTCCCTCTATTCCCTCTTCTCACACCCATCCCAGCCCTATACTGTATAATTCCGTCTTTATTTTTGCTACCCATTGCCTCCCATTACCCCCCCCCCCCTACTTATCTGTGATTGTACACAGAGTTTCTTCAAATTTCCCCCCTCCATGGTGATCAGTTTTGCCCAGTATTTAATGCTCCTCATTTTGGCATCCACTTCCTCTCTTAATTTTCCCATTTCCCTAAGTGCCCCACATGTTGCCGTACCCCTCCCTACTCCTAGCCATTGTTTTAGGAATCTAGACTGTACGACTCCCTCCCAGACCCATAGTTCGATGCCATAGAATAGTGTTGCCTTAACTGTGGCCTCGTAGACCCCCTCCAGAATTTTGATTGGAATATTTGATACTTTGTATTTTATTTTTCTTGTTTTTTCTAACGCAAAAATTGCTTTACATTTATTCCTGTGTACGTGCCTTGCCCACCTACCCGTCATTGTCATCACCATGCCTAAATAATCGTACTGTTTCACCCTATCGACACTTGTCTCTCCGTATTTCCATTGTTCATCCTTACCAAATACGTACCCGTTCTTAAATACAATTATTTTGGTCTTCTTCATATTTACTCGCATGGCCCATTTCCCGCAATATCGTGATACGATATCCGTGTAACGTGTCTAGACCGTTCTGTAAACCTGCTGTTGTGTTCGAAATCAGTACCAGGTCGTCTGCGTACAACAAAAGTGGTACTTTTACGTCGGATATCGTTGGTGGATCCGTGTCACTCTGCGTTATTTCCTCCACTATATCGTTGATGAAGAGGATAAACAGCAGAGGGGAGAGAACGCACCCCTGCTTCATCCCCAGTATTGATTCATTTGCCCCTGTTACGCTCTCATTCCCGCACTTGACGCAAAACTTAACTTTTTCATATGCCGCTTGGAGAGCTCTGATCATTCTGGCGGATACCCCAACGTCCCACAATTTTGCCCACAACATTTGCAATTTTGACCCCTAGTTTTTCTTGTACCAATGTCTGCAATAAAAGTACATTGTCTATTGTCTGAAAATTTTTCCGAAATCCAGCTTGCAGAGGAGAAAGAACATCAAAAATTTCGCACAATTTTTGTAATCGTCTATATAATATCTGGCAGTACACTTTGCTCAGTACGGACAGTAATGAGACCCCCCTGTTGTTAGGATTGCTTTTTTCCCCTTTACCCTTGTAGATGGGGCAGACGATGGTATCCGACCATTTTTCCGGAAACAGCCCCTTCCGGTAGAGCCCATTAATAATTTCCCTGCCCATTTTCGCCATTAGTGAATTTTTATTTGTGCCCTTTATAATCTCAGCGGTTAAGCCATCCCTGCCTGCCGCCTTCCCGTTTTTTAGCGAGTTGATTGCTAGAGAGTATTCATTGTCTGTTACATCCTCATCTAGAATTGGTACGAAGGTGCCAAAGTAATTTCCATCGTTTATTTCTCCCTCCCTTGTTCCCATTATTCCCTTAAAGTGTCGTTCCCATGTTTCGGGAGTAATCTCCGCCTCCGTGTACTCCTTCCCCCTTAAATTCCGGATTATTCTCCATAGCTGTGCTGCGTCTCGCTGTTGCACGGCCTCCTCTATCGCCTTAACCCTTCCCTCCTCCCATTTCCCCCTTTCCCTCTCCAGTAGCGTATAGTTTCCGCTGTGTCACATACGATACTCTATTTGCCTCGTTGCTGAGTATTTTGATTTTTTTCAGAGCCTGTGTCATTGCTTTTTTCTGAATTTTGCATGCATCATTATACCATCCTCCCTTTTGAGTTTTCCCTCCCCCCCCCCCGCTCATCCTGTATCATGTGCCTGGCTGCCCTCTTACAAAGAAGTCTACAACGCGCCTTCTCCGCTATTTATTCAGATTTTTCCCCCAACCCGTGTGCCACTTGACAACATTTGTATCTTTTTGGAGAGCTTGTGAAACGAGGAAGTTTTTTGCCGTAATGTTTACGCTAAGTGTGTTACCAATTTTTTTTGAGTAATCCTCTTCGATTTAAACGATAATTTCCAAATTTCTTCATGACGTGTGCATCAATGACTGTTTCTTTCTGTGGGTATGGGAATTTTGGGCATGAATTTTTTCCCCAGTAGTCACTCATTTGTCAGCTGTTAGCAACGTGTCGATTAAGTGTCCAGGGTATAGTAGTTTTTTTCACAATTAGTCGGAATATGTCAATAAAATCTACAAACTGCAATAACTCGAAACCCATTGATTTCCGACCACCGGTGCATAGGGTCAAATTTGTTGCAAATGTGCTCTAGTATTACCCCTTTCCAGGAATAGGTCGAATTACCAATCACCCTGTATAAGACATAAGAAAAAGTTTCGCATTTCATTCATAGAATGGCATTCATTGTTCTAATAAATATTATTATTTTTCCAGTGAACATTGTGTGAATTATTTCAAAATATTTGGTTACAGTGTCCAGAACTAACTCAAAATCCAAGCAATCGCCTATCGAAATGTCTAAAACATCATTATCTAATTGCTACACATCTAGAAAAATGTCCGCACTCCACGAGAAAATGTAGTTATTTAGCTACTAAGGCTTGTAACTTACTGCGATGTATACCCCCACCCATTTAGTAATAATAATTATAATAATAATAATAATAATAACCAATTTCGCTTTGTTATTCTCTCAATTCTGCATTTCAGTGATTTCTTGTCACTTCTAGAATACATGAAAAAATACACATAATTTATAGTTTTATTTATTTTACATGACAATTCGCAATTTTTGGAAGCCATACATGTTAGAACTCGATTTTGTCTGTCAAAAGAGAAAAACATAGGTTAATATTAGTATTTCACGTTGTTTTTACACGCAAAATAAATTAACGAAACACTTTTGTATTTATAATACGGTATAGAATAACTGCTAACTTGTGGTCCGCCTGTAAATTGATAGGCTGTTCAACTGTAACGGGAGAATATTGTAAGTTTTACGCTAACTTCTAACAGCGTACAATAGACTGTAGTTTACATTACAAAAGAGCGTCAGTACGTCATTCAACTGTATTTTCTACGCCAAGTAATTTAAGTAAAATCGAGTAATTTATCTGTGCAACCCTGACCACCCTATAGAACATGCGCAGAGAAGAACGCAGTGAATTATTATTGTGTAGAACACGTTGATGAATATTGAGATTTCAAAACCACAGTATAGAGACTGCCCTTATTGATATCTTAATTTACCAAAGTCTCTGGAAAATCTTATGTAATGCAAATCACTATTTCGAAATTTTCAAAGAAAATACACCAAGTTTCTCAAAAAGTTACAATTTTGAATAACCGTCTTTCAATTGATACATCAGTAGTCTTTTATAATAACATTAACAGCTACTCTATTGTCATCTGTGCTAGTTGAGAAACGGAGTGCCATCTATGGGGAATTGTGGAAACTACATACAGAATTAATGAATTGAAGACAAATTGAAGTTTTGGTGTATCAATCGATACATTTGTCTTTAGACATTACATTATGGATTTAACTCTTCCTACACATATCCGAGATACTTGAATTCTAGCAAATAAGCAGAGGATTCACCAAGAAGAGACTTCATACCTCTATGACACTGTGTCAACTGTTTTACCTGAAAATGGTTTCACTTCCTGAGATTATACAGGGTGTCCCAACAAAATGTATGCCCACATTGAATGATTATATTAATATATACTTCATTTTCGAATTTTAAAATAATATATAGATATGAATAATTTTCTTTGTCAAATGATGACCGTTCTGGTCCAGGAACTGCTGAAGACGCGAAGCAATGGAATCGCAAACATCAAGAATAATTTCGTTCGGCATTTGGGCGTATTCTTGTTCATGTTCACTAAAATCTAGTGGCGTGAGGTCTGGTGAGTATAGTATTTTAAAGTGTGTATATTTTTTGGGACACCCTATATATGTCCAGAAATAAAGAGCCAGGAAGAGATTATGACAATAATAATTAATTATACTGATGATAATGATGATGATAATAATAATAATCATACTTGCAGTGCCAGCGTAGTATCTCCAACTTCCTCGCAACGCCAGGAACGCAGAACATCCCAGGAGGCCAGCTGCAAGACTCGGTCATTGTGATGTTCCTCCCTTTGGTGCTGAGGCACTCCCCACGACGGACCCACCGGGGCCAGAAGTAAGGTCCCAGGTCCTCCCAGACGTACCTCATGGGACACGTGGCCCTCTTCACCAACCACGCTTCCAGGGCTGCCAGGACGTCCGACGACATCCTCTGATGACCTCCGGAAGAATCTTCAATGTAGCTAGAGAGGTTTCCAGCGAAGCCCAATTCTTTCACGGTCTTCCGAAGAAGCTGAACGGTCAGGCGGTTGTCCGGATCGAACCTTGAGTCATCCAAGGACGGTTCGGTGTAGCTCATCCATTTTGGATCGTAGGAATCCTTCATGAGATCCAGGAGCACATCTTGTTTCAAGTTCCTCCTGCGAGGTTTACGCACTGCACGACGGGAATTATCCCATAGCGTCAGTGGCAGTATCTTATCAGCAGTCGAAGAGGGCTCAAGGGGACGTCTTTTGTGTCTGTAGTAGGGGATTCCCAGCAGACCAGTTACGTCAGGCTTAGAGGCTTTGCACTGCGTGTCTAGCATTAAGACCAAAGTGAGCGCCAGATACATTACAAGCTTTTCCATTGGGGAGAAGTAAGCTGGGGAATTTGTCTGATAGATAAGGTGGAAAAGTGCTAGTTAGGGTCAAACGTCCAAAGCTGTTAACACTCGTCTTTTCTCTCTGGAGCCTTCCTCCTCTTCACTTGTTTCTTAATGTTCTTCGCTCAAGATAAAGCCAGAACAATCCAATCCTTTTCGGCTTTGTGCCTCCCCTCGTGTTATCTTCTTAAGGGCTGCGACAGGGCGATTTTTCCCCACTTCACGAGATGTCACTTTGCAGGCGGGAGCTGTTCTCGCTTTCCTTAGTCACTCATCACCTGTAACGAGAGAAATACAGAGCAGATTTTCAGTTTCGAGATAATATCTTATCTTCTCCTAACCACCCACCGACACACAGTGTTTCCAACTCTTAATTTTATTACTAGCCAAGCAGGCACGTATTTAGAAATTTATTTCGTGGGGGGGAGTCCGAACCAGGTGTCTCACAAATAATAATAAGTATTATCGTTTAAATTACAATAATAGTTGTAATTATATCCAATTAAAATAATATTAATTAAAATATATAAAACAATATTGTATTGCTATTATTTATATGAATACGTAAACATACAGTATAAGGATAGAGATATAGAAGCATGTATTCATTACCTAGCGTCAGGCCCGTAGCTAGAGGGGGGCAGGGGGGGCAACTGCCCCCCCCCCATGAGAGCATGCTTTGCCTCCCCTGTGAAAAATACAGAACACATTCCTACCTGGAATTCTCACTAATCTTTACAATTATATCCTGCATTACTCTAGCAACACGAAGGTGTGTAGGATTCCATATAATGTCCTATCAGGATTGAGGGGGATTCCCTTCCAGATTCAGATTTCGGGAAATGATTTCGCAATTTTCAGTATCTAGAACAGTTGTGACATTTTGAGTAATCTTGTATTAAAGGTGTCTAATGTATGTGGATGTTTTTTTTCTCGAATGTGATGCAATGAAGTTTGAACTGCATAATTTCATCATTTTTTGTTTTCCAAGTCTATCTTTTGCTAATAGCGAGAGAGAGGGAGTGGATATTTGATTTTTGTTACTTAGCATTGCTTTTCTGCCACATCCAGCTAATCGTGGCGATGTGTGATGACGTGAAATTGATGAAGAGACAGTCACAAACAGTGCTGCAACCACAAGGGGGCAGGGGCATTGCCCCCTCCCCCAATCTTGGAGGGAAGTCCAATCTAGGGGGGCAAACATTGAAGTAAAGAAACATGATTAGCAGAATCTAAGAATAACAAGATAAATGGATACTCAAGATGGAATTAGTTTTCAAGTGTTTCTTGCATTTTTCTTCCAGACGGCTAAGGGCACTTACAGGGGGCACAGATTGGCAATTGCACCCCCGATTTCAAATTTTATACAAATAAAAGTCATTTCGTAAAATTTTCTTGTTCGCTTCGCTCTCAACCTTAAATATCTACTATTCTTATAGTCCTTAGTTCAGAGCCGCAGCTAGGGGGCGGCGGGAGTCAGCCCTGGGAGCCAAAATGATCTAAATGAAAAAAAAAAATTAAAGAGATTCCCATGGCGCCCAGTGAAATTATTTGCACCCAATTAAATCAATACTGTTTTCAGTTTGCAAATATTTGGATCTAAAAATTTTTTTGCTTGCTTCGATCCCAATATGATTATTTTCTGTAATGCATTCTAAATTACCCGAGAGAGAAGTAAGGCCAGATATATGCTTCAAATTGTTGCTGTTTAAATGCATGAACAATTCTTTTGAGGAAAAGGAGCGCGCACATTTGAGAGACAATTTGGCGGATGAATTGATCATGTAATGTATTTAAATAATATATATATATATATATATATATATATATATATATATATATTAAAGAAACTTTGAACACGTACACAATTTAGCATTAACATGTTGCATATGTTTCTTATTTTACGTCGCTCCATGTTGCATATGTGTAAAAAATATGTTGTACATGAAAGTTATACGTGTCATATGTGAAAAAGAATAATGTTCGTCGTGCATATTCTGTCTTTCAAAAATACAGTTTGTGTGCTTGTTTTCCATTATTAGTTAATATTTCAAATTATTTCTTCAAACACAAATGCTTTAGCACCGACTTTTACCCCCTTTTGCATGATTTACGACGATAATAACGTCTTGTAATGCTACTATTATTTCTACCACTATCACCACTATATTACTATTATTATAATTGTCCTAGTATTTGACCCCTCTCCATATAAAGATTTGTGGTTTAGCCTCTGCTCACAAAGAACATTCATGCCCAGGCTCTAACCTGGAACCCCTGGCTTCGTAGTGTGTTACGTAACCATCCCACCATGGAGTGGAAGATGTAGGACAGCTTACTGGCTCAAATTATTATCAAACACCATGAAAATGTGATAGTCTTTCACAATTATTATTTCGGTTAGAAACCGTTAAAATTTGTAGTGTGAGACGGGTTACACTAAGCATCTTATGAAATATAAATGTCAATTTCAAATCTTATGAATCAATTATCTATGCAAATGCATTAAATATGATAAGCAACATAGGTGTGTGTCATGATATCCATTTTATAAAGGGAAAGTTAAGTTTTAACCCTGACTGTTTGCATGATATTGTTTCCATAGCATGTTATATATATTGCTCTCAAGAATTTTAAACGGCAGTAAAAATAAATGACATTTGCAACTGCGAAGCTATCAATGGGATTGCATACATTAAGGACAGAAGATGCTATATTTCGATTGCTTGTAACATCGAAGGAAGAATTAGCCGAGTAAATAGTGATTGAGAAAAGTTGCCTTCCTTATGTCCTGTACACACTGTGAAAATTTTCGATGTTATCAGGCTGCACCCTATGAATATAGGTTCAAGAAAATGACAAGTGGAAAAAGGCTGCAGTGAAATAAATACGATTGAAAATCTCTCAAATTATTTTCTATTTATTTTCTTATATTTATAATATTACATTGTGTCTGTAACAGACGTTGTCTGTTAAAGTACCTCAGCACAACCTAATTTTTTGACAAATAATTATGTCAACTCTTCTGCTATGGAGTGGATTCTCCTAATTTTGTTCATATATCTTAAGACATTCTGTGACTTGCAGAAATCAGTATCAGCATAAAAAACCCTGATATTTTGGGTTTGTGCGCTTCTGCTCAAAAAGTGGTGACGATAAGCGGCCCAGAGACCTCGCTTTTTCGGAAATGGGTTAAGGCGAAGGAGGCCCCTTATATCGTTTGGTTTCGTACCATAATCATTAAGGAAGGTATTTTTTCATAACGTAAAGAGGATACAACATTTCCCTCTATAAAACGTGATATGAAATATTAATGATGACACTGTAATCCAAGAAGTCATTGATCAATCAAGGGATTCCTATTTGTTTGTCGGGTATCAAACACATGTATATTTCAACGACACAATATTTTGCAAAATGGTTAACGTAACCAGTAGGCAAGCATTGTAGTGATGCAAGTCTCTCCCCTTTGAAGCAAATAGGAGCTATGTTTTAATGTTTTAGCAGGTAGGCAGGCCTACAAAAAATTATACAAATTTTTACACAATTCATCAAAGTGTAGATAACATGTAACCATTATTATTTAATTAACTCGATTTTTCTTGCATAACACAACATAATGGTGGTGTTTTGGATTCTCGTTAGATTCCTTTGTGCGTAAAAATCTTGCATACTGGAAACTAGAGGGAAACATTATGAAGCACGATTTATAAAGGACTTCCTTAATCAGTTCTGCAGAGAAGCCCAAAGGTACATATTAATCGTCTATTAATAAACTTCATCTTTGTATTCTTTGTTAGTCCGAAAGGTCATTATCGAAATATTGTTATTTGATGTTGCTCGAACTTTTTTTGTTCGTTGGAGTTTCCTGTTACTATAGCATAGTTATAACCTAACCTAACCTAACCTAACTAGTCTATGCTGTTACTTATCACTTTTGGAGGAGGGGGGCAAGAGCCGCTCTGTACCCTGCTATATCTGCCAATGCAACACAATATATTAAAAATTTGCCCCCTCTAGGATTGACCTCGCCCCCCTACTAAGAATTCCTTGCTACGGCCTGCCTAGCGTACTTGAAGTTAAAATCGCTTAAATTTTGCATAAAAGCAACTGTCCTGACAAGCAAATCAGTGCCAAATAGATAAAAAAATATTTATTTAATAACAAAAAAGAATGTTATATCCAGTTTCAGATTAATATCATTGGTGCTGCCATTCAAAGTTCCGTGGAAAATAAGTAACCTCTATTATACAGCAAATACTAAACAAGTATATTTTCAGGGAGTGTCCGGACCCTTGGGCAGGCCCTTGCCAGGCAGTAGAATAGTTTTGACTCGAATCTTCCAATAAAATAATTATGCAACAAATGAGTCATTGTACTACGTTAGCTTTTGTTTAGACAGACACACATCAAATTAATGTTAAATCAAATAATTTCGGTGGAAATAAAAATCACTCGATTGTACAAGAAATGTTAAACAACATATATTTTCAATTTTTCGTAATTGACCCCCTGGATCTCCCCCCTAAATTCGTCCTTGTAGTCAAGAAATGAACATGGCGGGGTGTGCCAATGTTAGGTATCCAACCGTAACATTTTATGCCATAGAAAAAATGTTGTTCTGGATTAATATACCATTTTCAACCAGAAATCTCAAATTTGGATATGAGGAGGTCAGATATTTCTTATAGCAAACTCCATCATGAGAATATCGAGTGGCAACCAACTAACTAACTCTCTAGCCTTCTTAAACCCGAATGTTCATGGCTGCAGCAACACAGGCCTTCCATCTGTCCCTATCCTGAGCAAGATCTATACACTCTTTTCCATCTCTACCGATTTCCTTTAGGTCCATCTCAGCGTTATCCCTCCATCTTCGTCTTGGCCTTCCTACAGGCCATCTTACCATCAGGTTTCCCAACAAGAATCCTGTAAACTCCTCTTTCCTCTCCCATTCGTTCCACATGGCCTGCCCACCTAACTCTTCTTGATTTAATCATTCTAATAATATCTCGACATGAATACAAATTATGTAGTTCTAAATTACGTAACCTTCTCCACTCACCTGTCTCGTCATCCCTTTTAGGTCCAAATATTTTCCTAAGGATCTTATTTTAAAATACTCTTAATTTATGTTCCTCTTTCAATGTAAGGGACCAAGTTTCACACCCATATAACACTACAGGCAAAATTACTGTTTTGTACATTTTAACTTTTAGTTTCTTAGATATTAAACGAAGTAACATGCATTTCCTGAATTAAGCCTACTTTTTACTTCCTCTTTAAAATAATTTTCATTTGTTACTATTATTAATAATAATAATAAATATAAATAAGAGGGCGGACGATTTCGGAGCTAATCTCATTTATACTATAAATAATTTGACTCCATGTACCTTGTATACAAGCACTGTTATTTTGATCATACGTTGTGCCTGCCATGTATATTTGTTTTAGGAGAATAAATTATTTTTGGGCCCAGCCTCCATCCGCATACATTCAGGGGTCTGCGCTTGTTCCGGTACCTGAAATTTACTCCAGGACGTCATATCTGTTGAATTTCAGTTTCCCTTCATATTTTCCCTCTCTTTTTCTTTATTATTTCCAAATTACCATTCCCGATGGTGCAGTGGTAGCGTCGCCGCCTTGTAATCAAGGGTCCCGGGTTCGTTACCATGTGGAGGCACAAGTGGTCCGGATCCCACTTTAAACTCTGTAGGTATAGTCCCGATTAGCCTTACTGTGCATAAAGTGGACTTAAAACATCAAATCAATCAATCAATCAAGCCAAATGAACATTATTGTTCGGGGTTCCAGAACGATGTTGGTTACACAAACAATACAATTGATATAATTAATACAATTAGACTTTCAGCATTTTTCAGTGATGATGAAACATACTAGAAGAGGTATTTACATTTTTCTATTTTTTTTTCAATTACGTTAATTAATGTGGAAACTAGTGAGAGTAGAAGAGTTACTTTTGTTGTTTAGTAGTATTTAGGGTAAAGTAATGTAAATTATATTTTGTGTGTGTGTGTGCGTGTGTGTGTGTGTGTATATATATATATATATATATATATATGTGTGTGTGTGTGTGTGTGTGTGTATATATATATATATACGTACGCTATGTACAAACTATATATACAGTACACATACACAATATTATATACAAATAATTAGTACATAAGAAATAGATAAACTTCCAGTATTGTACTCGCATTTTTGTTACCAACCGCCACTTTTCTGCCACTTTCGGTTATCATAAAGAGCGTTTATTACACTATAATGATATACAGACAGTAACATCCGTGCCGAGATGACGGCCATGCCATGACGGGACTCGAACCCGTAAACTTCCTTCGACCATTTATCGTGCTCAGCTCCTACTTAACGTCTACAATAAATAGGACTAGAAGAGAAATGTTTACTTTTTGGATACCTATTATACGGTCACTCTATATTTACACATATATATATAAAATATAAAATAAATACATACTTCATACGATCCATATTTTGGTGACGTCATCACTTCAAAATATGTCACTGATATATTCTTTTTGTGAAAGAAATCGTATTTTTCGTGTTATTATATGTCATATTGCACCTTGTTTGTAATGTATATCTTTTGTTTAATATTTACTATATTTTATGCTCTATTATTAGTAAGTCAATGTATCTTTATACAGAGTGCACTATGTGAATTTTTATTTCTAAACTTGTGTAGATGTCAGTTTTGTTGGTAGCATCTTTTTGTAGATAGTAAGTAATTCATCTGTACTTGAATCTGTGTTCTTGAAATAGTATAAAAGCGAGAATAGGTATGCTGATGGTCATGCATTGATGCTATGCACAATACAACAACCATTCTACGTTAAGAAATAAAGCTAGCCTAAGGATTAATTTGGAATAAAAGTTTAAGAACAAACATTGGCTCAGTTATTATTGCATATCTCTTGGTGTGGTAGTTCGGGGCGCAAGCTAGGTCTATGTGATCATAGTTATGCCGACAGCCACGCATTGAGGTTATGCGTTTTACTTGAGTCAAGACATCGTCAAAGCGAAATCCTCACCTTCGTACTAAGCGTTATAATTGCAATAAATAAAGAATAAATTCTTTCATTTTTTCTACTGCAATAATGTGGTCTTATTCCTCTGCGCTGTGAAGCATTGTCTTTGCCTTTGTACCTGAGAGGAGTCTGTGTACTTCACTGAGTCTCATCGCTCACCGCTGAGTATTACTGAACTATTATTGATAAGTATAATACAACGACATATACCATAATACCAAATGTTATACAATAATCTAACAATAAAAATAAAACACCTTTTTTACTGAGCGTATCATACTAATATCAATAAAATTCAACCATAATTGAATTACATTCCTTCGTAATAAGCATGGAACGATTCGAATTTTATGATGAAATTCGCAGGTTTTTCTTTGGTACAGGATACGTTGTTTCCTTACCTCCTTTACGTGGGGCACAGAACCTTCTTTGATGGTCTAACGATCGACTGTTAAAAAAGGTAAAGGTAAAGTGCTCCCCTGTGCTATGCACCACGCCATGAAGGCGTATAGGGGTGTGGTGTTAGGGCCCCACACTTTCTTGATCACGGCCGAAGGGGGGTGATGTGATCAGCACCACGCCCCTGGCCGCCTTTGCCCCCCCAGAGTTTCCTCAGGTACCCACTTTATACGACGCTGGGTTAGCGCTGGAGCCTCTTGAACAGTTGGAATAAATCCCGGTTGTCGACTGTTAGGAAACAGAAACAGTTTTTTTTTTCCCCACATAATTCAAACCATAAAAACATCACATCATGTAGCGAAACTGGCAGTAAGATTGTGGGAGTGATGTCCCTCCCCCTTTGCACCAATTAAAATATATAGCCCTATGATTGATTGATTGCTGGATCGGTTGGTTGATTGATTGATTGGTTAGTTGATTGTTTGGTTGGGTGATTGGTTAGTTGATTGTTTGGTTGGGTGATTGGTTGTTTGGTTAGTTGATTGTTTGGTTGGGTGATTGGTTGTTTGATTGGTTAGTTGATGGATTGATTGGTTGATTGATTGGTTAGTTGATTGATTGATTGGTTAGTTCATTGATTGATTGGTTACTTGATTGTTTGGTTGGGTGATTGGTTGTTTGATTGGTTAGTTGATTGATTGATTGATTGATTAGTTGATTGATTGGTTAGTTGATTGATTGATTGGTTAGTTGATTGATTGATTGGTTAGTTGATTTGACTTGGCTCTTCTGCCTCTGTTGGCTAATCGCGAAGTTGAGGATGAGTGTTGATATGATGAAATTGATGAAGGGAACACTCCCAAAGAACACCCATGCCCAGGCCGGGATTCGAACCCGGGATCCATGGCGTCGTAGCGTGGTGTGCTACGGAATCGGCAAGAAAGATAGATCGTCAAGCAATAGAAAAGAAAGATCGTTAAAGGAAGGCACAATCGTCACTCTTCACAAAACTCTCGATATATCATTGGTGTATTGAAGTTTGCACGAAATACAGTGAAAGGAGTAATACTGTTCAATTGGCCTCATTGAGCATCGTACGTAAATTTATACTAGTGATCAGTTCAGCACTACCCCAACAGACGTCTCTGCCTTAGCGTCTTCCATCAATGAGCTAATATATATCTAATACGCGTATATCTTGTAGTTACAACAAAAAGGGAATAGAAGAAAAAATCTGACCTACTTCATGAGTTAGCAATCTGATTTCTTAGAAGTTGGCAACGTGGCTTACTTGAAGGCGTTTACAACGAGCAAAATGGGATTGTCTAACCACGTATACAAGGCGTTTACGTAAGCCTAATCTTCTCCCTTCCCCCATAGCCTAGACCATTTGTCATATTGTGATAGTCCAGATCATGGACTTTACAGGCATGATAAATGGTAACGACCTTCATTTTGATGTTGTTTTTTTAACGAGTAGCCGATCTGAAACACGATGTGCCCTACTGGAAATTGCTTCGTGCCTCGACATAGATTAAACTAGTGCAAATATGATACGCTTGGCTACATGGGGTAAATGAGAAAAGAATAGCCTTATTCCTACTGTGTTTGGCGTGCACTGCAGTTGGGTAAATTGAAGTGAAGTTACTGTAATGAAGTAGAAACAATTAAGGAAATCTGTGACAATACAATTTAAGCGTGTATCTCTTGTATTGCATGTGCATGTACTACGACTATATCCACATATGTTGGAGGACACCAGTGACATGCTTGAGTGACGAATGGTGGAGTTTTGGAATTCATAAATAAGAATGCAGGAAAATGATTGCAAAATGTAGGACTCACTTACTAAAAAAAAAAGAGAGATATGACACCCCCTGCCTGCTCGAAGATCCTGGGTACACCACTGGTTGTCACAGTTAGTTGATTTAACTAACGGAGCCTATTTATACTGTTTCGTGAGCCACGACGGCAGAGGACGTAAGGTGAAAGGAAAGAGTAAACAACGATGTTGATGGTATCAACGAGGGTATGTCAAAAAGTAAGGTCCTGATGTAATTTTCCTTTCCGTGGCTTCACGAAGTTCCAAACTACGCCGTTAGATGTCAATGATACTGTGTTCACAAGTTATATATCAAGTTGAAGGAAAACGGTTGTCTTTTTTACATATTTAGAGGATGTAGAAATAATATGTAGGAAGGAGTTGTAAATCTTGAAGATGAACAAACTGACTCAACCTCAAAACGTTTGACAGTGACAGTACAAATCTAACGCTCAACTATACAATAGGTTGTTCTGAATATATCAGACTTTCAAGGTGTACTGACCTCATGAAATGCCATTCCGAAACCGCCAGCATCGTGGACAATCATATCACCTTACATCGGAGTTTCAATTGTTGCATATGTTGGAGAACAGGCATGGGAATCCCATCTCATCCTTCTCTGCACGTTTTCTAAAGACCGGGAATGGGTGCGTGGGCCCCGATGTTTCGGACGTCGTTTTAAGTGTCCGAATGCATATTTCACTGGAATGTCCCGAAATGGGATAACACGGATCCCTGTTTTCCCTTCCATCTCCTGATAAAAGCGGTGGAATCCTCGGGCGGTATGGCGTGAGGCCATGTCCGTATGAGCACTCGTTGCTAGTCCCCTCCATACAAAAGAGGGATGTCTGCACGGAAGATCGAGGCAGCATTCAGTTTCACATTTCTGTATACCCTACGTATCGGCAACTTCTCCGCTTGAGGGAATCCGGCGACAACCATCAAACCACTTGGAAAAGTGTTCCTACACGATGAATGGAAAACTTTTTTTTTTCAACAAAAGTTGTTTATTTTTGTAAGAGGAATAAAAATTAAATAAAAAAATAGGTTTTCATTTTTAAAAATTAAGTGATCTTCGAATGACCTTGAAAATGGCTTCCTACTAAGTGGTTCTCTTTACCCATCAACGTCAATTAACTTTTATTTGAAGCACTTCTTTCGAAAACGCTTCGTTTGAAGCTTATTTCGAGTTTACAACTTAAATTGTTCACCCTGTATACTACAGTCTCGTCCCCAGCCTAGAAATATATAGTATAAGCAGCATATACAGCAGGACCTCTCAAACCACAACCAGCGGATCACATCCATCCCAGTACAGCCATTTATGCGACCCGCCTTAGTACATAAAATCCCTCTAAGTTCTAAGCTAGGGCGGATTGAAGGGGGGCGCGGTCACCCCTTCCGAGGGTCTTGAGGGGGCGTCGGTGTCGTGTCGTTTGCGCCGAGGGTTCTTATCGGTTCATTTCCGCCGTGACATATGTCAAGACCTTCCTAGGCTGGTTTTCCCACAATCCAGAGTGTCATCACCGCCGCGCGCACGTGTCTTTATGGGCACATGGTGCATAGTGCATAAAGTGGACTTCAAACATGACGTTGCACATCTGTGTTTACACTTAAATGTTAAACCTATCCAGAGAGTCAAATATGACCTTACTTATTTCAAAAGACGTTACACAGGAACACTTGTATCACACAACACAAAATAAGCTTTGAATGCCATGACACAACGGCATTATTTGTCTTGTGTCTTTGGTTGCAACAGTTCCACATATATATTGGAACATGTTCGTTCTCCAACCACGAAGTAGTTATTAAACACTGGACCTTTTGATCGAGTGGAGAACTGTCCATGATAAGTAGGAATCCCTCTTCAATTCTCCAAATTGCTTGTTTAAAGTGGAAATTGCATCCAGAAATGTAATGAAATGTAATGACATCCGTGCGTTGTCTCTATAATTCCCATATTCTCAGCCATCTTGTCGTCTCTCTCAAGTCTCAGTTTTACATAAATACTGATTGACACTCCGGATTGTGGGAAAACCCACGAACGAAGGTCTTCACATATCTCGCGGCGGAAATGAACAGATAAGAAGCCTCGGCGCAAGCGACATGGACTCGGGGGCGTCGTTGGCGACATAGTGTCAATTAAGAAACATAAATAGTGGAATAACGGGAGACGGAAAGGGCGCATGATTATCCAAGGAGCGACAGATCTTTATGAGCCTTATTTTATTTCTTCAATAATATGCACGGTTGAAATGCAATAAGGCAAATATTGTAATATTTTACGAAGAACTACCGTTATGGGGGAGCAGGAAGCATAACAGCGAGTGACTAAAATAGAAGCGACGAAAGATAAGAAGCGACGAATGATAAGGAGGGACAGGGGGTGAACAAAGATAAGAATGACGAAGGATGGGGGTGACGAAAGATAAGAAGCGACGAATGATAAGGAGAGACAGGGGGTGAACAAAGATAAGAATGACGAAGGATGGGGTGACGAAAGGTAAGAAGCGACGAATGATAAGGAGAGACAGGGGGTGAACAAAGATAAGAATGACGAAGGATGGGGTGACGAATGATAAGGAGAGACAGGGGGGTGAACAAAGATAAGAATGACGAGGGATGGGGTGACGAAAGATAAGAAGCGACGAATGATAACGGACGACGAATAATAGGGGGGCGAACAAATATAAATACGCAGCATATCAGTGCACGAACATTCACAGAGTATAGAGGCCATAATTGAAACGTCTTTTCTTAATAGTGTCTTTTTTTTCTGCTGGGTGCCTCATATAGACGCAGCGAACATTCGATAAACAAAATTTCTATCCTGAATCTACGCAACCGCAGTGCACAAATTCACTGTTGACATTAAGGAATTAATGTTGTAATTACGATAAACAAAATCTACTACTTATTCGTAAATAATCAGGTAGGCTAGCGGCGTGTCCGAAAAGTCGCATAGTAAACCCATTTTGGTTTAGATAAAAGTTTTAATTATCAACACTAGTGTGTATCAAAATATTAGACGAGACAGAGAGTCTCAAACATATATTCTTGTCTATGACCTGCCCCACCTATCTCTGGAGCAAGGCCGCACATAGCGCCAGAGAAGGGGAGGAAACCGAGTGGGCAGAGCGAAGCAGTACACGCTGCTGGGAAGGCTGGTAACCGCAGTCGCTTTCCCCCTCCACGCAATCCCGTTCCCTCTCACGTGTTCATTGCTGGGGCTGCCTCGCGTCACTACTTACGCAGAGACTTGTTTGCGTTCGCAGCTCCAGAGATACCTGTGACAGGGTATAGTTTCTTTCGATTTGCTTATATTTTACTTCGCTTTTCTGTCCCTTTTGACTAATCGCGAAGAGGAGGATGAGTGATAAAATTGATGAAAGGACAATCCGCACACAGCACGAGCCTCGCAGAGGTTATACTGGCTGTGCGTCGAGACACCAGAGTCTCGTTAGTTTGCAAAAATGTAGTGCAGGGCGGGAAGAGAGGTTGGCAATTGGGTTTCTTCAGAAAGGATCGGTCCATTATCTCGTTTCGATTTTACGAAAGTCCGTTGTTTTCTTTGTTTCAACTCCACTTGATGCTATGATGAACTAATCGGGACGGGCCTACAGTTTTAGAGTGTGACTTTAACCAAGGTGCCTCCGAAACCCGGAACTTCTTGATTACAAAGCAACAGTTACTACTCTCCGCCTCGATAAGCCTCGAAACTGCTGGTCAGGTTCTCATATCCACATTGAAAAGGGCCATCTCGATATCTGTGCCAGCCCTAATAAGAAACGTCCCTAAAGAAACCAAACAAAAGGATGCAACATAGGCGTGCGCACGAGGGAGGGGGGGCCGTCGCCCCTCCTAATACTCTCACTTAGAAATTTAGTGTAGCGAAGTCTTATTACAGTTATTAAACAATATTATTTTCTTTAAAAAAAAAATAAAGTATTTTCAAGCCTGCGAAAGTTCCAAGCAACTACGGCGGGTTTATTTCCTATATAATTGGACTATCTCACTTCGTTCTCCAGCAAATACTTATCATTAAGATTCGCGCATATTATTCGTTAGCCTAGTTGTGTTACACCTATGTGGCCGCAGAATAAATTGGTCACACGTTGGGAATGAATAATGGGTTTAATGTGCTATACGAAATCATGTTTATATGTAAATTAGTTTGAACCACAGAACTTTCATCAAGGCTTTTGCCCCACTTAATCAAAGGGTCTGCGCACGCCTATTGGATGCAACTCCATACGGATGAAATTTCGCGAATTTTCTAGGCTTGATAGTTGGCAACACTGAAACGCGGCTTAATCCTGCGCTGCAGGAAAGTCTGGGGGATTTACCATAGCATGTTCCCGCCGCCATATTTTCCTCCTTATCGCCGACAGTCTTCCCCCAGCCCCCTCTCCATGTAAGGGGACTGCGCTTTCTATTAAGCACTGTAATTATTGCCTACTTAGCAAACTGACATTGCAATTCAAAGTGCAATTAGAACATGTGAACGGCAGACAGGAAATTTACACACGTTGTAACCGAAAAGCTATCGTAAATCAGGACATGGAAATTTAAAAATGAATAATTACTGCTTTCAGTGTTCGAATCGTTTCGTTCCAACACTCCGAGGAACAGGGGCGGATAAGATAAATATTTCATCCGGAGAGGTGGAGTTCTTGGGCCCTGTACTTTCCACCCTGCACCCCATATCTTTCTACCCCGGCCCTGCACCTCCACCTTCCTCCAATAAGAAGCATGGCCATGTTATACATTTACGGTATTAATGTCAAAAAATAATAGCCTTATTTCAAAAAATACTTTTAGTGCGCTGAAGAAACAAATACATCAAGAAGTGCATAAATTACTGTAAATATTGTGTATATTTAAATTTTCTTTTTTTTCTATGTATAGTAAGTATATTATTTACAATATAATTGGGAGGTGTATCCTGTGCTGAACTAATAAATAATAACAACAATACTAATATTCTTCTGTTAAGGAACACGTTTACTGTAGATATGTATTTATCGTATCAATCTCTTCTAAATTGAGATTTATAGCTAGCCTGAATTCATAACCCCTGTCGCCAGCCGTTGCTCTCTCAGGCATTCAAAGAATGTCACATCAGTAATTTACAAATCCTTCCTGGTCTATTGGAGTTAAGGTGCTGATCAGCTGGTATTTCAGGGCAACGACCAGGGAAGGAGGAAAGAGAACAAAACAGAGAGCAACGTGTGGTGTGGGGTCTTTTGCCTGGAATCGCCGAACAAGAAGGAACTGAGGAGATTGAGCGATCGAACACGTTTCGATATGAACAGCTATCAGCGGGGAATTGTATCATCAGAGACAGACAGGTATTGTTACTTCCAACCATGTTGATCTAGACTTGAAGGTATAAATCCGAAAGCTTGTGTTTTGCCATTTCCAAGTGTGTAGTTAGTACCTCTCGCCCATTACCATTAGGCTTACCTTGAAGGGCGAGTGCTCAAAAGAGGAGGATGAATGATTAAGCGAGCTACATCACCCCCCTCAATGGTGAAGGTTCTTGGTTCGATCCCACGTACTCAGAGTACGTTACGTTATTTAATACCTACATAATGACATATGCTCTTGCAACATACTTATTATCTTATGCAGCAGTATCTTCAATTAGTTTTTAAAAAAACATAGTTTGATTAAAAATTTCTACCAATATATTATGAATGTCGAAAGGTAAAATTGCACATATGTAGCGTTACGAGAAGCCACACGTATAAATTCTCCCCTATGTATACGCAAAGGCGGCCGGAGCGTGATACTGATCACATCCCCTCCACAAGAACCTTCATGGCACGTTGCAATTTTGTAGGAGCAGACAAAGCGTCCCAGAAATAAAATCGTAAATACGCCACTGTGCAACAATATGCAATATATCGATACCTCTCCCTTCGATTGATCGAAACTTTCTCTAGAATGCACAAACAGGGCATGGTTATAAATTAGGACTCCGCAGTTGGAAACATTGTTTTAATTATGATTTTTTTTTTGTATTTCCAGGACTTTTTGGCTTTTAGGTTACTTTTCGGTACCTTTTGCTGTTTTTATTTCATTTTCTTTTATCATTTTTGAGATTTCGTTTTGCTTCTTCCCTGTTGTATCATGGATTTTCAATGCATTTGCTAGCGTAACTTAGGCTACATATTTCAATTTCATAAGATGGCCTTTTTAGCAAGTAGACCTACAACTATAATCGAAAATATGGTCTGTGCACAATCACAATATTATATTCAACTAAATTCTTTGTCAATAACCTATATTAAATAATTACAAGGAAGAGTCAAATGATAACCTTAATTTGTTTTGTTTCTTATGTAGTAGATTTCTTCTAGGGTTGCAAAAGTTCGCTGCATTTTAGCACAGACCTATTGTTGATCTATATGTATATTTTCAACTTTGAAATAATGTCTGTGTACCCTAAGAATAGTGTTGCCCACGAGACGAGACGAGACGAGACTTTGGTCTGTCCCGTCCCGTCTCGTGAAAATGCTGTCTCGTCTCGAAAATATTCGTTTGTCCCGTCTCGTGTCCCGTCTCGAAGGGTTCTGTCCCGTCTCGTTTTGTCTCGTCTCGTCTCGTAAAAGTGATCCGGGATATCATGCCAACAAAAGTCAAAAGTAGCAGAAACACGAAATATTTTTCCGGAAACTGGGATAAAGCTCCAAATATTTTACCCATTGCGTGGTGAGAATAAATAAGGTTCGTTAATCATGATGACATTAATATTAAAAATGCAGTTTGTTGGTTACTGATTGCTAGGTATCTTATGAAATCTACCTTGTGGTTTTTCTGGCTTCCATACAAGAGCGCTCTTTTCATTACTGCTATACCTTTTGGAAGTTTTGAAATGTTTTCCACTAGACCTTCTTTCTTTCTGAATGTCGAACTTCCGTGCCCTATGAAAATGTACATTTCTTCTTTAAATTCTAAGCTTGGCGCTCGGGAGCAACAAAAAAGTTTTTTAATGTGTAGTACGAACACAAAAGACTATTTAAATTTCAATACTTAGTATATTACAAATAGAAAGCATTTATTGTTTTCAATATTGTTAAACATCTTCTATGACATAAGTTTCAAAAAGTGTTTCTTTGTGATATTGTGCTGTTTCTTATGCTCAGCTTATGACGCACATACTTCTTTGTTTTCTCTTTAGCCTCTAAGTCAGATACCACCACCTCTTGATCTAATTTATCCTTCGGCAGGCACGCATCTAGAAATATATGTCTGAGGAGGGTGTCCGAGCCAAGTGTTTCAGAAAAAATGATAATAATAACATTAACGACAACAATTAAGCAAATGTTTAAATTAATACATTAATATAATTCATAGGTCTATTCACTTGAATATGTAAATTAATCAATTCTATTATTGTTATTACATGAAATGTTACAAAGATTGTAGAAGAATAGTAATATAACAGCACGAATATTAGCTAATATCTAGCTTACGTGTAGTTAAGATCGCCTAAATTTGCATAAAAACAACTGTCCTGGCAAGAAGTTTAATGTCAAAAAAGGTGATGAATTGAATATTTGCTAAATAACAAAAAAGGATGTTAAGTCCACTTGACGAAAAAGAAAATTCCTGATTAATATTTTATTCTCATTATTATAAGTAGTTGTGTACATAAATCTTCATTGATACTGTCATTCAAAGCCGTATGATCGCAATAAAATCCTTGTTCGGCATAAAAAAGTAACCCTCGATTATGCTAAAGAAATATATTTTTGTTTAGCTAGAGCAAGGCCCCAGGAGGATGCAAGAAGCCGTTCCTGCAAAAGTGTATGTTGTACGAAGCGAAGAAACGTGACGAAACCACCACGTATGGAAGGCAAACCTGCATATATTTTATATTGCACATTTACAGAGCCCTGCCTCCTGAAGTTATAAAAATCCCAACTTCAATGATTCTTTTAGACATGCTATAGTTGAAAAAAATATGTTTAGATGCACCAAAAGTGCATCATTATCAGATTATACATATAACGTGTTATTGGAATCAACGTATTTGTGTAAATTGGGCGCCTCCCCGATTACGTAGTAATAACGTCGAGGTCTTGTAATCAAGGGTCCCCGCGTTCGATACCCAATGGAGGCACAAAGTGGATCGGATCGTACTTTAAACTGTAGGTCGGTTCGCGATTTAGCCTATTTGTGAATCAAGTGGACTTGAAACCCAATATCAACCTTAAGAATATTAGAACCCACTAATTCACCCGCAGCTAAGTCAAATTTCACATATCCCTCTTCATCCTCGTTCATAGACTTCCTGCAATACTCTTGAGCATGTGGGTGCATCCCACCAGGTGCGAAAAATGTGGAGAGTTATTCTTTCCCTGTACTGCGTTATTTCTTTTCATAAGAGTCAGGCTAAATTCTCGTTTTATCTGAACTTTTAAAAAATGTGCAAAATACGTCTCTATCTTTAAACAACCACCCTTTCTCATGTATGTGTAAAATAATCCCACTCTGTCTCAGAAAACCTCTTCCTACGATCAAATGAAGGAAACAACTCTAAGTCTCAACAATTATAATTTTTTGCTTAAATTTCCTATAATTTATACAAACAGTAGCACACATCACGTCCTTTGGTGCAACACTGTCAACAGCTAATGTTACTTTCCTCGTCCTAATAAATTTACTTCCAACCAGTGACGGCGCCAGGGAAATGTGACTGGGAGGGGGGGGCGGAAGGCTGGCAACAAAATATTGTAAGGGGGCAGTCACATTAAAACGCCCGAAAACACTACACATATATATACATATATAATAATACTTATAATAATAATTATTATTATAATAATTATTATTATTATTATTATTATATTCATGTATGGTGTTTTGTGTTTGTATTTTATTTAGAGTGGACGTTTACTGCCTAAATTTACTTCTTGATTACGAGTTTATCTCCACATGATTCGTTTTAATAAAGACATTAATTCTTTTTTATTGATAAGTTGCGTTGTCTCTAGTGGCCTATTTCAGTATTGGAAGACATTCATAATTTTATAATTATACAATTATTCAGAATTGTATTAGTATCTGGAGTACTATCGTAACATAAAATTATTAATCTGGAATGAATTGAAAAATAAAAATGGGGAGTAACCCTGTGTTTCGAAAGAGTATTGAAAATAAATTTAGGTGTTCATTCATTCATTCCTCTCTCTAGAATAGTCTTCTTTTGACTTAACACGCGCTTATCAACGTTTCTAATTGAAATACCTTTTTCAAAGCAAACAAGTATTTGCAACTGATTAAATATTTTGCTTTTATTTTTTCGAGACATTCGAGACGAGACGAGACTTTCATTTCATTCCGTCTCGTCCCGTCTCGAATTTCAAAAGGCTTGTCCCGTCTCGTGTCTCGTCTCGAAAACGAGACGAGACGGGACATGTCCCGTCCCGTGAGCAACACTACCTAAGTAGCATACGTCTTTTTGGTCACATATGAGTAGACCTCGCATTTTAGGTTTTTACCCTATTTTTTCCTTTACAGGTATGTAAGAAATAATAAGTTATGTCAGCGTTTCGTTAAAAAACGCAACAACGGATAGTGTTTTATAGGACCTATAAAAACCTATTTAGTTTTTTAGAACCTATTTTAGGTTTATGCGCCTAAATCAAGCCTCTTCTTAGGTTTTTATATATTTTTAAAGGTTTTACAGGATTTTTATGTCACACAGAGGCATTTGCTTGTTTGGTCACAAAACAATTCAATGACGGACGTGTTTGAAATGTACTCTCTGTCGATTTCCCTTCCTCCAAGTCCATGGTGATTTTTCAAAGCTCAAATGTCTGGTTCCATTGTTACCTGTACAATCCAATATAGTCTGATCTGTGTGGTCTTGCTCACTTTCGCGTCACTTCGGTGCTTTGTGGCATTCGCTCCTTGCAAACTAACATTTCAGCATTGAACTTTGCACCACTGACTATGCTTTTGTTGAAAGATTATTTTCAGCATATAAGATGATCCTCACAGACAAAATTGCGGAGTTTGACTGGGGGTAACACGAAAAAAGATTGTTGGCTAACTATAGAATAGAATAGAATAGAATGGTCTTTATTTAAGCAGGCGTGTTTCGGTCTCATGGGCCGTTCTTACAACCAACCCTTGTCAAAGATACAATAAATGAATAAAAACAAAAAGAAAGAAAAAAAACACATAATGATCATGATAATACAATAAATATAATATAAAGAATATACAATGATAAAATAATACATTGAATAGATTAGTATATACTTCATGGCGTGGTGCTAAGCACAGGGGAACACTTTACTTTTACCTTTTTTACTGTTGAGTAAAGATAAGTAATAAGTCTTCGGTAGTTCAATGTGTATGCGGGGGGGGGGGGGGTAGGTTAGGTATGCATTATATGATGTATAAGTGCAGGTGCAATTGTTAACATATGAAGGTTAATTTAGTTGTTGGGACAATAGTAAGTTCTTCAGATTTTCCTTAAAACTTTGATGGCAAATAATGTTAGTCAATGGTGCAGGCAGTTTGTTCCATTCCCTGATCCCTGTAACAATGATGGACTTGTTATAATAGCATGTTTCAGGAATTTTGAACTACAGTAAAACTTCGTTAATCCGGACTAATGGGGGGGATGAGTTGAGCAATTTAGCGGAAGTCCGGATTAACTGAAATAACCTAAAAGAACAGTAGAAAGTGCATTAAAACTCCGTTTATAGCAACAAAACACGTTTATTATGGTGTATTTAAATGGCATAGGCCTAAATACACTATACAGTACAGTACAAAGTACATCAGTGGTTGACTGCCTTTTCTTGGGAAGTTCTCTTGTTGACTTCTAGCCACATTTAAAACCTTGAATTCTGCATTTTCTTTGGCCTTTTGCCTGCCCGGATTAAGCTAAGTCAGGCTTATCGGGATCCGGATTGACGAGGTGTTTCTGTATTTTAAGTTTTTTAACCTACTTTAGGATTTTAGAACCTATTCTAGGATTTTTAGAACCTATTTTATGCTTTTTAGAGTCTATTTTATGATTTTTAGAGTCTATTTTATGCTTTTTAGAGTCTATTTTATGCTTTTTAGAGTCTATTTTATGATTTTTAGAACCTATTTTATGCTTTTTAGAGTCTATTTTATGATTTTTAGAGTCTATTTTATGATTTTTAGAGCCTATTTTAGGAAGCTAAAAATCCGAGGTCTACTTATGAGCCACTGCTAAGGCCTTTCCTCCCATTTGCCTGCGAACTGAGGCATTACCTTCTCAATCTGAAAGCCTCATGGCTTGATCCGGTCACGTGACTAAGCGTCATCAACTGGAGGCGAGATAGCCGCCATGTTTGATTTGCTTCTTCGGAATCAATGTTGGACCTTTTGAGTGAATATGGAATTGTAATGCAAATTTAAGAACTGTAATCGAGTTTACATGACGTGTAAATATGCTTAAATGTGGAAGAGGTATGGTGTATAAGTCTTATGTACTCAATTGCAGAGGCAATTACAATGAAAAAGGTAAGAGTAACCTTCACATTTCTTCAAGATGTTGTTAAAAATGAGAAATTTTTATGGCAATTCCATGTGATTCAGTCACTACGAAAAGATACAAGTTAAGTGTTTTATACTAAACAATAAATAAGAGTAATAGTTCATGACGTAAACATTTCATGTGTCCGGAATAGGCATCAAATATACTCGTAAATGTGGACAACATGTCAACATTTATTTTAGAAATATCAAATAATTTACCCTGAATTACAAACTTTGGTTAATATTACGTCTACCAAAGCAATTTGTTAGTGTAAATTTTATGCAAGCATTCGATAAATTATTCATATTATTTACACAAATTTTCAGTTTCAAAATGTGCTTAATGAAAGAAAGCTATACAACGGGGCAAAGTTGATACATATGTACATTTATTCTTATTTTATCCCGCTTTATGCTTCTATATGCTAATCGGAGGCTAATGGAAGATATGTTGTACATTCAAATACAAAGTTGCGATGTGTAACAAGAACTTCGATGAAATATTCGTGTGTAAAACTATCCAAGAATATATTACTTATGTTTCAAATACAAATATTTTCACACAGAAAGCATTTTGTTACCTAGCTATGTTAATATGAACTACAAATGTGTTAAATTTTTAAAACTGTTTCATATGAACTGCTTTTTATTTTTTGTCTTTGTGAAGCTTCAATGTTCGTAACTTTGATTATTCAATCAATGATAATGTTTATTGTTTCATCATTTATTAACATTCTTCACGATTTTTTTTAACAGAATGTAAAAAACAGTGTAAGGAAATATTCGAAATGTTTATTTCCCAAGTGAACGTTAAAATGGAAATATTAATTTGCTTTTTTCTTCAATGAAACAGATCTTACTAACGACAATGAAAAGATTCAATTTGTTTATTATCTTAGTCAATAGGATCTAAATTACAATGTGACAAATGATTTAGGTTTAGTCTTTATCACAGAAATGTAACATTGACCTTGTACCAATTTCTTTCGCTTTTGCTGCAAGAATATAGAAATTAAGGTTTTGCATTGAGATTATATAGCTACACAGAATATCTGCATTAATTGGTTGATTAATTTTGGTTAAACTTAAAAAGACAATTTAATTGATTAGGTAACTTGGAAAGTTTACGGTCAACCTAACATGTTTTTTGTTTTATTTAATCAATTGATTTTACATACAAAAGTTCATACAAAAGCGGTTACGGGTTTTATTGTAGATGACCAATATTCCCGATAAAATTTTTCAAAGATATACAATGTTTAAATTTTTACGCCAGGAAGTTTTTAACGGTTTTCAACTCTTTCTTTGTGCTATGGTAGGAATTTTTGTGGTGGCCATAGTAACTTCCTGAATGAAAATTTTGATGTAAATATTCAATATTATAAATTTTTCTTCTAACTATATTCGTCGGGAGGGTAAATGTCAAAATTTAACTTCATAAGAGAAATAAATATACCTTAATTATCTACGGTAAAATTACGACAAGGAGTTTACAGCGTTTAGACGATCGCCTCCAGATGATGACGTCTTGACTGAGCGCTGTGGCCTGAACCTCAAGATGGTCTTGACTGAGGCCATTGTCGATTTTTCTCCTCCAATAGAAAACTTGCTGGTGTGGTAAGCATGCACAGAAATATAGACTTTCATTTGCCGATAAATTTCTGTAAGTTTGAGGCTGACAGAGGGGAAACCACTCCTCTTCATTGGTGCAAGTGTGAACAGGAGGCGTCATGCTTAAAATGACAAAAGTGACATTTTGAAGCTAATTTGATTAGTGTTGCAGCCTTGAGGTCGTTTTATAAATAACAATTGATACCTCATGTAAATTTGAACTGTATACAATCTGCCTTACAATTTTTATTGGACTTTAAAGGTTTTCATTTGTAATAATTGTAGTAAATATATTTTTCCAACCCGTGGCTTTAAGGTAACAATACAAAGTCTGACACGTTATTTGGTCAAAAGAACATGATTTAACTACCAGGGCAAATAATAAATTCACATGAAAGACTCGAAAGCATACACCTGATGCCTCTCAGGGTATGGGGTAATATCTCTCTTCGTTGTTCAAACCAAATAAAAATCAAAGTTAAGTTTGGACTAAGAAAAAGGAAGTCTATTAAACTTATTTCCAAACTTATATGCCTAACATATGCTCCATGTCACTCAAAGAAATTAAACTTCTTACAATTCAACTTGATCACTCTATTAAAAAAAACCGAGCCCGAACTTCCAAGTCAAGACAAAAGACACTCGTAATTGCCATGGTAACAGCCCTTACAAGATAAGCATATACAGGTTAGTCACTATCCTGACACTATCAATGATAGGTAAATTACAGAAATTAAGATTGAAGAACAATAAACATTTGTACAAGAGAAAAGATAATTAATAACAATAAATATTAGTGAAATGGGAAAGGACGTATCAAGTCACAACATTAAAAAATTATAATCTGATGCATGCGCAACAAAACTGTATTTTCAGATGACCGACCACTGTATCGTGCAAGGCCTCTTCTGATGACTTACACAGAAAAACAGTGCGGCGTATTTTATGTAACCTTGAAAAAAAAGTTAAGAAAACTACATTAGTACTTAATTGCTTTTCCCCCTTTGCTTCAATACTTCGAAACACCAAACAACGGATTTCTTCGAATTATTCAACTACTCTCTTTTAATTTACGAAATAATCAAGCTTTCATTTCAAGAGTAATAATTATTTTTAGGTCATTTTAGAATACTTTTAAGGTATTTTTTTTAAACATATTTTTATATAATCAACTTCCGAGTCTTAGTTATTATGGGCCTGTAGCTATAATACCAGCTCCAACTTGGCCTGCGTTGTCTTATGGTTACCATGCAGATACCATAAGCATCCTTCTTTGTCTAGATACCATCTAGTTCCAAAGAATTATCCTCGTCCCTCTTGCATTGCAGAGATATAATCAAACTCGAAACAAAGAATCTTCGATTTGAAACTTGGTTAGACGCTCTTTAATTCCTTCACTTTATTAACATGATCACATGCAGCAGACAGTGACCACCTTTCTTGTAAATCCCACATGCAAATGCCTACTCCACATTATAAATAACGGCGACGGCATGATTTGTGCGACCTGGCATCGTCCTGCAGTGACTGTCTACTCGATTGCCTTGCTCCTCTCGCGACCAATAAGTTAATGCTTATAATTTGCGGTTCGGTCTTTCATTATTACTCTGTGCTCTGTACATAAAAGGCTAAAGAAAGACAGGCAGTTAAATATGACTGAACTCCCAATTTCATTTTTCTTTTCACTGAAGGCAATTTAAATATTGAATACTCTATACGGATATATTTGTCTATGTTGGTTGACGTAAGAAAAAAAACAACAGGTATTTAGTAACGGAAAGCAGAATGAAGTTCCATAATAAGTGTTTGCTCAATAGAACTTATTGCTTAATTTGTATGCAGAACAGAAGCGTGCCGGTGTCCGTAGAGGAATGGAAAACACAGCGCGATACACGCCAGGCGTCCTGTGTTCGATTCTCGGACCTGGACATGGGTTGTGAGCAGGGTTGTTAGAGGTCCAGGAATTTTAAATAATTCAATTCCGGTCCAGGAGAGAAAATCAGCAAGCATAAATGGGTTCTGGACCGTAAAGTACCTTTTTATCTGTAAAGTATTTCAATTCGGTCCACGAACCTTTTTTACCAGATCAATTTAAATACGGTCCAGGAACTTTTTTCTGGATCAATTTAAATACGGTAAAAACCTTTTTTCCGGATCAATTTAAATTCGGTCCAGGAACCTTTTTTTCAATGAAACAATACGCAACTTGGACCGAATTAAAATTGTGTGAGAAGAAAGGTTCCGGTCCTCCAGTGGAACCCAAATCATCGCTCATCTTCATCTTCGCGATTAGCCAAAAGTGGCAGAAATGCGAAGCCAAATATCCAAATCAATCGATCAATACAATGTAATGTTAAATTATTCAAAAACTGCACCAAACTCCTTGGAGCAACAGCCCTCTGACGGCAAGGGTTTGCCAAGAAGTTTTTTTTTCCAATGAGTGACACGCGATCAGCGCATCGAGTCCCATCGTCGCTGTTTTCTGGCTTAGACAGGAGCCCGCTACTTCTTATCTCCATGTAGCTTCCCAATTGTCCTCACGATGCTGAGTCAACACCGAAATTTCGGGGTCCCTACCGGGAATCGCTCGCACCAAGGAGGAGAGGTATGGAATTATCCGATGCATGTCGCTAATTACGACTAGAATTTTCGGTTTTGCGCCTCTATACAATTTTCAAGTCGCCACTTTTGGCGAGTAGATTCAGAACTTTTGGCGACTAGACAGAGACCGGTTCTGTTCACTATAAAACAGCCTGGATTTTTTGTAATTTTAACTTCCAAAATATGCACATAAATATGTCTTAATACGGTAAACTATGTAAAATGGTGCAAATATGTAAAATCCAAATGTGTAATATTTGTTTCAAATTCTCACTCACGGTTTACTTATACATATTTATAAACTAAAATGAACTTCCCAAATATTGAATGAAAATACGATTAACTACAGATTAAAAATATATGTTCTACAAATATCTACATTTTTACAACGAAAGGACATCGTATTTTTCATTTTCATGAACATCAAAAGAAATAAAGTTTAGGAAGCTTTTAATTACAATGTAGATTTAAGCTGCTAGGGTTTGTAAAAAACTGCAAATGCTACTAGTTTTACTTGTAATTATAATTTAAACTAATTTATAGAATATAAAGATAAAATATCGTATTGAAATTAAATTGAAAATGAAAACTGTAAATGGCTGTATCTCACTGACCAATAGTTCGATTTTAATTAAACTTGCGGCATTTAAAAGATTAAATTAAGTTCATTCTTATGTATATAATGCATATTCTTCAATGTAAATTCAATAACTATGAATTCCATAATAACACGAACAAAAACAGTAAACAAATAAAGCATAACAGTCAAAAAATTAACAAGGCGTAACAAGTTGTTTCAGATCGTTCAAATTCTGAAACATTTTGTCCTCGGAAAGTTTGTCAAGAACTTGGGATAATATGTATAATAATGTACAAGAGAAATCGAGATTTTTTTTCATGTGCGCACACGTTTGCTCAAACAAATTCCGAATCAAATCTGGACTTGCCATTTCGCCATGTGGATTCTCTATTGCGCTACGAATTACATGCGTGATATTTCCACCGTATCTCATCACTTTAAAGAGAAAATTGTTGTAATTGCGTTTCACAAGGGCAAAGCGGACACAGAAATTTACGCACATTCGCCTTTGGCAAATTGGTGATTTCGACAAGAGATTATCAACACGAAAAGGCCCTACGGTGCTTCGGGTTTACATGAGGCTTAATGACTTTGTGCCCAGACTGAATTCTTACGTCTTTTTTTGCAATACAAGTAACCTTTGCTTCATGCCTTGGTATTGTGAAATCTGAAATTAATTTCTTTCTCATACTGTTCAATTTGCAACTTCGCTTGCTACTGTCTACGGTAAGTCTTGGTGTATATATAGAGCCAATCCATTTTGAAGGGTGGAACGCACAGACTAAATTATTGACTATTTTTCTTACAGTTTATGTACAACGAATTATGAAACTAAATACTGTTGATTAAACATAAATACCTTTAGAATACTTTCTCAGATTTATAGCTATAGATGAACAATTTTTTGCTGCAGGTGGGACAGTTAAAACACTTCCTCTTTACTTAATAGGAACTCTAATTTCTGTGAATTTTCAACAAATGAAAAATAATTTATTTGATACAAAGATAGGAAGTAAGTGACATTTGAATATTTTGGAGTTGAAAGGAAACGTAACAATTAAACGAGAAATGGATTGTTTCTTGATGTCACGAGTGGGACACAATACAAAACAAAAGTAAATCAAAGACTTAAAAATAAAGTAGCAATATCTTTCGTGCAGCATCACAAGGTGACCACTTGAAACACGTCATCTTGAGTGTGTGTGTGTGTGTTTCTGATTTTTGAAATTATCTCCAAGAATTGTAGAATTTATTCCATTACGTAAACATGTTCGTTTTATTTCTGCTATTTTAAAACCGTCAGCTAATTATGCTCAGCCCTGTATATTTGGTTTTGATTGATTGATTTTGTGTTTTAAGTCCACTTTATGCGCAGTAAGGCTAATCGGGACTGGACCTACAGCTTAAAGTGGGATCCGAACCACTATGTGCCTCCACCGGGTATCGAACCCGGGACCCCTTGATTACAAGGCGACGACGCTACCACTGCACCTGTTTGGCAATATATATATATATATATATATATATATATATATATATATATATATATATATATATATATATATATATAATGAAAGAGGAGAGAGGAAATACTCACCAGACACAGAAAAACTTCAAATTTTCGTGAAGATTTGTCACATCATCGGGAGTAGAAAGAAGGTTCATGAAAGAAGCGACGTCAACAGAGTGATAGCGTGGCCTGCAGTGTTGCCAGGTCCCGAAAGAAAAAGTAGACAGTTTCACACACGAAAACATCATGTAGTTCCCTCGCCAAGACGTCGAAAACTGTGAGTGCTGCAAGGTGTAGGGGGAGGTAAAGGGTGTTGCTGAAGATGAGGGGTGTTACTGGGTGGCCTTGTTCAGGCCAGGGGGTTTGGTTGCGTTGTTTATATATTATATAAATGTGTGTGTGTATATATATATGATGAGTTGTCTGCTTGAAGGCAGGTTTTTTGACCGGAAGGTCGCTGGGCAAGGTGAATCCATGGTAGTTTGCCATTGCCTTCCATGGTATGAGGATGAAATGGACATTTACAAACAAACATGCACGACCGGGATTCGGACCCGGGACCCCTAGCGTCGCATCGCGATGTGCTAACCACTCGGCCATGGGGTCCGGCTATAGCTATATATATATATATATATATATATATATATATATATATATATATATATATATATATATATATATATATTTCATGTTGGCGGCCTTTATGCCCCTCTACTAATTATCCCAGAATCACAAACAATACCTCGCTGTAAAGCTTATGGAACACAGAATCCAACGAGGTACATTTGGGATCCATCACGTCCAATTTGTAGAAGAAGAAGAAAATAAGAAAATTGGGGAAAAGTTAATTTTTGGAGAACTAGATGTAAGTTTGCAACACTCACAGTTGCGCTACGCAAACATAAACTCAGTAAAACACACCCTATACATTAAGTTGGCTAACTGAAGTTGTCCTGTAGGACGAATATTAACGAAGAAACATATGTATAGTGTACGTATATATGTATATAAGCAATTTTCAATGGTATCAATGTAAAAATACAAGAAAAATTACCAAAAAAACCAATGAAATTCATACATGACCGCCACATTAACACGTGCAGTCACCGACATTAAAAATGGGACACCTATATCCTGAAATATCGCTTCCCTGAAAGTCGTTATGTATGTTGTCTAACTGTACGGCGGTGGCAGAAGTTGCCATTGAACATTCGGTATTAAAATTCACCAATCGCCGTAGAGTTACGTAACACACTTAACGAACGCATTGCAGGGAAGCGACTATTTCAGGACCTAGGTGTCCCATTTTTATTGACCGTGACTGTATACCAACCGCGTTACCAAATGGTTAACGGAATCTTGTGTCCAGAAGTGTTACTTCCAATCCTCGTCAACGAACCTCAAATCTGCTTCCCGAATTTTAAGATTTGTTCACGAGTCATGCGGCAACATGGTACTTTCACCTTAAATTTTGACCCCTTTATTCCCATTTCCGTTCATGAACCCTGAAAGAACATCGCTCGGAGCTCTCCAATGAACCACGAGCAAGCTTCGAAGCCAAACCAACAAAGGAATTTACGGCGGAAACAGCATGTGTTTCACTCTATACGGCACGCCACGCGAATGGAGGAAAAAATACTCGCCTGCATGTAGAATCCGAAGTGAGTTTTTAAGAAAAGATCCCTTCGCGCTGATTTCGTCGGCGATAAGCACAGTCGGCGTTCGGTCTGCCGCCAGTTTGGCGTCGGCAACGAATGTTTTGGTGAGTCAATTTGTGTCTTGAAAAAAACATCTTTACGACGCAAATTAACATACTCCCAATGCCCAGAAATTCATGCTCCTTGCCTCACAGCTATGGACGTAGACAGGAGTCTGCCGGATGCTTAACGAAAGCGCCTTCCTGACAACAATTCAACAGCCTTTACGTGCTGTAGGAATGGTTCATTGTTACGTAACGTTAACGCACCTTGGGCATTTGTGGTTGGTTCTCCTTTTGTCCGTAGAGGGGCGTGACGATCAGTGTTTGTTTTGTAAAGCGATACTGAACCATCTATTATGGTGAATCTGTGTTTTTCAACTTATGCACTGGAGATTATATGGTGCCTTCGTACACTGTGATAAGCTACTGTAATGTGGAAACCTATGCACCTGGTAGATGCTCGAGCTTTTGGCATGTGTACTCCATATGGTATGAATACATAGAGTGGGCCATGTTCATGCATGTAACATACACTAGCTGCACGAGCAGATGCTTACATTTTTAAAGGGATAAAAGAAGTTTTCGTAAATGGGGCAGCTGCTACGAATTAGTAATTAGCAGGTTCTACGTTTCAAAATTTCCCCCCAAACCAGAGGAAGAAAACATCCGGTTTTGTCAACGATATTTTGTCAATATTTATCATAAATTTGCAACAATATAACTTAATTTAAAGAATAAAAGCTGTAGATTCTAATTGTATTGTTGTCGTGTCTTCCTTTAAAAACATAATTTTAAGTTACATTTTTTCATAACCTACATAGTTAAAATTTTGAACAATTATCTGTGTTGTGAATGTAATACAACAATATTAACATCGCCACGATGAGGATGAATGATGAAAATGATGAAGGGACACTCAGAAAGAACATCCATGCCCAGGCTGGTATCCGAACTCTAGATCTCTGGAATCGTAGCGCACTGTGATAACCACTCCGCCACGGAGTTGGGCTAAATCGGTCATCGAAACACGACAGTTCACACCAAGACTGCCTGGACCTCCCCGATCGCCTAGTTTTGATGATGTGGCTTCGTAATCGAGGGGTCCCCGGTTCAATTCCAGAAGGAGGAACACCTTACAGTAGTGAGCACCTCACTTTAAACTGCAGCCAAGGGGGCCCGCAGGATTTTTTTCTAATGAGGTAGAGTAAGATTTCATATCTTGCCGAGCCTCCCCCATGGCGCAGTGGTAGCGTCATTGCCTTGTAATCAAGGGGTCCCGGGTTCGATACCCGGTGGAGGCACAAGTGGTTTGGATCCCACTTTAAACTGTAGGTCCAGTCCCGATTAGCCTTACTGTGCATAAAGTGGACTTAAAACACCAACTCAACTCAACATATCTTGCCCTTCAGTCATAGAAATTTTATTATCGTCATTAGAGGAAAAGGTCTAAATACGGGCCCCCCTTTTTATGTTGTCATTTTCGGAGGAAAAAAATAATATATCAAGCACCTGCCTTTAAAATGCGTATCCATGAAATGTATACTTAAATGTAATAGCGTGCTAAAGTATAGAAGGTCTCAATTTTTTTAAAAAAAGAAGCAATTTCCAAAAAATGGTAAAATGATGTATTTCAAAATTGTGGTCTAAATATGGGCTACTAGTGGCAATATCACGAAAGCTATTAAAATTTTTAAAAAACATTCATTTATCGCTAAAACATTATAAAATTAATATTTATGAATAACCTGTTGTTTTGAAATCATGCGGAATCGGAAAAATCGAAATTAAGAAAAACGTCCAAATATTTGTTGAAAATGTGATCTCAACATTAGACCTCATGTCATAGCCCATATTTAGACCATCACGCTATTTTTCTTCTTCAATTTATTTTCGCTCTCTGTGGTACATATTTCACAAACAAATCATGGCATTATAAAAGCCCACATTTGCCTTATGTACCGCTAATATCATAACCTATACAAAGCAGATGAGAATTCAGAAAACGCTGAGTTAAAAAGTTTTCGGTGGTCGCAATTCTATAACAGCGTCCAAGGCCGAAAGTAACCAGCACTTTATCTTACGAATTGACGCCTCAACCTTTGTCCTTGACAGATGTAATCAGTTCCAATAGCCTCTGCCAGGCTGCAGCACTCAGGAGCGCTGATAACTCCAAAACCCATATTTAAACCTTCGCCCATATTTAGACCTTCTCCTCTATTATTGATACTACATACTACTACTACTGCTATACAAATCATAAAATTCAAATTGAATTGAAAATTTTCGGGTGTTTTATACAGTAAAACTTCTCCTAACGGACACCTCTAAATCGCGGACATTTTTAAATTCCCCGGCAGAAATACATGGGGTTTAATGGCAATATTACTTCTTCAATAACGGACATTCTTAATAACGGACGCGGACACATACACATAAACTACATCCCCAACGCAAATAAAACTTCTTAATAACGGACAGTCTGAAAGAAAACGGTCGCAATTCCTGGAATTCGACACAACAATGGCCAGTATTTCGAACTAGCGCGCATTGTTTTATGTTACACCGAACCTATTTCTTTTTAAAAGTACGGACAGTGGTTATCTTGAGAATTGTGTGGCATTTCGCTACGATGTTGAAGAAACGCAGTACAATATTTCGTTCCTTGAATGTAGGAAAAATGAGACATTATGTTCGTATGTGCTGAATAGCGGACACTTCTCAATAACGGACATTTATTTTTCTCCCAAGCCTGTCCGTTATTGAGAAGTTTTACTGTATTTAGATGGATTCGCCTTGCTTCCTTTCCATAAACATCTATCACATTGTTGATGAACAGTTTTTTGTCTATTTGTACTTTTCACAATGTACAGATATCAAAGAGAGATCACGTAATCTATTTTCCTTCATGGTATCTCTTCATACATGTTTTTTTATGTACAGAAGGGTATACTGTAAAAAAAAAAGTATTAATTCGAAATGGCGGGGCGTGAATTATCAAGGTCAGATTCCTACAACAGGAAATAATTTTCGACTTTCCGCAATCCCAAACAGCCGAGAAATTCCAAAGGGTCATATTTAAAAGAGGTTAAATCTTGAAATTTTCTGCACTATAAGTGTGTGAAATTTCACCATTTGAATTACATGGACTTTCCCCAGATATCTCGGGCGAACAAGTGCCCCCCGCCCCCCTTGTGGGCGCCATTGTCTGTGGGTTCATCACCATTAACCTATTTGAGCATAGTATGGCCTAGTGATAACGTCGTCGCCTTACAATCAAGGGATCCCGGGTTCGATACCCGGTGGGGCCACATAGTGGTTCGAATCCCATTTTAAACTGTAGATCCAGTCCCGATTAGCCTATCTGTGCACAAAGTGAACCTAAAACAAAACCTCAAAACTCACAGCATCTAGAGAAAGACAGACTTTTCCTATAAAGTTTGGTGCCTATCCGTTATGTGATGCATTTAGACAATAATTATTCATTATTGAATATATCTAGTTCTCAAAAGCCAACTCCAAAGGCTTCCGAAATCGGTTTGGACTCAAAGAGCATTGAGCTTCTGCCAGTGACGTCACACTGATATACTTAATAATTGATATTCGCCATTCTTCTCTGTCGTCTGCCCGTTTCCGCGTACACCAACACCATCAAGAAGGTCTCTGTAAATTCTGCGGCGGCTGTCATCTGCATATTGCGGCTCTTCCAATGGAGATAAATTGTTTTGGCACAGCACGCTTAGTTTACATCCGCCCACCTCCTCTGCTGTTAGCGCCTCGCAGTGGGTGCTTGCCATGTGGCTCTTGGGAGGAAAGATCCGTGGCAGATTTTGGTAGTAACGCGTTACTGAAAGAAGTAACAGCCGACCGCCGTGGTGAAGTGGTTACCACAGAGCGCTACAATTCGAGGGTTCGATTGATTGATTTGGTGTTTTAAGTCCACTTTACGCTCAGTAAAGCAAATTAGGACTGTACCTACCTACAGTTTAAAGTGGAATCCGACCCAGCATGTACCTCCACCGGGTATCGAACCCGTGACCCCTTGATTACTAGACGACGGCACTACCACTTCGCGATCGGAAGGTCCTCCCATTGTTCGAATACCAATATCGGTGTGGGTGTTCTTTTCGAGTGTCCCTTCATGAACATCATCACTCATCTTCCATCAGCCGCTATACCTCCAGGGGTCCCGGGTTCGAATCGCAACCTGAGCATTGGTGTTCTTTGTGAGTGTTCTTTATTAATTTCATCATATCATCACTCATACTGATCTTTGCGATTAACCTAAAGTTGCTTTAACTAAACAAGCAAAGTAAAAAGTTGCATTAAGTAAAATAAACCAAACCAATCAATCAATCATCAACCCAGTAACATTAGTAGGATATTACATTGCCTCAGTTACATTACATTATGTTATACGTATAAGTAAGTGGGCCTCCCCGACGGCGAAGTGGTAGCGTCTTCGCCTTGAAATCAAGGGGTCCCGGGTTCGATACCCGGTGGAGGCACATAGTGGTTCGGATCCCACTTTAAACTGTAGGTCCAGTCCCGATTAGCCTTACTGTGCATAAAGTGGACTTAAAACACCAAATGAAACAAACAAACGTATAAGTAAGTGTAGTGTATCTCTTCCATGTATTCTGTGCGACCAGTAGCAAAAGGATAGTGCAATTTTAATAGTTGTGCTGGCAATAATAATAATAATAAGTATTGATTATGGTTATCGTCTCGAAAGCCAAAAAACAGCGGCGATGGGACTCGATGTGCTGACCAAACGTCAAACAAAGAAAATACCGCTCTGGCAGGCTCTGGTTCTTAGAGAGCTGTTACAATGGACTTTAGTTTGATTATGATTAAAACGTGTTACTATTTATTATTATCATTGCACACCGCGATGCCCGTTCAACCGTAGAAACTGCCGGCGGGCGCTGCGAATAGGTGCGTGCAGTGTTGCCACGTTCCGCGTACAGCTTAAATCGGTTTCGTAATGTGAATTGATAATGATAATGCATTTTAAAAACAGATACAAGGAGCTTCAAAACAAGACCAATATTGTATTGCAGGATTAACCAATACTAAAAAAAGAGTCGTTTTGCAAAATTGAAAAGAACGTTTTTTTTTACAAATTTTGAAAACCTGAAAATTAAAAATTATGTTTAAAACCTTTTTGCCTGCAACCTACTAAAATTTCCTAATGATCGGACAACACGTTTTTTATTTATAGAATTTGAAAACTAAAAAAAGGCCCTTTTTTGTTCTCACGACGATAAAAAAGTGAAGGCTTATTCGAAAAAAAAATGTTTGCCATTGAATAAGCTAAATTTTGATGTAACTCGTTTTCCGTAGGTCTATTGGTTAATTTTTAACTGGAGTCCAAACTCGAGTATCTATAATTTTTAATCCGATAGTAGTTGACAATAGTTCAAAATATGACCATTTTTCCTAGAGTACTAAATATGCAATTTCTACTGTATCTCTCGGTGATGCGCAGTACTTCAAACTGAATTACAGTTTGTCCACAACAAATTGAAAGTTCTTTACTTGTCCGTTTTTTTTCTTTATTCAAAAACCTATTTTTATTGCACTAAGGTAGATGAGCCAAAAGTAGCCCGTGTTCCCAAGGTGGCCCACTTTACGAAAATCATATTAGTATTTAACGCAGCTAACAGATGGCACTACATTAATATAACCAGTCCCCCTCAGGTGCACCGTGCGGAAAACGAACTGCCTCGGTCTGCCAGCAGCCATTTTATGAAACCCTGGCGTCGTAGGGACAGTCCAGACCAGTCCTCCAAGGAGGTCGGCTATTCGTCGTTACTGTCTGTAATGCATGTCAACAATCAAAAGTTTGACATCAACATTTTTTTCTAACAAGATGTACAAACGTGAATAAACATGAATAAAAAGGTTTATTGAACACAAACATAATTTTCTAAATCAACTATAAGCCGTGGGCCACCTTAGAAAGAGATGTAACCTTTTTGTAATTATTTTTTCTTTTTAAATTACAAGCAATGTTACAAAATATACATTTGGTACACATTGTTAATTATTTATACGAGTTATTTATTTTAATTTCAGAAATTTACCTCTCATTAGAAATTTTGTCAATTGCCCTACAAGCTTAACTAGAGCCACCTTTGGTCCACCTATCTTAATACAAAAAAAAAAAGATTTTTCCAGAAACAGCAAATATCCCTGACATTTCCACAACTTTCCCAGAAAAAGTAAATTCCCTGATTTCTTCCGGATTTCCAGGTTTTTCAGAGTGGTAGACACCCTGAGTTTGCTGTTCGGAACGGAAGGGCATTCCGATGGAATTTCCAACAGCTCACAAGCGCCACTTTATGATGAGTAAGACGGAGACGGCGGGAAAAAAGTATGTCTGAGTAGTGAGGACATCTGCACGCGACACATGCCATTCTTTCAGGAATGCGAAGAAGTGTTAAAAAAAACAGAGGAAGTAAAATAATTTAACACAGAGAGATTCCTGAAAGTTGTTGACGCAATCTTTTCTCTGGGTTATAACTAGAGCTTGGAAGTTGAATCTAAGAAATGACCTATCTCAAAATTTTTAAAAAAATTACCTAAAATTTTCAAAAAATAACTTAAAAATTTCAAAAAATGAAATAGAAATAATTTCCGCCCTTAAAATGGAAGCTTGATTTTCTCATAAATTACAAGCGACTAGTCGAATAATTTGATAAAATCTGTTGTTTGGTGGTTTAATAACTAAGAAAAGGGATAAAATACTCCGCAATGTTTTTCTGTACAAGTCATTCACCTTCTTTCAGGCTGGGCCTTGCACAATTCAGTAGTCGGTCAACATCTGAAAATACACTTTTGTTTCGTGAGCATCAGATTATATTTTTTTATGTTGTGACTAATTTTATTCTAAAATCAGATTAAAGCGACAATAGTGGTCAACAACGGAGACTCAAAGTAACCTTTACTCCAAGTGTTTTAATTTTGTTGGAAGAGAAGTAAATTTACCACAATTAATTACATTGCCAAAGATTTCAGTTAAAATTAATATTGTGTTTTTGCATTGACCATTGTAGGCACATGGATTCATTCCACTTTAAACTGTAGGTCCAGTCCTGATTAGCCTTACTGTGCACAAAGTGGACTTAAACGACCAACTCAAACATACAAACAAGCAATGGCCATATTTACGATTAATAGCGTGCTTGCTAAAAAGACCATGGAAGGGTATTTAAATATGTACGAGGGGAGAGTGAAAAGTTTTGAGCCCCACATGGAATGAGTGATGATGCTAGGTAGTTAAAATTTTGGAGGATGTAAGGTTTGAGTTTTAGAACACTCTGTGCGAACTTTTATGAAATTCGCATGTTTTCTTCTATTATTTTGTCAGGTTGAAAATGAATGAAGTGTCAGAGAAGAGAGTTGCCGATAGGACCGTGATACGGTACCTCTGTAGGAAAGGCCTCACTGCAGAAACTGCTTTGGTCGAGTGTGGCTTCACCGCACTTCCCCATCCACCTTATTCCCCTGACCTGTCCCCGTCAGATTTTCATCTTTTCCCTGCTATGAAGAATTCACTTCGAGAACGTCACTTCCACACGGGCGAAGGCGGTCATTCAGTGGTGTGAGACTCAGGATAAATCATTCTACCAGATGACTGTAAAGAAATTGCAGCCCAGAATGCATCAGTGCATTGATATGATAGGTGATTATAGAGATTATGTGGTTATGTAGAGAAATCATAATGAGAAACTGTAGCTCACACCCCTTCCCTGTGAGGCTCAAAATATTTCAAAAATTTAAAAATTATTTTAAAAATGCAACAAAAACTTCAAAAAAAAAAATTGAAAAATGACGTAAAAACCAAAACGGCCGGAAAATGCAAAATCAAGGCAATGTTTTCTGGTTCTAACTGAAGTTAAATGGGCTACGATGAGGATTAGTACTGTCTTCAATGCTCAGAAGAATATATCTCTGTCATCAATTTCCTAGCCCTAGTTACAACAATATGCAAGATACCTCTAGCTGTGCCCTTCCCGAAATATCAAATTATGTAGAAATATCGATCAATGTAATGAAGATATTTGCAATATTTTTGCGACACATGCTTTCATTATTTAGGCTGAAATTTATGTTTGGAAGCAGTCAACAATGGAGGAAACCACAACGGAAGTGACGCAAGAACTTGTTCATTGAAACAAACAATGCTCTTATGGTTTTAACATGGTGACAATGAGATAGGAAAGGGAAGCTTTGCTGAAATCTTCCTAGCTGGAGGGTTCGTCCCCCGCACTGCCCCACTCGAACCTGCTAATAATGAGACCTATGCAATGGGACTTCGTAGAGATCAGATGGGTTTGTAAGATAGCCAAGATGCATACTTTTGTAAGGGGTATACTATCGAACGACTATGCTTCGTGGAAAGGACGTAGAATGTATTTTTCACAAATCCCCGCATGAAATCAGGTGGGGTAAAGTCCGGTGACCTTGCTGGCCATGCAATTACTTTTCCCAGGCCAATCCACACTTCTGACGGTAGGTCAGTGGCGGCTCGTGGTCTGGTTCTATGGGTGTGCACTTCAGTCTATCGTCCAGAAGTGTTATACCACCCCTGTGAAATACTCACACCCGTTTTGAGTACATAATGAAGCTTTCTGGAATTCCATGATGTTTTCTGCTATTATTTTCATTTCATGTTGCGAAAGAGTAGTAGATGCACATTCTATTGTTTTCAATTCACCATTAATTCTATGGCACATCTGAGCTCCTAGTCCATAGCTCAAAGCGTCACATATGATTACTGTATCCTTGCTAGGATCAAACGGAGTTAAAGTTTCGGATGAGTGCAGTGCTTCTTTAACCTTTTTGTACTGACTTTCACAGTCATCACTCCAATTCCAATGCACATTCTTCTTTAATAAATTGTATAAGGCTGGAATCAGTATAGCCATATTTGGAATGCACCTTCGAAAAAAATTAATGCCTTCCAAAAACGACTTCAATTCCTTCACGTCATGCGGACGTGGACAATTAAGCAATGCTTCAATCTTGCACTGGCAAGGTTTAATTCCTTCCGCAGAGAGTTCATATCCTAAGTATTGAATGGATGATTTAAAGAACTTGCACTTTTCCAAATTAACCTTCACGTTATATTGTGCTAACCTGCGCATGACCTCAATTCATCTGCTAACCGTTTCATTCAGTCCAGATCCACAAATTATAATATCGTCTTGATATGGAATTACATAATGCAGACCTTGCAATATCTGTTCAATTACTCTCTGAAATATTTGAGACGAAATTTTAACTCCAAATGGTAATCTTGTGTGTTGTAATAATTCCCATGGCGTGTTCATTACAAGGAAACTTTTTGCTTTTTCACTCAAAGCTATTTGCCAATAAGCTTTTTGTAAATCCAAACTAACAAATACGGCATTTCCTCTAACTTTCTGGAAAATATCCTCTAACAGTGGTAGGGGATAAGAAGCATTTTCTACATATTTGTTCAACGTACTATTTAGATCGCAACAAATGCGTAAATCTCCATTTTTCTTTTTAATGACAACTATCGGACTGGCCCATTCACTAGTATTGACTTTTTCATAAATGCCATTTTCTACTAATTTATCCAATTCTGATTTTACTTTATCTTTAATTCCATACGGCACATTGTAAAATCTCTTAAAAATTGGACTTGCATCCGGTTTTAATGGAATATCAGCTCTAAAATCCTTTATAGGTAAGCTTAAATCGCCATCAAATGTAGAATGAAATTCTTCCTTTAGAATATCAACGATCGCTTGAATATCATTAGCTTTTATACAACTGTCACATTTATTTAATACATTCATGAAATTACGAACATCAGAGTTCATTGCATTATTTCCTGTGACATTGTGTGCAACATAATCAGACTGCGGATAACAAGTTTCCCTTGCACAAATTTCAGTCAATTCACAATGTAACTTGGGAATCATAATTTGAATCCAACTTCTTCCTAAAAGTGGATATTCTAAATGACTGTTAATTATGTACAAATCTAGACGATAGAACTGATTTCTCCACGCAACATTCACATTAACTTTTCCCAGTAAAGGTATCACATTATTACCAGCACCTTTCAATGTACAGTTAGGTTCAGACATTCGTACATTTTGCAGAAACGTTTGATAAAAATCTTTACTAGCTACAGATGTATAGGATCCAGTGTCAATCTCAAACTTGGATTCATGACCATTTACACTAATTTCTACTAAATATGAGCGCTGGTTAATGTTGAAATCTAGTTCCCTTGTACACACTTTTATATCATTTTCCGAATCGTTGATCACATGTTGTGATGATTGAAGTTTGGATGCCTGATCCACGAATTCTTCTTTATCAACTTTACTATTAAAGTTCATTTGTGCATCATTAGAATGCGTAAAAATAGTGGCAACAAACAAATCTTGACTGGCAGCTGTGTTTGTTGGGTTAGCTTCAGATTTAGGTGCGGATTCTAACTCAGTTGTATGAGCAACAAATTTGTTATTGAGTTCATAATTTGTGGATTTTCTACGTTCAATGTTAATCCTTTTATAACATTTCAAATAATTATGGCCTTGCTTCCCACAGAACGAACAGAAACTTCCTTCATAATGCCCTTGCACTTTGGACTTTGATTTATATGGTTTTGAATTATTACCTTGACCATGAAGATTACTTCGCTGATTGTTAAATTTGGAATCATTCTCATTTTTACGTGAAACCTTATTCGCTTCATGAAATATTCTGTCATTGCCTTGCACTTAATGTTCATTGTGCCTTGTAAGTTCACCTCACGATAATAATCCTTCATATCACTCTCGAGTTTTTCCATTTGTCTAGCTAACTCAAAAGCTTTCTGGAATTCAATGATGTTTTCTGCTATTATTTTCTTCCTAATAACGTCAGACCTTAAACCGCTCACGAACGTGTCAAACAATGCAATAGGTAAAAACTCATCGTCCTCCTCCGTAGCCGAGCGGGTTAAGGCGTTCACTCGTCTTGAGATCGTTAGCTGCGGGACGCCGTAGGTTCGAATCCGGCTCTGGTCGGAATTTATTCGGCCTACGTATAGGGCCGGTGGCAACCCACCATCGTGAGGAAATTGGGAAGCTCCGAGTGAGTGTGCGCAATCCGGTCACGGAGACCTATATAACGGCTGGGGATACGTCGGGCTGACCCCTCGACTATTCCACTACTGGTTGAAGATCTCCACACTTAGAGGTGACGAAGGAAAGTGGGAGGGAGACCGGCAGTCGGTAGGTACGCCTAGGCCCTCATGGGCTGTTGCACGACGGATTATAAAAACTCATCATATCCACATGCTTCACCTATCTTTCGGAGCCTTCTTGTAAAAACTTCAACCTTCTCCACATCCAATTGTGTACATTTTCTTAATTTTAGGCGTTGCACTATAAAATTACTACTTGGATTGTAATAAGAAATGAGATATCAGATATTTCCTTGAATGATTTCTTCTCTGGTAGTATTGGAGAGAACAACTCGCGTAACACTTCATAAGGTTTGGGGCCAATTACAGATATGAATCTAGGAACCTTGCTTTCCTCAGATATGTTAAAAACTCGGCAATAATTATCATATCTTTCCAAATAATAGTTAATGGTTCCTTCATGTGGATCATATTTGTCAAATCCTGGCACATACGACATGATGCCTACAGCAACGATTAAATCCAATTAATCATAGACAAAACTCATCTAAATCTGTACTACGCCGTTAAATATTTTTCTCGTCGCCATTTAATACATCTGTTGTGTATTTGGAACACACGCAGATCGCACTCAAGGTGTCGAATAGATTATAAATGATATGCATGCACGAGACTACGCCTATGCTGTGTAGAAGACGAAAATAAAAAGTGAGAGGAAGAGGGAAAGAGAAGGAAGGGTGACAGAAGTATGGGAGGAAAGAGGAGAAAAAGGAATAGGAAAATAGAGAAGTGAGAGCGACAAAGAGGTCGAAAGAGAGAGAGAGAGAGAAAGAAAGAGGTACAAAACAGATACAAATAGAGGAAAACACGGAAAGATGGATGTGGAGAGACAGAGAAAAGGGTGAAGAGAGAGAGAGAGAGAGAGAGAGAAATGAAGACAGAAGAATGAAAGAGAAAGGAAGAAGGAGTGGAGAAAGAGAAAGATAATCTAGGGAGAGGGAGAGAGTTCGATTTGATTTATTTTACTTCGCCTTTTGTGCCACTTTTGGCTAATTTGCGAAGATGGAGATGAGTGGACACTCACAAACATCCATGCCCAGGCCAGGTTTCGAACCCGGGACCCCTGGCGTCTAGCTAACCACTTCGATGTACTAACCACTTCGCCACAGGGGCCGGCTAGAGAGAGAGAGAGAGAGAGATAAGAGAGGAAACATTAAACCTACTATTCATATGCTGTTCATTTATTTTATTTATCGTGGAAGTACAGTGCAGAAAGTGGGAGCAAAATGTTTAAAAATCGTTAAAGCCATAAAACCAGGTACTTCGAAAGAATGTCAAATATTATGTCCTTTCTTCTATTATCGTCCATCTCGAACCAAACTACTGCACGACTTTGATATAATTGAACTTACTCTTGCTTAGCTCAGAGGTGTTATTGTGTGTCATAGGCAGGGTTGGCAACGTAATTTACTCGTTACGTTTTTTACTTAAATTACACGTAATTTTCTAGTAATTTACTTCGCGTAGAAAACAAGTTGTTTACACACATGTATTTTCTTTCGTAAATTAGTTATATAAAGACTATTTTCATTATATTACATTATAAACTTTAATCTTCTTCAGCACAAAATCATTATTTTCTGAAGATTGTTTATACAGCCACCTCATGCCCTCACCCTCACTAATATTTTTAAAAATAGAACTGTTCTTTCAAATATTCTTAAAAATTGAGAAATATGTTTATGTAGCTATATGTCTTGCACTAGTACTTGTATTTATAATATAACATAATGATTATTATCGACAATTTATTCGGATTAGAGGACCTCCCCGATGGCGCAGTGGTAGCGTCGTCGCCTTGTAATCAAGGGGTTTCGGTTTCGATACCCGGTGGCGGAACATAGTGGTTTCGACCCCGCTTTAAACTGTAGACTTAAAACACCAAATCGATTGGATTTCAAGTTTTAACGGCTTCAAATTCCTTTTCTTGCTATTATACACTTGCATAGTGTAATTATGATGTGAATGTGAATATGGCTTTTTGTAAAATTCAAATAAATATAAGAGCAAATGCAAATTCGGAAGGATTTTTTTTAAAAAAGCCTTTCTTTGACTACCACTGTCAACTGCCATACATAACAATAACCACAGTTATTATATATTATAGGCTCGGAAGTTGAAGACCTATAAATTGCCAAAAAAAATTACCTAAAAATATAAAAAAAGACCTAAAAACGCAAAAAAGGACAAATTAAACCCACCTTTTTCTGGCCTACAATGACCCAAAATGAATATATATTATGTTGAGCCTCGTCTTCGGACACTAGGAAAAAAAGGATTTTTCCTCAATTTCCAAGCCCTAGAACATGCTTGCTTTTAAATTTTATGTTTGATTACGTACTTTACGTTTTATACTATTTTACGCGCTTTTTACGCATAATTTACGTGTCATGTAGAAAAGCCTTCTTTTACGAGTAATTGTACGCAGCACAACCCTGGTCATAGGCGTAATGTCGACTTGTGGAAGAATTATTTTATTCACTAAACGTCGCGGTTTACCAAGCCGTACACGTATATAGCATTTGACTGACAATGCAGCCGAGTTGTTCTCGATTTGTCCGGTCATTTGATGTCAATCAAACCACCCGATACATATTGATTGCTCGGGAACAATTTCGTGAACTGAATGAATACCTGGTGCTGGTATAGTACGCAATTTAATATCTCGTTTGATCTGTCCATCTGTCTGTAAGTGGGAGCAAAAATACTGACAATAATCTGCAAAGTGGGACCTATTCGTAACAAATATAAGCAGTAAATGCATTTGTGGGTAAAATGCAGATAAGATACAGCTCTACCAAGATGAGAAACCCCTCTGGCACTGTCGTCGTAGGAAGAGTTGGTGATGCAATCAGCTGCTTCCGTTGCCAAAATGTACCGTTCTTCAACAGATCGTGGCTATCGTTACGGGGAAAACCGTACACAGCGAAAACAGATGTGTAATATTTAACACTTCTTTATAGTTTGTTTTTCTTTACATCGAAGCAGGGGAGGCAACATGAGGGTATAATCAAAGGTGAAGCGAGAGTAGGAAACAAATGACTGTCAATTTTTAGTTCGAGAATTTGTTGGGGGTTTTCGCTTTTTGGTTGAGCTTTACTAAAAAAAAAAAAAAAAAAAAAAAAAAAAAGTAGTTATGTATGCTCTCGATTGAATTGGATAATTTAAAGTAGCTTTTTGCCAGTTTTGGCTAATCGTGAAGATGAGGATGAGTGATTATTAAATGAAACTGGTGACTGGACATTCACAAAGAACAACGATGCCCAGCTCGTGGCTCCCAAGTCAAACACTCCAAGGGGCTGGCCACCGAACCAGCGAAATTGCAATCAAATAGTGATAAATAATTATTTACATCATCCTCATTCGTATTGCGTTAAGAAATCGATAATCTAGAACCAAGTGATAGACCAACATACTTATAAGCACCATTTGGAAAATACGTACTACTGAATACGCTCCAACTTGCTTTAATACTAAATTGCTCTTTACCTCCAGTGACCTTATAGACAGGGCCGGCTTAAGAACAGGCGACACGGGCGACTGCAAACTGGGGCGTCCAACTTGATTAGTACCAACACTTTATTTATGATCACAAAAACGAGGCTATTTGTATATTTTGATTTATTTTTTAGTCCACTTTATGCACAGAAAGGTTAATCGGAACTGGGCCTACAGTTTAAAGTGTGATGCGCTGTGTGCCTCCACCGCATGCCTGGCTATTTGTTTTAAAAAGATTTGGATTTAATGTTGATAAGAATTCTTTGAAATTCTGCTGCATACTGTAATAAGTAGGGCTCTGATAGTTATGCACTAAAAAAAACGCAAAATATGCACTAAAAAGTGTAAAATATGCACTTAAACATGCACTTTCAAGATCCGTTTAATTTATAAATGCTGTATATTACAAACTATGAAAGAATTCATGCCAGGCAATGAATATGCATTATTCTGAATGCTCATTCGCTACACAGATTTTTTTTTCAATTAATATGGTTCTGCGTTAAATGAAACACAATACATTACAGATCACGATATGATAACAACCTGATGGCTCAGATTTTCGAACTTGAAACTCCTGTTTTCAGCTAGAATACAAGTGGACTGTATTTTAGGGCAACAAAGTCAGACACATCAAGTTCCAGATCATCCACACGTTGTCCATTTGTGTGCAGAGTTTTGCAAACTTTCACCATTGTTGCGTACCTACTGTCATTTTTCAATACTGCATCCAATTTCTGTACATGCACAGGATCTTCAACCTGGGCGAGGGCCTCTTTAATGTCTTCTATAATTTTAATGCTTGTTTGAAGTTGTAACCCATTGATTACTAATCGACGAATGGAATCTTTCAGGCAAGACGTACTTGCCACATTTTATACAATCCAGAAAAAAGGAAAGAAGAAAGACAGAGAAAAGTTAAGAAAGAAGAAGAGAAGAAAAATAAATACAGTATATGCTCGGTGTTGGTTGTGGGTACAAAAATATGCACATCAACAACTTATTTCCATACAAATGAAATATGCATTTTTAGTTAAAAATTCTGAACTATGCATTTGCATAATTATCCGAGACCTAGTAATAGGTAAGGGTTGTTAAAGGTCTAGGAATTTTAAATAAATTCAATTCCGGTCCAGGAGAGAAAATCAGAACGCGTAAATGAGTTCTGGACCATAAATAACCTTTTTATCTGTAAAGTTTTTCAATTGAATCCAGGAATCCTTTTCCCGGCTGAAATTATATACGGTCCAGGAACCTTTTTTCAAAGAAATAATACGCGACTTGAACCGAATGTAAATTGTGCGAGAAAAACAGGTTGCTGGACCTATAACGACCCTTTAATAAGTACGAGTATATTGCAAAATATTTGCAATAAACTGATATTATTGCATCGATAAGCCTTGCGCTGTATACCTACTCGAACAACAACAAACAAGCCATTGGAGTTTAAAGAGGGCGTTAATTCACCTGCATTGATTTCAACACAATGCGCGTGAAAGAAAAAACAGCGTTCAGCTAAAAGATTGTAGCTATGAAATCCGTTAACGTCTCTCTATAGTTAGATTTTATTGTTAGATAGACGGAAATGGGGCTAAAAATCGCTGCTAACATTAAGATTTCGCGAAATGCACATTTACACTTGAATTTTGTTTGGTGCGAATTTTTGTGAGATTTTTGTGTGGAGTTGTCTTAATTCTCTCTTTGTCCTATCTCAGTATTTTAGTATTTCTACGTCTCTCTCTCTTTCTCTCTCTGTTGCTCTGTTATTACATCTTTGTCTGTGTCTCTCCATCTATCTTTCTCTCTCTCTCTCTCTTTTTCTGCCTTTCTCTTATTCTCTGTCTCTCTCTTTCTGTGTTTCTATCCCTCTTTTTTCTGCCTCTCTTATTCTCTCTCTCTCCTTCTCTCTTTCTCTGTGTTTCTGTTTTCTTCTTTCTCTCTCTCTCTTTTTATTTGTCTCTCTCCCTCTTTCTCTTCCTCTCTCTTATTCTCTGTCTCTCTCTCTCTCTTTGCTTCTCTCTTATACTCTGTTTCTATCACAATCAGAATTCAATCTTCCTTATGTGTAATCCATCTTTTATAGCCACTACTCATTATTAGACCTCGGATTTTTAGGTACTAAAAAGTGTGCTATTATGTTCCTAAAATAGGCTCTAAAAATCCTAAAATAGGTTTCAAATACCCTAACATAGGTTCTAAAAATCCTAAAATAGGTTAGAAATACCCTAAAATAGGTTCTAAAAATCCTATAATAGGCTCTAAAAATCCTAAAATAGGTTCTAAAAAACCTAAAATAGGTTCTAAAAATCCTAAAATAGGTTAGAAATACCCTAAAATAGGTTCTAAAAATCCTATAATAGGCTCTAAAAATCCTAAAATAGGTTCTAAAAACCCTAAAATAGGTTCTAAAAATCCTAAAATAGGTTAGAAATACCCTAAAATAGGTTCTAAAAATCCTATAATAGGTTCTAAAAATCCTAAAATAGGCTCTAAAAATCCTAAAATAGGTTCTAAAAACCCTAAAATAGGTTCTAAAAATCCTAAAATAGGTTAGAAATACCCTAAAATAGGTTCTAAAAATCCTATAATAGGCTCTAAAAATCCTAAAATAGGTTCTAAAAACCCTAAAATAGGTTCTAAAATCCTAACATAGGACCTAAAAATCCTAAAGTAGGTTCTAAAAATCCTAAAATAGGTTCGAAAAATCCTAAAATAGGCTCGAAAAAACCTAAAATAGGTTCTAAAAATCCTATAATAGGTTCGAAAAACCCTAAAATAGGTTCTAAAAATCCTATAATAGGCTCTAAAAATCCTAAAATAGGTTCTAAAAACCCTAAAATAGGTTCTAAAATCCTAACATAGGTCCTAAAAATCCTAAAGTAGGTTCTAAAAATCCTAAAATAGGTTCGAAAAATCCTAAAATAGGTTCTAAAAATCCTAAAATAGGTTCTAAAAATCCTAAAATAGGTTCTAAAAATCCTAACATAGGTCCTAAAAATCCTAAAATAGGCTGTAAAAATCCTAAAATAGGTTCTAAAAACCCTAAAATAGGTTCTAAAAATCCTAAAATAGGTTAGAAATACCCTAAAATAGGTTCTAAAAATCCTATAATAGGCTCTAAAAATCCTAAAATAGGTTCTAAAAACCCTAAAATAGGTTCTAAAATCCTAAAATAGGTCCTAAAAATCCTAAAGTAGGTTCTAAAAATCCTAAAATAGGTTCGAAAAATCCTAAAATAGGCTCGAAAAATTCTAAAATAGGCCCTAAAAATCTGAAGTTAGGCTCGAAAAATCCTGAATTAGATTAAAGAAAAACTTAAAATAATTCAAAATTCCTGAAAAATACTGATTAGGTATAGTCACCGGCAATGAAAAAGGGACACCTATATCCTGAAATACGCACTCTCTTGCATAACGTTATGTGTGTTGCCTAACCCTACGGCGATGGCAGAACTTACCCTTGGTTGATTAATTGATTGATTTGATATTTTAATTCCACTTTATGCACAGTAAGGCTAATCGGTACTGGACCTACACTTTAAAGTGAGATCCGAACCACTATGTGCCTCCACCGGGTATCGAACCTGGGACCCCTTAGAACTTACCATTGGAAATTTTCTATTAAAAATCCACTCTTCGCCGTATATTTAGGCAACAATCGTTTTTCATGTTATCCACAGCCAAACTTCGCAATTTTGTCTGCGAGGATTATCTTATATGCTGAAAATAATCTTTCAACAAAAACATAATCAGTGGTGCAAACTTCAATGCTGAAATGTTAGTTTGCAAGGCGTGAATGCCACAAAGCACCAAAGTGACGCGAAAATGAGCAAGACCACGCAGATCACTAGTTTGCACTTTGGACTGTACAGGTAACCAGTGGCGGCTCGTGGTGAACCAAAGTGGAGGGGCGATAGCTCACAAATTTGCTCTATTGATTTGCTTTATTTTACTTCGCCTTTTGTACCACATTTGGCTAATTTGCGAAGATGGGGATGAGTGATATGATGAAATTGATGAATGGACACTCACAAACATCCATGCTCAGGCCGGGATTCGAACCCGGGACCACTCCGCCACGGGGGCCGGCACAAATTTGCTCTACTTGTAATGCGAGTTTAAATGATGAATTTCGTATAACAGCCAACGTGATAAGAAATTGAAACGTTCGTGTTTACCGAATATCATATTTTACACGTTTGCACATATTATAATAAATTAATAATTTTTTAATAGTAATGCGAAGAAGGTGGAAGAAGAAATAGAATTCTAACAGATTTAGTCGTTTAACAGAGGGGAAAATTCAGAAGAAGGGATATTAATTTTTACACCACTAGATAAGCACAATGACGAATATTTACGTGCATTGATCGTGATAATTTCTAGTAAAAAAGTTACACAGAAAAAGTTTCCAGTCCAACATGACTAATTGATATGTGAAATAGGGCACCAAAATAAATATCTCACTGGAAAGGTGATATCTGTGTTACCAGAAGCTCTAAAGTAAAAACTTCAAACTTACCAGAAATCTTGAGACATGTAACTGAAATTCATCCTTCTGTCCTTCAACGCGAAATTTGCGAGTGAACTCACGACCTCCCTTCTTTGACATTTGTTCTAGACTCAAATTCGGCCTATGTTTATTTTTCATCCAGACTTCTGGTAGAAAAACTTCGAACCAACAATTTCTCCACACTGTTCATCGCGACAAATCAAGGAATATAGACAAATGCACAACTATAGCACACAAGTACCGAAAAAGCTTCACTTTTCCATGGAAAACGAAGAAACAACAAGTGTCAATACTATCGTCTTCCCATCCGGGGTTGCCAGACAATTTTGCCAAATTTTCAGAAATTTGTAGTTCACAGGTTCCTGTAGCTGCTCTGGGCGAGTTTAGATGACGAGTTTCTAATTTATTTAACATCCGCCTTGAAAAGAAATTGGACAACTTTGTCACAATATCAGGAATTTTTTCAAACGTGCTAAAAACATGTAATTAAATCTACGTGATGTACTCCACATGATTGTAATCCAAATGTACTTTTCACTAAACTCAGAAAAATACAACGCATATACTAGCTATATGATAATTTTGCGTGTAGCAAGAATATATAGCCGACTTCCGTGGCTAGCATACCGCATTACAAAGCCAGGGCTCCTGGGTTCGAATCCCGGCATGGATATGTGTGTTCTTTGTGAGTGCCCGCCCCTCCATCAATTTCATTATATCATCGTTCATCCTCATCGTCGTGATTACCGAAAAGCAGCAGAAAGCGACGGTAAATAACAAAAATCAAGCAAGAGTCTGTACATTTTCAGTTATCGATATTTTCTTTCCTCATTGGAAATTGCGTTATTTATTGCTCTACTCTTATGTCATAAGTGAATAAGATTATGGAATAGAGAATGATTTTTTCAAGGGTTGGTAATTTTTTTCTTATGTTAACTTCATTGCTTCTGGCAACTCTTCATTGTTTACCGTTCTCCGGAGAGAGGGCCAGTTTCGCCTAGGGGGTGGGTTTCGGACGACAAACCCTCCGTCCTCCCTTGAACAGATCCCGCGCGTGTTATTCAGCCAGTTCCCTCGCCTCTTACCCCTCGCGGCCGCGCCTGAGAATGCTCTACGTCTTGTAAAGTGGGAGGACGGCGCCCCGCCAGATTTCTCTCGAAGTTCCGTATTCCCCCGCACGGTGGCGTTCAAACTTCGCAATTATCGCGGAAGAATGAATACAGAACCGACTAACCAACGATCTATAAGCAATGGAATATTTGCAATTCAGACAATGTAAAAGCTAATATATAAATGTTAATGTCATGTTTGTTCACTTGTAGTTGCGTCCGTATCGTCCTTATGAGCGGCCGCTCCTGCAGGTAACAGTGGTACCAGACAATTTGCTTTGTTTATTAGAGCTTTGAAAAATCACCATGGACTTGGAGGAAGGGAAATCGTCAGAGAGTACGTTTCAAACACGTTCGTCATTGAATATTTTCGTGACAAAACAAAGCAAATGCCTCTGTACTGTGTGACATAAAAATCCTGTAAAACCTTTAAAAATATATAAAAACCTTTTAAAAGGCTTGATTTAGGCGCGAAAACCTAAAATAGGTTCTAACAAGCGAAATAGTTTTTTTAGGCACTATCAAACTTCATCAGTTGTTGCGTTTTGAAATCAAACGTTGACATAACTTATTATTTCTTACATACCTGTAAAGGAAAATATAGGTTAAAAACCTGAAATCCGAGGTCTACTTTCTCTACCTATCTCCATTTCACTCTCTCTCTCTCTCTCTTTCTTTCTCTCTCTTTCTCTCTCTCTCTCTCTCTCTCTCTCACTTTTAGTTTTATAACCATTGATGCAAGGCTACCAGCAGTGGCGGCAATTGAAGGGCATGGGGGGACAGTTCCCCTCCTAGTATTTCCACTGTTGCTCCTCCATTATGCCTCCATACTCGATAGAGGTACATGGTGGTTCGGATCCCACTTTAAACTGTAGGTCCATTCCCAATTAGTCTATCTGTGCATAAAAGTGGAGCTAAAACAAAAACTCAAACATGTCTACTAAGAGAAAGTAAATCGTCCTTGCCCTCCCCAGTTTTGGCACCCAATCGCCTCCACTGGCTACCAAAAAATGTCGCTTTCCTTTTTTTGGGGGGGGGGGTAACCATAAGATCCTTCGTACCGGGTTATGGGTTAACTCACATTTAAAATTCTTTATTGTAATAATAATAATTGCTAATGCGTATAATTTAATTTATAAACATAAAAACATATTAGTTTCTAAACAGAATTATCGTGGCTGTTCAATGGTTCTGGCACAAGAAAATGCAGGAAAATTAAAAACATTTTTAATTTGCGAAACTCGGAACTCTCCGAATACTTCTTGACCAGTATCGGCGATTGGGTGTCAAAACTGGCGAGTGGAGGGAAGCACGAACAGTGGTGGAATAAACGCGAAAAAATATTAAGCGTAAAACGTAACACAGGATTAAACGCGAACGAAATAAGATCAAAACGGAACAAGCGCGAACGAAATAAACGCGAATGAATAAGCGCGAAAGGAACAACAGCGAAACGGATTAAGCGCGAAACCAAAACTGAACACCGGAATGAGCGCGAAATGAACAACCGCGAAACGGATTAACCGCGACAATTTCACTTTCGCGCTTAATCCCTTTGACGGTTGTTTTGGCGACCCTCGTTGGAGATTCTTTCCATGTACGAGATGGCAACACTGCACTTTAACACCGCCTGCTGTGCACACTGCTGAGTTCCTAAACCAACACCATTCTTTTAAATGAAAGCTAATTGGAGACAAAGTCCGAGCAACAAGCTCAATGTAGGAAACACCATTATTACATGTAAAACAGTGGGAGTAAATGACTACGCCTTTCCAATCCGCGTATCTCGGTTTAAATTTAGAATCGAGTTCTACATGGAACTGATATATGGCATAAACGTTGTCCTCCATGGACAGCTTCTTAAGAATGCAAGGATTTCCACGAGTTTCGGTTAGTTTTGAAACACGGCGGAGGGTGTGACGTAAGCACGATAATTATATCAGTGAGCAACAGAATTGAGGAAGAAGTCTGGCAACAGGAAGACCACATCTTGCCTCTCTTGGTGTTGTTTATTTAAAATAGAAAAGTCCGGTCGACTGATCTGACCATGAGTGAGCCTGCCGACTCCCTAATATTTGCGTCGCCAGAATTTTTCTTGGGGGGGAGGGGGTCAGGCCCTTGAGAAAACTTGTTTTAATTGTAAATACATATCTTCAATTGATGCTAAAATTAATGTTATTTTGCATTATCTTTACGAATCGTGGTATGTAAGCTCAAAAAATGCTATTGTTATTTTCCATATTTTTACAAATATTAGATGTTAGTAAATATTTTAGTTATTTTTACATATAATTTTCATATTTTCAAACATTTTCCGACATGTTTTCCATATTCATGCCCAGGGCGGCCCAAGATTCTCAAGGAGAATTTTTGACGCCTCCCCTACTTTCAACCCTGCCCCCCCCCCCCCCCCGCACACCCCCTCCTCCTCATACTTTCCACCTTCTTTCAATAAGAAAAGGTAGTGATTGCTGCTAGAACTGTTTTAAGCATTGCCATTAGCTTCTAAACTTTTGGGGCTTAGTAAATAATCTGTGGTGATTAGGTTAGGCGTGTTGGGTTTGGTTCTCTTAGAAGAAAAAGAAGACGAAAAATGGTTGTAGCAGCGATACCGGTAAGATTTTACAATACCGGACGCCTCCGTAATTTCTATCCTACTTCTTATACTCACGAAATACGTAGTCCCGATGAAGTATCTGAGGTTAACATGTGGGGGTGACATGTAGAAGTTGTAAAATAAGCTTTCAAATTACCGCGATCATTCTACAAGCATGGAAACCATGTTTCATGATATGAACACGTGACGTTCCCAATCAGTTACGCTGTCTACAGCGTTGCCACACTGTTAGGATCGGACCGTACGTTAGAATTTTTCAGGTACAATCCCATATAAAAATGCGGCGATCATAACGAAAATGACGACAGTGACAGCGAAAATCACGAGGGGAAGAGCATGTGGAATGCAGACTGATTTGATTAGAAGTAAGTTTGGCAACAGTGCATCGAGCGTTCAATTGCATGTTACGAAAATGGCGTCTTCCGTGAGGAAAAATTGTTTGCCCTTATAGTGCTACAAAACTAAGATTTCGTTAATGTATGTGCTCACAATTGGCTCGCAAATAATTACCTGATATCCCCAGGGCCTCCCCGATGGCGCAGTGGTAGCGTCGTCGCCTTGTAATCAAGGGGTCCCGGATTGTGGTGGCACAAGTGGTTCGGATCCCACTTTAAACTGTAGGTCCAGTCCCGATTAGCCTTACTGTGCATAAAGTGGATTTAAAACACCAAATCTAATCTAATCTGATATCCTCAAGAACCATTCCAGGTTAGGTTAGGCAAGCATAGTTAAAATTCAATTCGTAAAACAATTCACATGTATTTCGAAAAAAAAACACATTCTTTCCGCTTATTTCCCATTTTCAAAACGCGACCCCCAAAATGTTAACTTCAGATTCGTGATTACGAGGTCTCAATTAATGATTATGCCAAATATGAAAGAAATCAGAGACCCTGCTCATGCTGTTTGTACATTTTTCTTCTTATGTCAAATAACAAAACGTTTTCTGTTTACCTGTGTTCTGTGCGTTTGTTCTCTTTGTTTATTTTAAATCTTGACAATTGCCAATGTAACTGGCAACTGTTATTCTAACATTTGTGTCAACAATGGAGAATGCAAGCTCAAACATTTGAGGTGGAATCCATTGATCTTTTTCCATTACATCATGCGATAATGAACCTGGGACAACAGGAGAAGATTCACGTATCAGGACTTAAAAGAAAGTTTGGTAATCTTGTTTTGGTACTAAAAAATCAAACACATTTTGTTCTTGAATTTTGCATTAGAATTAATGCCATTCCCTGATAATAACTATGAATATTATACGTCTTAAAAATAATGCAATTTTATTCCAAACTTCTTTGTTATTACTACTATAAATGGGAAGATGTTTCTACTCGATCATTCAGATGAATGAATATTTGGCATAACTGGTTCCCATTATTTTATTTATTAGGAACCCTTTGGTGCCTGGGGGGCGAAACCACCACTAGCGTTATCAGTGACCTAACCTTATGGTTACAAACAAACATAACACCAATGTCACTAATTTTTTATACAAGTAAGATTATTTTGATGTACAGTCAGCGGCAATAATAATGGGACACCTAAATCCTGAAATACCCGCTTCCTTGCAAAGGCGTTACGTGTGTTGCCTAACTTTAAGGCGTTGGTAGAAGTTGCCATTGAAAATTTGCTATTAAAATCCACTTGTCGCAGTAGAGTTAGGCAATACACATAACGCCTTACTAGGAAGCGGGATCTAGATGTCCCATTATTATTGCCGGTGACTGTATAATTCACAGAATTATGATGTTTTGATTATATATAAATATTTATTACACAACTTCCATACTGTGGAAAATACAGGGTTATTCAAATAAATGTCGAGCTTTCAATATGTTTTTCACGAAATATCCACGTTTCTTTCGTTAGAAGAGGTGTCAGAAGTAGTTATCTACTTGGCCGCTAGGAGGCAGTTTTGCAAGATAGCTGCAAACGACAAAGAAAATTTATATTGTGTGTTTTCCTTGATCTTTGTCTCAATGGATAATATCCAAATTCACAAAGAAGCTTCAATACACTTTTGTTAGTGTTGTTAATGTCTCATTACCAATTTTTGTGACGGGAAAAACAATTTATTAAAGTTGGAAATGTGATGGAAATGTGATGGGTAGGATTTTGACTGACAACGTCCTGCAAAAACAATAACATTCTTGTGTAAAAAAAATGCTTTATCTCCTTCTACAGGGACTTTCACGGCCGAGTTTTCCGCGGAGCGGCGGCTATTACACCGGGCAGCGAGAGCGCGTCTGCCGGCAAACTGGGTGCAACATCCGCGTAAATGGAAGTGTTAGCTATGTAATGAAATAAGCTCGTACAATTAGACGGACAGCACGTACCTTGTTACAAGAGATGCTGGAAATGATCTCCTCCTGCATCCACACATGTACGGCATATTTTTAGGAAATTTTCAGTAACACGTATCAGTTCCTATACGAAATTGCTTCAATTTCTATCCTGATAGTCTCTTTCAATTGTTCTAATGTATGGCTTTCGTTTTAAAAGCTTGGTAGCTCGCCACGCAGATGGCATGAAAATGTCTGTTTCTTGTGCAAGGCGCCAGAAGGACATTTGGTCGTACTTCAACGCTTCTCCTCATTTAGCACACGACGCTTTACCCTTTGCTTCTTATCAAGAACAGACACTGATTATCTAAAATTGTTCACAAGTATCCGAACACTGTCTCTGTGTGAAACAGGAACATCTGGGGATTCTGCTGCGAGACATATTTTATCTTCCCTACAAGAATTCGTAATGATGTAAGAGTCGTGCATGAAAATGCATTGTTTTAAATTGTACGTGACATTATTAAACAGCGGAAAAGCACCAGTAATACGTAACCTAAACAAAACAATCTAAAACACACGTTAACACCTTAACACTTCACAAACACGTTCAAACTGGACACCAGCTATCTGGATACTGAAGTAGAGTGAGATTACTTTCGTAACATCTCTGGGTGTTCTGTATTTGCAGCTTGGGAGCGAGTCAAAAGGTCCGAAGCCTCCAATCAAGAAGCGAGCCGCTGACGTCATCTCAACCCAGCACCTATCGCTAACTCTCCCGCTCACGCTCTACACTGTTGGTAGGCTCGCTTGGTGGACTCGCACAGGAAGCTGGAGATGTTTTGAAAGTAATCGGACTATACTAACGCGTCCAGTGTCAAGGTCAGCGTACAGCGGAGGGTCTAAATGCCGGCAAACGCCCGACGTGTTAGCCACCGCTTCACGGAAGACTGGACAGTGAAAGGCACTGTATCTTAAATAATAATAATAATAATAATAATAATAATAATAATAATAATAATAAAGCAATTTGGTGATCATACAGTAGAACTCAGATATAACAAATTCCACCACCAAGGTCTCCTCAATAATTACTTTTCCTAAAGGCAAATACACTAACACCCATCATGAGAAACTTTTAAATAAGGTGATACACTTCAAATATTGAATGACGTCATGGGGGGTCTGTTAACACAATATACATTTATAGCATGTGTGTGATAAATGAACATTAAGAACCGCTTGTCTAGGTGGTTTCTTAAATGGTTACAGGAATTTTTGTGGTCGATTAGAAGTAAAAATCGAAAGGAATTGTTTGGAACTTAAATTCATTGTTGCCAAACAATGGGTTGTAAAATAGTTGTAAAATTGCACTTCGGCGTTGATTCCTTGAGAACAAATTTATGAGATGCGAATGACGAACAGTCTGCACCAGAAATCAAACAAACGAGAATCAAGAACTAACCACAAATATACAGTCATCCGCAATACAAATTGTTACACCTGTAATACACGTTCTCTCTGTATGGCGTCGTGTGTGTTGCCTAACTATACGGCGGAGAGCAAACTGTCACGTGAAGATATGCTACTGAAGTTATTTTACAGCCCGAGTTAGGTAACATGGATAACATCCAAGGCGTATTTAGGGAAGGGTCCGGGGGGTCCGGACCCGTTTCCCGAAAAACTTACGAAGTACGTAAATTTTAAAAAAAATGACTTGCTTTATATTACTTCGCTTTTTGTGCCACATTTGGCTTATTTGCGAAGATGGGGATGAGTGATGATATGATGAAATTGATGAATGGACACTCACAAACATCCATGCCCAGGCCAGGATTCGAACCCGGAACTCCTGCCGTCGTAGCGAGATGTGCTAACCACTCCGCCGCGGGGGCCGGATAAAAAAATAATGAAAATATACTTCTTTAGCATTTGTGTATTTATTTCCTTTGAGCTGTAAAATGACCTAAAATCTTTAAAAAATGAACCAAAAATTCGTGCAAAACTCAATCCCCTTATTGAAAATAGTATATATATTTATATTGTACACTTACTTTATGGATCACAATCAATAACATTATTGTTAATTTTCAAAATAAACATTTTTGTTCATTCCAAAACAAACATTTTAACAATTGCTTCTTCACCTTGATGTGTTGTACGGACTGTGAATAAGAAACTCGACAATGTTGCATTTCGCGATTTTCAGACAGGCTTTGTTGCGTTGGTAGTTAAAGACAGAGTAAGCACCGCAAGATAACATTCAGACAAAACACAAATTGTTGAACTTCTTATGTTTCAGAATGCAATGACACAATTTTTTTAAAAAAAAAAATGACCTAAAAATGACGCAAAATTTTAAAAAATGACCTAAAAATAAAAAAAAATGGTGGAAATGACCAAAAAATTACATTTCTACAAGCTGAGGAGGGTGTTCAGGATTTCTGTACTATTTAGCAATGTCTACGTTGCACCAATTAAAAGATGAAATATCATCAAAATCCTGGCCCTGCACCCACTGAAACGCCGGAAATGTGCCAGCCCGAACCTCCGAGTGGAATATTCCATGTGCCTTTCCGAGGGTAGTCCGCCCATGAACCGCGTCGCCACGGGCCGCGCGGAACATTTTCCATGCTCGGCTACAGCGGGACCGATAATGACGTTTGCCGGAGCTAAACGAAGAGCCGCGGAATCACACGAGAGGGCATTTGGAGACGCGGCCAACGGAAAATATCCTCCTAAGAAACCTGCAGACTTCTGGCACGGAAATTCCACGCGTTTCGCTGTAGTGGCCGTTACACCATATAATTTCAATAGAAGCAGACAACAGAAGTTCTGTTGCCGCGTACCCGCGAATTTGTTGAGCACGCCACGCATAATGGCAGAGAAGAGGAATGAGTGAGTGGAGCAAAGCAATGCACGCTGCTGCACACGTCCGGTAGCTGCAGCTGTTTTTCTCGCCTGCTCCATAGATTTCGGGGACAGAGTGTAGGCTTCCCATTTCTATTGTCTGTCTGCACTTTCCAAACTTTACTTTCGTAAGATTTGAATTATGTCACGTTGAAAAGTGTAGTTCAATTTCGCTCAGAACGAAATTTTTACCAGCAAATCCTTTTTGTCATAAACATGTTACCTCAATTTCTTTGATTTTACAGAATTCGGAACGCAAGCAACACAAAATAGATCGTGTGTTCATATGCTTTGATTTTTGTGTGATTTTTGTTATTCAGCGGCCTCCCCCACGGTACAGTGGTGGCGTCGTCGCCTTGTAATCAAGGGGTCAAGGGTTCGATACCCGGTGGAGGCACATAATTGTTCGGATCCCACTTTCCCGATTAGCCTTTCTGTGCATAAAGCGGACTTAAAACAACATTGCAATCAATCAATCAATTTTGTTATTCAGCGTCTATTTTCTGCCACTTTTGGCTCATCGCGACGTTGAGGATGAAATGGTAGCCGGGCAATTGTGATGAACACACTTTCTCCAGGCTTGAGACTGGCAAGGGTAGGTTAGGTTAGGTTGTGGTTACTCACTAAACTTCCCATACAATATTTAGCTTTCTCCTGCAGACACAGCCACGTAACATTGCCATTCTTCTTATTTAGAGCAACTAGACGATAAGAATGACCATCGGACAGAGCGGCAGGTTTTTCTTTCTCCGTTTGAATAACTTCCATAATTAAGTAAGCTATCCGAATTACTACTAAGTGAAGTGCACCAGAGCAAGTGTGGATCAGCGATGGCAGATTTTTAAAGCTTCACCCTTTAGCAAAATTCCGCTGCTAGACGGGGAGTGGGTGGGGTATTCCAGATATTTGTGACACTGGAGTCCAATAGTGTGACGTCACAGCAGACGACGCGTTGGGACTGAGTCTAAACAAATAAACACGTGCTCTTCCTCCTATCCATTTCAATGCTATTTTCCTTCGGAAGGGGTAGCTTTAAATATTGTGACAGCAGTTACGAAACAAAATTGTGATGTGCATCGTACATCAATGAAAAGATTTCTTTGTCTCATCAATTTTTCATAGCATCGTCGCGATTAGCCTAAAAGTGGAAAATACGACTCTAAATAACAAACAACGACGAGGGAGGGGGAAAACGCATTGATCTACGAACAAAGTAATCGCTGTAGAGTTTACACAAGATACAATCACGATTTGCCCAAAATGTCAAAAAAGCAACGCATAATAGGGAGAATACGAAATAAAAATACTTATTACCACAGATAATACACGGACCACTTTTCGTGCACAAAGGAATGATTTAAGTGCTGGAATTTCAGGAACTTGTAATTATTTTCCTATGTTGTGCTTCTGGGCTACTAATTCTGTATATATCTGTATTCTTAGATGTAGAAATCATTCAAACGTAACATGCATTAACTGAACAATGGTATTTATCCTTGTAGAACATTTTTATGCACCTAAAAAAAATCATTAATACGACCTTACGAGATATGTCCGAATTATTAGCAGAAAATAAAAGCAGGAATGGAAGGGTGGGGTGAGTGGATCATTGCGCTGAGACGCATTCAACTGTCACTGCCAAAAGTAAGATGTGATTGGCGTAGAGGTTGCTAATACAACGTTTTAAGTCTCGAAACCGCCGTAGGGTGGCTTCACATGCCCGGTTTGGTATACGCACAGATTACAAAGGAGAGATAGGAAGTAAACGATCTTATTAATCTGTGGATATAGCAACTGTGAACAAGGCTAGTTGGATATAGATTGTGTTTTATCTTTGTTGAATGTCTTTCATGTAGTTTTTATAACATGAAGTTGTAAGTTAAATAAATGTTGTTATTTGATTAACGTTTTGTTTAATTGAAGATCATTACACAGACCAGAACATAACACATATAATTATAAAATATTAGACACACATGTGGGAGATGATATCAAATATTAGACGAAAACGTCAATATATCCATAAATTAATGTCCTAGGAAAGTTATTACACTTACGTATATCTTTCTGACATTTTTCCATTTGGAACATGTGCATTGTATTATAATAGTTTAAAACTATAGAGAATATGAATAAGTACAGAAAATGCGACATCTTTACTTCTTTCATATGTTACTAGTGTGAATCAATGTAAACAAAATCTAATGTTACGTTTTGTAAAGATATGATGGCGTTCTAATTGACAAAAGTTTCCAAATATAATATGTCGCCAGCAGAATATATTTTTAAAATAAAGAAACTTATAACTTAAAGTTACAATTTATCATAAATGCATTTCTATTTTCTAAAAGAAGAATTAGCGTTATCAGGGCTCGGAAGTTCGTGAAAAGTTACATTTCTCTCGGAGACTTGCAGCCGATGCAACGTATAACTGGTTCCTTTCATTTGGAACCACAACATATTACTATTATACAAATACTATATGTTTCGGAGTTTACGTTTCTGTGTTATTGGTCATTCTTCACTATTTTGGTAGGGTTTTTTCATTATTTAATATTTTGGCGAGATTTATTTCATTGTATTTTTCGATATTTTAGTACATTTTAATTGCATTTTACGGTAGTTTTGGTACCTATCTTTTCATTGCATTTTCGGCAGTTGTGGCATGTTTTTATTGCATTACTCAGCTGTTGTGTACGTTTTCATTGCATTTTCGTAAGTTGTGGCATGTTTTATTGCATTATTCAGTTGTTGGGTATGTTTTCATTGCATTTTCGGTAGTTGTGGCATATTTTATTGCATTATTCAGTTGTTGGGTATGTTTTCATTGCATTTTCGGTAGTTGTGGCATGTTTTTATTGCATTATTCAGGTGTTGGGTATGTTTTCATTGCGTTATCGGTAGTTGTGGCATATTTTATTGCAATATTCAGTTGTTGGGTATGTTTTCATTGCATTTTCGGTAGTTGTGGCATGTTTTTATTGCATTATTTAGGTGTTGGGTATGTTTTCATTGCGTTATCGGTAGTTGTGGCATATTTTATTGCAATATTCAGTTGTTGGGTATGTTTTCATTGCATTTTCGGTAGTTGTGGCATGTTTTATTGCATTATTCAGTTGTTGGGTATGTTTCCAATGCATCTTCGGTAGTTGTGGCATGTTTTATTGCATTATTCAGTTGTTGGGTATGTTTCCAATGCATCTTCGGTAGTTGTGGCATGTTTTATTGCATTATTCAGTTGTTGGGTATGTTTTCATTGCATTTTCGGTAGTTGTGGCATGTTTTTATTGCATTATTTAGGTGTTGGGTATGTTTTCATTGCATTTTCGGTAGTTGTGGCATGTTTTATTGCATTATTCAGTTGTTGGGTATGTTTCCAATGCATCTTCGGTAGTTGTGGCATGTTTTATTGCATTATTCAGTTGTTGGGTATGTTTCCAATGCATCTTCGGTAGTTGTGGCATGTTTTATTGCATTATTCAGTTGTTGGGTATGTTTTCATTGCATTTTCGGTAGTTGTGGCATGTTTTTATTGCATTATTCAGTTGTTGGGTGTGTTTTCATTGCATTTTCGGTAGTTGTGGCATGTTTTATTGCATTATTCAGTTGTTGGGTGTGTTTTCGTTGCATTTTTCGGTACTTTTGGCAGGCCTCTATTGCATTTTATCATTTTTTTAAGGTTCCTTACTGCATCTTCACTCTTCATGGACGTTTAGTTCATTTTAACCATGATTTTCCCAAAAATTACACAACGGCAAATAATTACAAAAACAGCACTAGATGGTGCTTCCGTTCAATGGCAAAGAGGAAAAGAAGGTTACTTATTGTAGAAGGTCTCAGTTAACAGAAGCACTCTCGTACAGCCTGATGGGCTTACAGCCCCTTCCGAAAAAAACCTGTTCTACAATCTCACAGATTACTACCGTCACTACGTTAGGGGCGCGCCAAGTGTGGGCTACTGCCCGGCAAATTTGTCAAAATTCAATAGGGAAATTTCGTGATAAAAATACAATGAAAATATATAGATAATGATTGATTGATTTGGTTGAGAAAATCAATATTTTCAAATGATAGCAGTAAAGAACAGGAGAGAAACCACATAACTGAAACCCCGCCTTAAAATTACCCCTGATTACATTTCTTTTAGTCTTTTTAAGACGACGGTTAAGCATGGTCATTACAAACTCTTTTATAGCGTATTCCCTCCCCCAGAACACAGATATGTAATATCCACATTTACAATTCCAGTTCACTCCGAAAAAATAAATCTTGCGTAAGTCAGTGAACAGAAGAGAGGAAGAAATCAGACTTAACGTTGTAGCCAGCTTAGCTTCCTTTAGTTTCCACCAGGGTGGGCTGATTTCAATCGCGATATTTTTTTTGATGAAAATCGCTCATTTAAATCACTCTAAATAAATAATTTATAGAATAATGTACATAAGGATTTTGTAGATATCAGAAACACTTTGGTGAAAGTACATTAATCTTGTAATCATTTAATGGTGATAATTAGATTCTAAGGAAAATAAAGGACTGATGTACTGATGGTGTGAAGCTCATTCGAAAGGAAATTTAAACACAAGATTTCTCCTGATTTAAAATTCAATAATTTTATGGACAAAAATAGCAAACATTTTGTGTAGAAAAATATACAAAATACTAATGTTAAACCATAAATAGTGTCAATATCATTAAACTGTAAATACACATGGCAGCTGATATTTTTTCAAACTATCATTAAAAAAATCTCCAAATTTCAGCTACAAAAACTATAAAAATATTTAAGTTAATATTTTAATTTATAATTATAGAGTACATCCAGAATGTTTTATTTTCACTGGAAGAAAAGTTACTGAATTATTATTAAAGAAACTCAACAAACATTTCCATAGTAGTTACAGTATCAGAAACAGAAAAATGTATATTTACGTATATTTTTTATTTGCTTTAATCAAAGTGTTCAAATATTTTACAGGGCCGTTTACTAGAAAACCCCTTTTTCTATAAAAACATATATCTATGTGCACGGTTCCAAAAACCATGCAAGCAATTTTAAACGTGTTTTTTAAGTCAAAAAAATCGATTTAAATAAAAAAAATTCAACTAAAATGATTTTTTTAAAGATATCATGAATTGTATCCACCCTGGTTTCAATTGGTTTGAGCATCAAACAGCCGGGTGTGTCGAATCATTCAAATACGTTACCTTTCTTGTTAACTGTGAAACATTGAAGCTTGCATATTATCTAGAGCCAGTGCCGTGCCGGCGCGGGCCATATCCCTTCCCTTTTTTCATCATTCCTAATAACATCAATAATATATTACCATGGGCGTCGCCAGAAATTTTCCTAGGGGGGGGGGGCTTGAACCGAAGATGTCAAAGTTACCCCCTCCCCTCAAAAGTATTTTGATATAGACCAGTGGAATATGCAGAAGTTTGTCAAAGACTTTGCATTATTCAATTGTTGGGTATGTTTTCATTGCATTTTTGGTAGTTGTGGCATGTTTTTATTGCATTGTTAAGTAGTTGGGTATGTTTTCATTGCATATATATATTTTAATATAGACCAGTGGCATATGCAGAAGTTTGTCAAAGAGGGGTTCATTTTCAAAATTTTTGCATTATCGATATTTTAAATTACGTTATTATTATTATTATTATTATTACTAATAGTAGTAGTAGCAGCAGTAGTAGCAGTTTTAATTTAGTTTATTTTAGCATCCAATAAGTTTATTATATGAATAATATAGTACTTGTTACAACCAAGATTACATAATAGTTACTTCGAACATTAGTAGCAGCAGCAGCAGCAGCAAACGCAGTATAAGGAGCTTCAAAACGTGTGAAAGTTACAAATTAAGAAAGTTTCAGTGTTGCAAACTATGAAAGTTTCATACCAAATTCGTTATGTGAAGATCATTTTTCAACAATGACGCAAAATGAGGGCAAATATAGTGCTTCGTTTTTAAATTGCCATAAATTGAAAAAAAAAAGTAGATATAAATTTCCAGACGTCCATGCATATTACGTAGTGAAATAAAAAAAATAAAGATATAGGCTATATACTACAAGTTCCCATATTTATAGCCTTGGAATGAAATCCAGCTACAAAAGGCAAAACAAAATCCAAAGCGCATACGTAAGAAATATTCATTGATTGATTTGCTTTACTTTACTTCGCTTTTCTGCCACTTTTGGCAAATCGCGAAGATGAGGATGGATGGTGATAAGGTGCGATGAATGAACGAACACCCACAAACATATAGACATGACGCAACATAAGCTCCACCGAGGATTACACTGGTTGTGAGTTCAGTCGCCACAGCCTCGCTAGTCTGCAAAATACAGCACAGGGTGTACTACATGGAAGGTAGGTTGGCATTTGCGTGCCTTCGGAAATTATTACCCCTTACACCCCTTCACTAATTAGACCCCTATACACCGACTATTTTGAGGGCCTCCCCGATGGCGTAGTGTGTTTGTAATCAAGGGTTCCCGGGTTCGATACCTGGTGGTGGAACATTGCACAGTATTTCGGATCCCACTTTAAACTGTACGTTCAGTCCCGATTAGCCTTCATGTGCGTAAAGTGGACTTAAAACAACAACTCAAAGAACACGGTTATTTTGATTGATTGATTGATTGAGACTGGACCTACAGTTTAAAGTGGGATCCGAACCACTATGTGACTCCACCGGGTATGGAACCGGGAACCCCGACTATTTTGAGCATTCCTGGCAATATGGTTAATGGTCCCAGTACAAAAAACAATTTAAGGTTTAAATGTAGCATTAGTTAACAAGTGATATAATCCTTACGAAAATCCTGGGTCCAGAACTGTCTAAAACGAATTTGACATTTTCTAAAATTTTCACATCGTTTTTCAAAATTCTTTTTACGTCACCAACTTGTGAGATTAAAAAAACATATATAATAGTCCATTTACTCTAGCTTACCCGAGGGGGAGGGGGGTCAGCGGGGTTGTTAAGGTCCAGTAAACCATAAGTTCTAATGTGTTCTATTGAGTTCCGTTGCAGAACCGGAACTTTTTTCTCGCACAATTTTAATTCGGTCCAAGTTGCGAATTGTTTCATTGAAAAAAAGGTTCCTGGACAGAATTTAAATTGATCTGGTAAAAAGGTTCCTGGACTGAATTGAAATACTTTACAGATAGGAAGGTTCTTTACGGTCCAGAACCCATTTACGCTTGCTGATTTTCTCTCCTGGACCGGAATCGAATTTATTTAAAATTCCGGGACCTTTAAAATATTTCTTCTAAATATTTATATATAACTTTCGTTGAAAACAACGCAAATGTAATGTAAATGCACTTAGTGGGACTATCAGGCGCCATCTTTGAATACGTGTCATTCGAGACACTAATGTCAGTCAGAGTGTACAATTGGCTGGTAATGATTGTAATTCTTATAATTACAACTTCACTTCTACTAGGGACGTTCAATATATAAGTTTCCGTGTGCTATAAAATATTGTATAAAGCAATGCCATTAAAAAGAAGCACATGGTTGACAAGCGGCATCCTTCGTCTACAAGGAACAACAATCGATTCGTTATCAGACGTGAAGGCGCATGCGCTCAAGGGCGAAAAGTAAATGCTTGTTCGGAAAAGGCGAGCTCGCGTCATAAGGAGTTCAGATGCATGGATAGTGCACCCGTGTTGTGACAGGGGATGAGACATTTGTCCAGTGGCGCAGGAACGTTTTTCATTTGGGGGGTACAAAATTCAGCCTCCCATATATATATAAACACACATACTACTCACCTAGAAATACATTTCGGGGGTCTAACCAAGTGTTGCAATAAAAATAATAATAATAATAATAATAATAAATAATTATATTTAATTAAATTAAAATATTAATTAAATATGTAAGTTAATTAATATTGTATTGTTGTTATTACGCGAATAGCTAAAAGATACTAATAGAATAGAGATATAAAAACATATATTCATTATCTAGCTTACGTGTAGTTAAGATCGCCAAGATTTGCATAAAAACAACTGCCCTGGCAAGGAATTTAATGTCAAATAGAAAAATAATTGAATATTTATTGAATAACGAACAAAAGTTAGATCCAATTAACGAAAAGTAAAGTTTCTGATTAATATTTTATGGATATTATTAGTTGTGTGCATAAATCTTTGGAACCTTTCAAAGCCGTATGAGCCAAATTCCTTGCCTTCCAATAAGTTCAGCGGAAATAACCATCAATTATATAACAAATGCTAAACAATTATAATTTTATTATTTACTTTTACTTCTTGGTAAGTCTTTCGGGGAAGTGTCCGGACCCCCTCCTAGATACGTCCTTGATACTTAGGTATAATGTGAAGGCATGGGAAATATTCTATTTTAGAACAGCACACGCGAATGTCCTGTTATTTAATGCAAAATTTGAGTAACTATTTTTTTCTTTGTTTTTCTTAGAATTTATGTTTTTTTAAACAGATTTTAAAACCAGATAACAATTCTGAAACATATATAGCTCTGGACTTCGTTCTGAGCTTATTTGAATTTAACGGAACGGAAAATCAGGAGTTCGAAATGTGAAAATTGCGAACAAAGATACATCTATTCATTTTAATGCAGGTTGAGATTAAAGGGGGTGAGGAGGATCTTGAGCCACCCCAACCAGGAATAATAAGCTCCCACCCACTGGATATAGAAACCACATTATTGAATATATCATACTTATAGAGTTCCACTTCAGTTCATTCTAATTTTAAATTCCCATACGCATAAAAATATCTTTAAACAATTTATGGAAGATGTGTACCACATCCAATGTCTTTTAGAAGCCATGTATTTGGTATTTACTGAGACATCTGTAGGGCGTTAAAAAAAAACAGTTGAGATGGTTCTCGATCAACTCGTAAAAAGTCCAACTTTGAAATATTTGTGAAACATTTGACAAAGCATTTATTTGTTATATAATTAGCTGTACCTAATGACACTCTTCAAGCACTGAAAGTACTATTATTACATATACAACACCGAAATCCTTCAGATGTCAGAGGAAGCAAGGAAAGGCATACACTCAAAAGTTTTTTTTTTCGTTTCAATCTTTGGTGGACAATATGAAGAACCGCCAAAGGTTTATTTTCGTATAGAGTAGCATTAAATGGAGATACATGCGTGTGTTTTAGGGTGACATGTCAATTTTTCGTTTATGTGAAAAGGTAAACTTTAATGTTAGCAAAAGCATGTGCGCGTCACAGTTAAAGATTTTCGCATCTACAAAGAAAATCCAAAACACATTCCCACCTCGCCGGCCTCCGTAGCGGAGGGGTTAGCATAGCGCGCTTTGACGCCAGAGGTCCTAGGTTGGGCATGCGAGTGTTCATCAATTTCATCATATCATCACCCATCCTCATCTTTGCGATTAGCCAAAAGAGGCAGAAATGCGAAGTAAAATAAACCAAATAAATCAATCAAACATTCCCATCTCACTCAAAGACCTTGCGAATCCAATCCAAAATCTACCAATAGAACCTGCAGTGAGTTTAATTTATCTCGTGCATTCATCTGACTAATGTAATTTTCTTACAGTTTAACTTTAGGGTATAACTTAAAATGGCGTTGTGTTTGTGTTGCATTCGATACCAAAATTAGATTTTAAGTAATTAATGTCCAATTATAAGTACACTTAATACATAGGTAAAAATAATTCCATCCCCCTCATCTGATAATATCGCAAATTGAACCCTGTTTAAATGTCTAGCAAAAATTTCATTTCACCTAGGAATAATATCGCGATGCGATGAGTCGAGAATTGTCACAGCCTCATCTCGTCTCCTGCGTGGCGAGGTCCTTCTCGTTCATGTTTTGTGTTTATTTTTGTTTCGGTTTCCACTCAGAAGTTATTAAAACTTATTCTAGATTCACTTCATATTCAGATAGGCTAATCGGAACTCTATTTTCAAAATCTCTTAATATATAGTAGGTTTAAGTATAGTTTTCCTATCACCCTCTTACAAAGTTATGAAAAATATGGGTGAGGTACAGCAGTACATTGTACCCCCAAGTTGGTCTGTAGTGTCTCGTCTCGTTCGTGTAAGTATTTCGTTTTGGAAAATTCCATTTTAAATATTCAAAAGAAAATGGGATCAGTCATATACCCTTCTGATGAAGATCTTATCTTCGAATCGACGAGATCACTGCTTTAGAAAAGTGTACCCCCTAACGCAAGGGAGCATTCGTCTACAGCGTGATTGTCTGAGAGCAAATCTGATTCCATCGTTCCACATACATTTTAAACAATTTTCATCACCTTAAAGAGGTTTCGAAGAACTTAGGTCAATGAACTAACTAATAGCAACCACAATGAAGTAGAATAAGTTTAGAATGGTTTGAATTTCTGTGGTAAGGAAGATAATGTTTAGGCCTATAAGTTATAAACAATATACACTTTTTTATTGGGTGAACTTAAAGTAGGTTCTTTCACCTTGCGTCTGCTGTCAAATTAGCAAGGGGGGTACAGGGGGTACAACTCGATTTACGGATTTAGGGGGTTACCGTACCCCCCTTAAAAAATTTAGGGGGGTACAATGTACCCCTGTACCCCCCCCCCCCCCGTTCCTGCGCCACTGCATTTGTCCATCATTACACTCCCGAATTCAAGAGAACATCCTTGGAGTGGAAGCACAAACAGTCTCCTGTGAAGAAGAAGTTCAAGATGGATCGATCAGCTGGGAAGGTGCTTGTGGCCGTTTTCTGGGATGCTGAGGGCGTTCTGCTTATGGACTTTTTGGAACGAGGAAGAACAATTAATGCTGACCGTTATTGTCAAACATTGGATAAACTGAAAAACGCAATTCGACATAAGCGACCAGGTCTCCTGTCAGCTGGTGTCATTGTTCTTGACGATAACGCTCGCCCGCACTCAGCAGTGCAAACATAACACAAAATTGAAGAATTGGGGTGGAGATTGCTGCCCTACCCTCCATACAGCCCCGATTTAGCGCCGAGTGATTTCCATCTTTTTCCTGTGTTAAAGTCTGAATTGCAAGGTTACCGTTTCGAAACAGACGAAGAAGTGAAGCGTAATGTGAGAATGAATAGTGCTCAATAGCCAGAGCCCTGATTTTCTTGCAAAGGGTATGGACAAATTGGTGCAACGGTGGGACAAATGCCTGAATCTCTATGGGGATTATGTGGAGAAGTGAGGAAGGATCCTCCTACACATCTATGTATAGTTTTCTAATGTATCTTAAAAATATTTTTTTTACAGCATACGGAAACTTATATATTGAACGCCCACGTATAAACAGAAATGCATTAATGAAAAATTATTATGGATTTTGTGAGATTTAGTAAAATATGTGTGACACTGATGCTGTAATTGGTTATTATTTTTATTAATGATGGTATTTTTTAATTATTATAATTAATAAATAACTCCATATAAATAATCAACAAAGGTAAGTCGTAATTCAATGGTTTCTGGGATTTAAGTAATCACCCAGATAAGTAAGGATATATAAATATAAATTTGACTACATTTGGTGATATGTACCACATGCTGGCAACACTGTTTACACGCAAACCACTTGGCAACAAACAAGTGCACCTCAAATTGCGTGCTCCGTAGGAAGTTTCCTCATTACATGTAAGAATTCCTCAGCACTGGAACACGCTCCCTTCCCCTGGCGTCAGTCTTAAAAATAAACACTCCACGGTGTATGTTAATTCGCATTCTTACTTTATTTTCGAACTTCAATTTCACGTCCGTAAACTATTCGCTCACCTCAAAAGACCCAATAGGTAATTTATTCTGTCTGGAACCCGCGAAAGGGTTCTCTCGATCCTGTTCTGCAGCATTCGGACACTCTTTATTTACAAACTGTCCGACCAATTTACTTTCACTGGTGTGTGCAAAACAAGCAATGTTTTAAGGCTTGTTCGTTCCACGCTGACATGCACTTAAATCTTTCCTGCACTTATCCGAGTGCTTTCTCGCACTACGACACTAGAAACTCGCGAATTATTCCTTTGTGAACTTCGCCGCACACTTGTTTACATACACTAATCACCACAGCCCGCATATTTATGTAGCATTAGTGCATTAAGTCTATATATGTAGCAACAAAATAGGATAGGAAGAAAATGACACCTATCATTACGCATTATTGTGATCAAACATGAGCCTCCCAGATGGCGCAGTGGTAGTGTCGTCGTCTTGTAATCAAGGTGGAGGCACATAGTGGCTCATAGTGTTGCCCACGGGACGAGACGGGACAGGCTTTTAAAAATTCGAGACGAGACGAGATTGATCATGTGTCCCTTTGACAAACGAATATTTTCGAGACGAGACAGCATTTCACAGCATTTCCACGAGACGACAACACTAGTGGCTCAGATCCCACTTTAAACTGTAGGTCCAATCGCGATTAGCTTTACTGTGCATAAAGTGGACTTTAAACACCAACTCAATCAATCAATTGTGATCAAACGATAGTGGGTCAATGTTGAGACTTGTCACTTGTGTGGGCGGTAAACGAGGCATATTTTGCCCCTTAATAGCGCTTTTCATTGAAAAAAGAACATTGCTTCAGTTTGAAGTTATCATGTTCCTGCAACGTCAATCCAAAAATTAACATATACACATATATGTATTACTGTGACTGAAATGAAATTATGGGTGTAAAATAATATATTTTTTAAAGTTCATTTTCCAGCGGAGCGGACACGGTCTCCCTTCCGGACGTCCATGAGGACAATATATTTCGTTTGGTTATTGGCTTATTGGCTAATCGCGAAGATATGAGTGATGATGATATGATGAAGTTGATGAAGGGAGACTCACGAAGAACGTCCATGCCCAAGTCGGTTTGGTTTGGTTTGATTTGGTGTTCTTAGTCCACTTTGTGCACAGTAGGGCTAATCGGGACTGGACCTACAGTTTATAGTGGGATCCGAACCGCTATCCACCGGGTATCGAACCCGGGACCCCTTGATCACAACGAAGAACGCCCATGCCCAAGTCGGGATTCAAACCCGGGATCCTTGTAGTCGTAACTAGCTAATAGCTAGCTGTGCTAACCACAGATGTCGGTCAGAATTGCTTTTTATGTTTGCTGGTGTTTTTGTTTTGAGTCCACTTTATGCACAGAAAGGTTAATCGGGACTCCACCTACAGTTTAAAGTGAGATGCGAACCACTCTGGAGCGAACGAAAGACTCTCTGCGCAAATAGTGACTCGAGTAGGCTCGACCAATGATCACGTGTAAGGGAATGGGGCGTGGACGGAAGAGAGCGACTGCAGCTACTAGCAGCTCCGCCCCACTCGCTTTCTCCCCTTACCTGCCGTCCTGCTCCAGAGATTCCCGACATAGAACATATTATGTGCCTTCATCGGTATCGAACCCGGGACCTCTTGATTACAAGGCAACGACGTTACCATCGTGGAGGCGCCAAGAATGCCAATAGAAAAAGCACTAAAATGCTATAGTATGGCTACTGTTGAAACAGTATCGGACTGGTAAATACTGTATATCATGACTGTAAAGTTTCTGGGCTTAGCCGCTTGTTATCAGAATGTGATCAGATGTGATGTTCCTAGTAAATGAAGACTTCTTAAGTTCTGTTAATAGGAATGCGTTGTCCAAAGAAAGTGACTTGAAAGGGTGTGCTAGGTTGCATACTTACAGGATACAGGATAAAATGCCTTTAATTAATTCTTCACCACCTGTATTAAATTAGCAAAATTTGCATCCGCTTCCGAAGTATTCCCTCTACATTGTGTGAGCCCGACCCTGTGGCCGAGCGGTTAGCACATCGCGCTGCGACGCCAAGGGTCCCGGGTTCGAATCCCGGTCGGGCTTGGTTGTTTGTGAATGTCCATTCATCAATTTCATCATTTCATCACTCATCCCCATCTTCGCAAATTAGCCAAGAGGCACAAAACGCGAAGTAAAATAAACTAAATCAAATCAAATCAAATCTACATTGTGTGAAATTTTGTCGGTGTTGCATGATAACATTACCTGTATGTACGTGTGTGTCTATGTGTCTTTGTTGTTTAAGGTCTCTTTTCTTCCATGTTTGGCTAATCGCAATGATCACTCAATTATAAAAGTTTAAGGGGCAATTGCTTAATAGGAAATCAATTTGCTTCAATACTGTAAAGAGTTGAATGAAGAAATTAAGATTTAAGATTGCTGCTGCTGCCATCTAACGATCGTAAAATTAATGACGAGGACTGTTTTAATGACTTTTTAAAGTATTATGGGCCATTTCACAGTTACCCAGTTTAATATCGTTTTAATGATTCAGTTTTAAATATGTTAAGGTACATTCAATTGTAATTTATATTCATTATCTATCTTTATGCATTATCTAATCAAATTTGAATTTTAAAAAAACGGTCGCCTCTCGTTTTTGCAAATTATCAGGCAGATTTGAATTTTAACGGTGAAATATTGTGAGGTAGTGTAGTTTGTGTCTTGTTTGCACAGATATGTTAATTGGGACTCGACTTAAAGCTCCATCTCGGGTATCAAACCCGGGACCCCTTGATTGTAAGGCGGCGACTATTTTAATATAGTATATATTATGTATATATAAGTATATACGGTATATATATAGCTATACATAATAAAAGGAATTCCAATAAGCGGCAGTATTCCCCGTTATTCCCTTCTTTTTCAGTTTCCACACATATCATTTTCTTCTGAATTTTCGGTTTTTTCTTATTGGGATAAACAGAAACTTCCCTGTCTTAACCGGGATTCGAACACGGCATCCCTAGGGTTGTAGCGCGCTGAGGAGCTGACCACTCCGCTACGAAACCATCTTTTTTTTTTTTCTTTTCAAAGGAAAACTCCTACGCGGCAGTTTTTCCTATGTTAACATCAGTGGCGTGCCCAGTATTTTCGAAAGCGAGAGATTATGTAAACTTTTTTTTGGTGGTTAGTCTTCATTTTACCATCTTTTCTTATCTTTGACGTTCTTTCTTTACGAATGCTGGGAGGGGGGGTTATGACCCCACGAACGCCCCCCCCCCCATGGGCACGCCACTGCTGAATATCATATTAATTTAACTCGATTCCTCTACTTTTTCATTCAGGAGTGCAGGACAAACACATGCAGTACCCAGGTTCGAACCTTGGGGTCCCCCCTGTCTCTGTAGCGCCTCCGCCACTGAAGTCGACAACAGCGCCATTCCTGCATAATCACCTCTCTCAGTTTCATTTCGAAACCATTGATATTTATTGCAGAGGGAAAGCATTGCGTTTTTATTTCCTGCATGTTAGGACAAGACAACAGCGACGTACCTACAGCACTGGGAAGTAATTTATACATCGCGATTGGCAAGAAACGAGGGTAATTATTCTGGGTATTCCACATCCCATGCAAAACGGTCCCACCTGTTGTTTCAATTAGGGTGATCAATGAAGGTGGCGCAGCCGATTGCTTCGTCGTCGCCGCGGGTTTGCAGTTGGCCTTGGCCGTCTCGTCTGTCTGTCGTCTCGTCTTTCCACAATAAATTATCGATTATTGTTTTTCGAGTTCCTCTCCGTGTGCTAAAGGTAGATGGGATGGAAGAAAAGTTGTGCCAATGCCATAATCTGGGATCGAACCAAAGCCATTTATTCAACCGGATATATGTCTTCAAACCATGTAGTGATAACAAAGCAATTGTCTTTTTCTTTACAAATTATGGAAACAGAAATCGTTTAAGGGGTAGAGGGACAATTTCCCCTAGGTTCTTCTCTCTTCGGCAGCTGCCGATCACTGTTTCCAGCTTCGCTCTTTTGGAACCAGATCTGGCTTTTTCGTGCACTCGTTTGGCTATGAACTATGGAACCCGCCCCACTATGATGCCATCATTGGCTCTGGCTTACATACACAACTTCTGTCATAAGTATATTATATTGTTATATTGGCTACATCTCCAGCTACTTTTCTTTATAGCGCCTTGGCTGACGTGAAGAGGACGTAATATTGTTATCCGGGAATACTATATTTTCGATTTCATACGACCATCGGTGGGTTATTGAGATGGGTGATGCCGCCGGATCTAGACGGTGAAAACTAAAAATAAATCGCCATCACCTGAAAGCTAACGGCAATAACAGCGCCCCCTCACCCACACCCCAAATCATTTGACACCTAAAATTTCCCCAGGAGGCACTTTATCCAGTTTTGTAAATCTAGCTCCTTGAAAATTTTTACACCGTTTACGGTGAAAGTTAGCTCTTTTATGTGCATCAGATTTGGCAACACTGCCAGGATGGCCATAGGAGGCATTGCTCTTATGGAAGTATTATTTTATTTGTTCTCCTGGGAATATCAAACTGCCGATAGCATGGAAAAATATATCAACGGAAAAAGGACAGACTGAAATATTAATTGACAGGCGGAAAAAGTCGAAACTTCCATTTGATTAGCCGTAACTTTAAGTTGAAGTTGATTCCCGATAAGGAATACATGGGTTTCTGAAAATTCTTAATCTTCATATTTTTCAAACATCGTATCTAGCTTAATAATCAACTTCAAAAAACGCTTTCACTTGCAACATGTGGAGAAATTCATTCTCTATTGTACACCAGCTTTTTTCCTCAGTAGCATTGGCCATTCGGACGATATTGAAATAAATGCACAACTTGTGCGAAATTGTCCCTCATCCCCTTATTTTTTTAATATCGGTACGCATATAACGTTGTAGATATGGACTCTATAGAAACAAGAATATTATAAAACTAAGGTTAATAATTATGCTCTCATAATCGTGCAAAAACAATTTGTTACTGTTACGTTCTATGACGATTTTTCTTCCCATTGCCACTGGTTTCAAGATTCTTCGTTCAGTAGCAATGATTGTATCGCAATATATAATATGAAAGCGTGGATTGCTGGTGGCCATATTTAAGTCCAATATGGCGGTCGATTCAGATTCTTTTTTCAGATTTCTATGTTTAAATAACATGACAAGAGTTAAAACGTGTGATTTTCAAGGAAACCATTAATTCTTAATATTATAGAACAAAAGTAGTTTTTGAAAGAGATAATAATGTGAGCAGACCAATCTCAGTTATGTCTCGAGACCGAGACGGAACCGAGATTGGTCTCGTCTTAAAAGCGGAAGCGAGACTTGTGTTAATTGCAGACGAGACGAGACTCAGTGTTCGAAACTATCGGACGTTCGAGACATTGGTCAATTAAAATCAAGCCTAGTATATTTGAAATTTTTTACCTGAACCAAAATTACTTTACTATGAAACTTGCTAAGCCATACCAAACTGATTTCTACCTCATTATTTATAGATAGGTACTAAAAAGTCCTCTTGAATTTGTTATCTAGGTTGGCTTGAGATTAGGAGAGTATGTTGGCCCGGATTGAAATCAGGAGAGTATGCCGGCTACTTCATTTCACGGACATCATTTCACGCAAGTAGGTCCATCACAGCCGAACTTGAGGCAATGCGTTATCGTCTATAAAAGCGACAGCACGTAACAGATAAACATGACCAAGGAAAAAAATAGAGTAGCACTGTACACATGGAACAGACCCGTGTTCTAAACGGAAGTAGGAACATTATGTCGGCTTCCCACTCCAGTCCTAAGTCACGTTTTCGATTCACTCGTGTCGTGCAGAAGCAAGCAATGCAAGAATTCTTCGCAAAGTACTAATTCCATTTGGATTTGTATAATGACTACCGGGTCTCCCCGATGGCGTAGTGGCAACGACGTCACCTTGTAATCAAGGGGTCCCGGGTTAGATAGAAGGAGGCACATTGCACAGGGGTTCGGATTACACTTGACTGTAGGCCAAGTCCCGATTAGCCTATCTGTGCATAAAGTGGACTTAAAACATCAATTCAAACAATCACTACCATTTCCCTCCTCCATGCCTAAAACCTCCTAGAACAGGCCAGTAGCCAGAATTTTATTTCGGGGTGGGCTCATCACTTATCAGCACGGGCGTCGCCTGGAATATTTGTAGAGGGGGCCAGGCCATAGATAAACTTGATTGGTACAAATACCTATGTAATAATAACAATAATAATGTTTGTTATTTTACAATAATAACTATTATAAGTTATTAAAAATATACCAATTTCAATCCAAATGTATTGTTATTATTACATAAACGTAGAGATTTTGCTACTCGATCCACCGTATGAGTGAATATCTAACAAAATTGTTCATAATTATTTTTCTTATATTTTGTACAGTTAGTGTACTGAAAATCATAGTTATTGTATTTTGTTATTAACTTTTACACAATCGTTCAAAAAAAAGGCCTTGACAGTTAGTGGTAAATGTTACTCATAAATTTTATATTCTGTGGCCTCTCACAAAGAAAATTTTGGAAGCTGTGGATCCATTTATTATTATTATTAAATGGTAGAATATAAAAATATAACCTGACGCAGAAGGGAAATTGATCGAATGTGTAAAAATTTTAATGATTGTGTAAAAGTATAGCCCCTTCTCAATGCACCTACTTAACACAACCTTCCAGGTGTCAAGGAACTCAGATCATGATTTGCACATAAGAAAGGTTACAAATAAAGAACAATAATTTCTAAAGACATCACGTGGCCCACATTTCTAATTTCCTTGGTGGCATTCAATAGTATTGATATAAAAAGATCTTTGAGTTTTGACATTTTCCTACAGTCATCTGTAAAAATAAAACTCAAAATTAGAAATATCATGAAATTGATTATTATCAAATATGTTTCTTTCAATAAAGGCATGCAGGTTTTAAAATAATTTGAATTTTCTTAAACTTCGAATCCTCGGTATGAGCTAAATACTGAACGGGCATTTGGATCACTTATTTTAATTCAGGTGGGGGGGGGAATGCCTTCAGAATCAACCTTTAAGCATTTTGAATTCGATGACGACATTAAATATCAATAATAGTGTTTGATCCACAGACCCATGTGGTTTCATCTCTGTGGTAGTACACGTTTTGTTAGGATTCAACACCACAATAGTATCATAGCTTTGGGATCGAGGTACGGGACGCGCGCAGGGGGAAGCGTAATAACTTATATCCTGAGATTTCGGCCTGTGTATGGGACCATACACCATCGTGAGGAAATTTGGGAGCTACGGATGAGTAGCGTTACCCGGTCATGGAAAACCTATAACAACGACTGGGGGTTCGTCGTGCTGACCACACGTCACCCCGTAACTGGCTGGATGATATCCCACATCTCGTGGCAGTCGGTAGGTAGGCTCTGGCCCCCACGGGCTGTTGCGCCACGAGTTATTATATTATCATGACATTCACATTCACATGCACATGGCAGCCATATTGAAACAATAGCCGCCATATTTGGAAAATGGCCGCTAATAAGCCATATTTTGTGTATTTTTTCTCGTTAATGGATGCTCAAGTTGAAAATTCGCATTGAACTTAAAATGTGGTACAAATTTTGTACAATAACAGTTTCTCATAGTACAACTTGGTTGTTTTCAAGATATGGGCCAATTTCTTATAGAATTCAATGCACCAATTTATTAAATTCTTATAGAATTTTTTCTTGGTACACTTACGAAATCTTCAATTATTTTCTATTTCTATTTGCACAATATTCTTTCTTGTCTCAGTTTATATATCAACCAGTGGAGTACCCGGGGTGGGGGCTAGTGGTGGTTCTGACCCGCACCATTTTTGCCACAAATTTCGTTGAAACATAAGAACATGAGAGAAAGTCAAATAAAAACATTAAAAGTACGACAAAAATTGCCGGACAGATTATATACAGCTCAAATTTGCATGAGATGAACTGCTATTTATGAAACGATCTCAAGGCTGCAACTGATCAAGTGATCTTCAAAACGCCATTTTTGTTATTTTCAAGATGGCGCCTCCTCTACACACTTGCACCAGTGAAGAGGAGTGGTTTCTTGCCCTCTGTCAGCCTCAAACTTAAACAAATTTCTCGGCAAATGAAAATTCAATATCTCCGACCACACCAGTAAGTATTACTAATGGAGGATAAGGTTCGACAATGGCAGATGGGTGCAAAGGCCTTCGCAGTGGCTCAAAAGTGACTGCACGTGGACCCCTAAGACTTATTATTCTTAAGATATACAGGAACTAACTCAAAGTTGAAAATATACAGGGTGTCTCATAAGTAATTGCGCAAACTGACACAAGTGAAAGTACACGATAATAGAACCAAAAAAGTCTCAGTAAACATGGGTCTGCAAACGAATAGTTTTCGAGATAATCGCGAATGTGTGATTATAAGCTGCCACTGACTTCATTGTTTGTAAACGTCGTCCTAGTTGGTAAAATGCTAATAATGTGTGCGAATGTGTGGTTAGAAGCCGTCATTGATTGCATTTTGTAAATACCGGGTGCTTTACTCCTTGCGTGGTCCGAGGTTTGCTCTTTTACAAAACAGAACATTTCCGAGAGGTGGCGTTGTAATCAATCAAACCTTGGAATTTTTGTGTCTGGGGTCACCTCAAAAGCGTAGTGTAGAACACTCCCGTTGACACGGTTGAAGAACTGGCCATTCCGAAATGAACCGGGGGTGTTCCAAAGAATTCGAAACTCAATGCGGAATCCAGATGGAAGGACAACACTTTGAACATCTCCTTTAACAGGTACGAGTGTAGTTGTAACGTAGAACACACTAAAGTAGTGCTGTATTCTTTGTTAAAGTACGTGTAAGTAGAATGTTCAATGAAAGCAATGAGATCTCCTGATTTTTCATACTGTGTTATTGGTATTTTACCAACTAGGACGACGTTTACAGACACTGAAGTGAGTGACGGCTTGTACCCACACATTCGCGATTATCTCGAAAACGGCTCGTTTGCAGACCTATGTTTACAGATACTTTTTTGCTTCTATTATCGTGTACTTTCAGCTGTGTCGGTTTGCGCTATTACTTTTGAGACACCCTGTATGTACATCAGCAATAGGTTTGTGCCAGTGGCGTGGTATTTGGCCCAGTATTCCTAAAAAAAGAACGTCAATGGTAGAAAAATATGACAAAATGAGGACTGACTACCAAGAATAAGTATACATAACCCCCCCCCCTTTCGAAAATCCTGGGCACGCTACTGGTCTGCGCTAAAATGCAGCAAACTTGTGCAAGTCTACGTTCCCGAATTCTACTAGATAAACAAAAACAAGTTAAGATTTCCATATGACTCTCCCTCGTATTCCTCACAAACTTTCCCGCACACGATTTCAAAACTATCGCTAGAAACGATTATCGTTATTGTCGATTAATCGCATCTTCCATCCTGACTTCGTAATGCATGATTCCTCATTGAACCAATTGTATACCGCCCTGTGACTCAGTTGTTAGCATATGCAGATGATGTAGACTTACTGGGGGATGATGTGAATACAATTAAGAATAATGCTAAAATATTTTTCAAAACTGCTAAAGAGATAGGTTTGGAAGTTAACAAAGAGAAAACTAAATATATGCTTACAGGGCGAAACCAAGTGTTAGGTAATAATCAAAATCTAATTATTGATAACAACTCGTTTGAACCAGTTTCCAAATTCAAATACTTAGGAGTAATATTAACAAATGAAAATTCTATTAAAGAGGAAATAAAAAGTAGGCTCAATTCAGGAAATGCATGTTACTTCTCTCTTCATAAACTTTTATGTTCTCGTTTAATATCTAAGAAACTAAAAGTTAAAATATACAAAACAGTAATTTTGCCTGTAGTATTACATGGGTGTGAAACTTGGTCCCTTACATTGAAAGAGGAACATAAATTGAGAGTATTTGAAAATAAGATCCTTAGGAAAATCTTTGGACCTAAAAGGGATGAGGAGACAGGTGAGTGGAGAAGGTTACATAATTTAGAACTACATAATTTGTACTCATGTCCAGATATTATTAGAATAATTAAATCAAGAAGACTTAGGTGGGCAGGCCATGTGGCACGAATGGGAGAGGAAAGAGGAGTTTACAGGATTCTTGTTGGGAAACCAGATGGTAAGAGACCTGTAGGAAGGCCAAGACGAAGATGGAGGGACAACGTTGAGATGGACCTAAAGGAAATCGGTAGGGATGGGAAAGAGTATATAGATCTTGCTCAAGATAGGGACAGATGGAAGGCCTGTGTTGCTGCAGCCATGAACCTTCCGGTTTAAGAAGGCTAGAGAGTTAGTTTTTTAGTTAGTTAGTATACCGCCCTGTCGTTGCATGCAGCATATCCCAGACTGAATCTTACCTCGGGAGAATAGCACAGAAAACACAGACAGTGCATATGCGTGCAGTTCAGTGTTTCCAACCTTAGCAATGGAAAAGGAACTGTTTGCAATTTGCATCTGGTTCAATATAATCTTCAAATTGACCATTGTGACGACTTTAGCGAGAAGATTGGACAACCCAAAAAGTTTCAGAAAAAAGTATATATGCTGAATATGTGCTAAGTGTGTGTTTTTGCTTTATTACTGAATATTGTCTAAACTCAGGGTCACCAAGATTTTTACATAACGGAATATATCTTTTTTCTAGTCAGAGGAGTATCAAGGATTTTTTTTCCGGTTGGGCCCTTTCGATAAGGTGTGTTGGAAATTCATTTGGGGTAAAATAATACTAAAATAACATTCCATTAATCTGTCAGTATACATATCAATTGTGACTGGAACTTTTGGATAATCGCGACGATAGAGATGAATGATATGATGAATTTGAAGAGACTCTCACAAAGAACACCCATGCCCAGGTCGGGATTCGAACCCGGGACTGTGTTAGCGTACTAAGCTAACCACTCCGCCATAGAGGTCGGTGAGTTATAATATAATAATATATCCATAATGATTGATTCAATGAGTTGGTGTTTCAAGTCCACTTTGCGCACAGTAAGGCTAATCGGGACTGGACCTACAGTTTAAAGTGGGATCCGAACCAGTGCCTTCACTGGGTATCAAACCCGGGACCCCTTGATTACAAGACGATGACGTTACCACTACGCCATCGGGGAGGCCATGCTTGTACGTTAACGAGGCTCTGGCATCTGGTCTCGCAACCAGTATAATCCTCTGTGACCGCCAATGATTGTCCTCTGATCATTAACATCTTGCCACCAATCATCCCCATCGTCGCGATTAACCAAAAGGGGCAGAAAAGCGACGTAAAATTAGCGATCAATCAATCAAATTAAAGACATTGGACCAGCCAGAAAGTTGTAATGGAGTTGCATCTTCTGTTGAGGAGGGCGATTGTGGCCTCTTGCTCAACCTTAAATGGTTCCAGCCCTTACAGAAAGAAGCAATCACACGCAGACAGGACAAAGAGAGAGAGAGAGGGAGAGAGAAAATGATATAATGATAGAGAGAGAAAAGGATAGAAATAAATAAAAAAGAAGGATACAGAGGAAGAAAGAAAGAAGGAAGGAAAAGAATGGAAATAAACAGAAAGGGGGAGGGAGCGAAATAAAGAAACAGGGACAGAAAAAGAGGCAAAGAAAGAAAGAACTTGATATTAAAAGAGCAAGAAAAATAAGAGGAGAGAGAGAGAAAATGATATAGAGACAGAGAGAGAGAGGAGTTGAGAAAGAGAGAGACAGAAGGGAAGAAGTAGATAGACAGAGAGAAAGAAGAAGATAATAGATAAACAGGAGAATGCAAAAACATAGAAGTGGAAAGGGAAAGAGAGAGATATGAGAGACAGAAGTAAAGAGACAATGTAACAGAGGAAGAAAGAAAACACACACAGAGGAAAAATAAAGACAGAAAGAGGCAGAAAGAAAGACAGAAAAGAGTGATTAACAGAGGAAAAAGATCAAGAAAGATAGTAGACGAGAGATACGAAGAAAGAAAGGAATGAGAATGCTAAATTGAGTTTGAGGGTAGGTGGGAGAGTATGAATCAACATGCACATAATACTTGTAAAATGACACCAAGCCAAACTGTAGATGGTTTACAGGACGCGAAAGCATTTCAATTGTTTAAATAAAAGAAAAAGAAAACAATGGACGTAACAATATATAAAAATTTTAACTTTTTTTGTCATGTGTCGACCGTGAATATAGTGGACGAATGAAAACGTGAGACGAGAGAAACGTAAGAAAAGTAATCTTTGTGCCTATATTATTTGCATGTGCAATTCTTTTTTCGTATTTATCTTTTAACGGTCCAAAGAATGTTAGGGTTTACAATTATTGCACCTCCTCATCTTTTGCAATATTTCGAGTTTGATTTCTTAGGGCCCGGGACTATGTTATAACATATTTTTCATTTGGCTTCGGATCTATTATTGGTGTGAGATCTTTACATATCTGATGAAAATCAGCCGAAATAGACAAACTTGACAAAGCATATTTTGACATATTTCACCAATTTCGCGTTTTTACAACATATCTCTTCAATTTTGTTGTAATAAGACATATTTCTGTATAATTTCGTAATTCTCTCGCACATAATCGGTTATTTCATAATTTTTTCTTCGTAGTTTTAGCAGAACGGATAGTTCATATTGTCGATGGCAGGATATGAAAATTACGGAGGAAGAAAGGTGTCGTCTTTTCTTAGTACAGAACAATAATACCCCACTTTTTTTTATCCCGCCGACAATTGATAGCCATGCAAACATTATTGAGGAAAAATGTTCTCTCTCATTGTTGCACGGGAAGTAAAGAAGTTTCGTTCTCATTTCTTTGCCTTTTTCGCTTTTCACAAATATCAGTCAAAAGTAAAAATAACATTCGGTAAATTACAGCCCCTACTATCGGGCATGGGAGAAATTCGAGAGTACTGTTGTACATATTTTTGACTTTACTGGGAATATTTCTGCATTTTTCTGACATATTTGTAATTTTTCATGACATAGTTTCCACTTTATATGACATAATTACATACATATTTTACAGTTTTATAGGACAAATGTCCCGGGCCCTATAAACATAAGAGTGTTGAAGATTCAGTGTGAGACATGTACAATTAGGAGCTAACACTTATGTTATCGTTACAAAATAGAGGAATTTGTCATTGTTGAGGGAGATAAGAAGATATGTATGTGGACATGCAAGTAATAAAGTAAATATTGAATGGAGAAAATTACGTGTCGGAGGGAAAATAATGTTAAGATGAGTTATAATCTTATAATGAACATGTAGAGATAGATTTTTAATAAGTCTATTGCAAAAATATAAAGGCTCTCATAGTGTGTTTGTTTTGGGTGTTGCGGACATTATATACAGAGCAGTGGCGGCGATTAGGGGGAGGCGAGGGGGTAATTGCCCCCCTCTTTTCTCCACTTTTGCCCCAGCACTATGCTAAACCTTATCTATAAAGGGAAATATACTGTCTTTGCTCCCCCAGTTTTGGCAACTTCCCCCCCACTCGGTTTTGGAACCCAATTCCCGCCACTGATACGGAGCCAAACAATATACAGGGATAAGAAAAAATTGTTTTATTGTTACGAATAAGAAATGTAAAATAAAATTATGTAGTACAATACACACAAAACCCTAAACGTGTCAATTGACACACTTATGTTGACTCCAATAAGACATTAACATGCATTAACTGCAAATGATGCACTTTTTTTACTGTGTCAAAATGCACACAGAAATGCATAATAGGGCACTTTTATCGGCTGGTGTTTCGCGTGTTATATATATACATTTTTAATCGACACAAGAGAACGGATCTAAAAAAAAGGGCAAGTTAATGATGCACTAAAAATGCATGAATTGGGAAGATCAAAATCATTTAGAAGATAACAAAATTACACACTTAACTATGTACATTTAAAAGTGAAATTTTGTTATATTTGAAATAACCTTGTCTGATCTTCCGAATTGATGCATTTTTAGTGCATCATTAACTTGCCTTTTTTTTTAGATCCGTTCTCTTGTGTCGATTGAAAAATATATAACAAATAAGAGTGAACTTAAGTTTCAAAAATATGTTTTTCTGGTTGAATTAATAGGGAATGTGCCCTTGCGGTCCCTCTAAAATCAAAGAAGGGCACTTCTGGGATTTGCCGTCGTGCCAATCAGAGGGTACCAAAAAAAGGTATAAATTATGTGAGGGTTGGCATCACTGGACGCCACGGCTGCATATGCGTGCAATTGCTTCACAAAGGAGAAATCCAAAAGAGGGTGAAGAGGGGGGAGAAAGAAGAGGAATAAGCATAAGCAATGTCCAAGGTCTATCGGAAGAGGGAGAATCTATCGGCGTTTTTCAACTTGGTATGACATATTTTTTTCCTTTTCATGTGGTAATTTGTATCCCGGGGTGAGCCATCCACCACAAATACCGCTGCATGGATGGAATTTCCTCCTCCTTGAGACCAAACAGAAAGCCATTCTTCAGTCGCAGGAATTCCTTCCATGTTATTGTCCCTCCATCCGCCCGGATTCTTTCGACGGAGCCTTTATGCTGGGATTGCCGAGTGTCCTTGGGGTCCAACCAGGAGGAATCTTCTTTGATTCCCGATGTGTGGCTTCGGGATTTGGCGGAAAGTTCTCTTTGTTGCCCACACAAACTGCTGGTACACAGGAAACACCCCCACGAGCCACCGAAGCTGTTGTCCATTCCTCTGTGTGCCATTCTTCAACCATCTGGTAAACTATCAATTGACTACCCCAGTGTGTCCATTGAGCCACTAATTGCCAAGATCATCACAACCTCTTCTTTTCTCCTCCCACGGGCCTCCCCGTTGGCATAGTGGTAATCCCTTGTAATCAAGGAATCCTGGGTTCGAAAGCACACGGTTGTTCGGATCTCACTATAAACTGTAGGCCAAGTCCCAATTAGCCTATCTGTACACAAGACCCGCTTTAGACGAAAGCATATTTCTTACTTGTTGGGAAACCTGATGGTAAGAGACCAGTAGGAAGGCCAAGACGAAGATGGAGGGATAATGTTGAGGTGGACCTAAAGGAAATCGGTAAGGATTGAAAAGTTAGGATAGGGACATATGGAAGGCTGCAGCTTAGTTTTATGCCATGAGCAAGGGCGTCGGGAGGGGGAGGGGGGGTCGAACAGGTCGGTGGACCCCCTGAAAATTGACATAGTTTAGTTAAAGATACAAGAAAGCCGAAAGTTTGTTACTCTTATTGTTAAGAACAGAAATAATGTGCATTTAGTTAGTATTCTAACAGAATAATCAAAGTAAAAATGCATTGGATAGAAAACATTGAGTGAAAAATACAGGATCAAGGTTATATTCTACCAAATCATCCAAAAGAACAAATGGTTCCACAGTTTTCAAAATTCTAATAATTACAGTTGTAGGTGAGAGGTCACACAACAAACTTTATGAACAAAACTTTTCCCTATCATTTAAAGCATATTCTTGAATGGGACGTGCAAAATTTAATATCAAAATGCATTTAGATACTAACTGCATAAAATGCAAAAGAAATCATGGAAAATAGATTTGCTGATATTCACTCGTTTGGTGGATCGAGTCCCCACATTTATATTATTAATTCGATTAAAATTTGGTTTTTATTAATATTTATTATTATATAATAATTATAAACATTTATAACCGTGGTAATAATACTAATTGTTATTTTTTCTGCTATTCAATTTTATGGCATTTTAGATGCCATAGCATATTCCACGGCATTTCTCAAGGATAGGATCCGTCCAATTAGCATAGCATCTTTCGTAGCATAACCAATCAGAGGCGACCTCTAGGTCACGAGTGCAGTTGTAATGGCGGCCGCGTGAGATGTAAGCAATGCATCACTTCACATTTTTAAAAGACGATAACTATTCAACCGAGAGGAATATCGCTTCGTATAAAGCGGTATTAGGTACAAAAATAATGGCACTGCTTAAATACACACTTTATAACGTATGTAGTACACCTATGGAAGAATATTTTAGTTGTTTAAATTGTGAACACCGTGCACTCACCATAGATGATGTAACTCGACGTGCCTCTCGTGCTGTACATATTAAACATTGCAATCGCAAAATCTAACCGAAATGTCAAATGAAATGCTTCCGTGTTGTTAAGGTCCAGGAATTTTAAATACATTCAATTCCGGTCCAGGAGAGAAAATCAGCAAGCGTAAATGGGTTCTGGACCGTAAAGAACCCTGATCTGCTATAAGATTTTTGGAAGCATTTACATAATGCTAGCAAATGTTGTGTAATACAAATACATGTTCTTTAATTTCACTACCATTCAAAAATAATTTCGTTTAAATCAGTCATGAAGAATATCCATATATATTTTTTTAGTTATCCTTCTACACAGTGGCGGCGATTAGGGGGCGAGGGGGGCAGTTGCCTCCCACTTTTCGCCACTTTTGTCCCCGCACTATGCTAAATCTTATCTACAAAGGGAAATATACTGTCTTTACCCTTCCCCCGCCCCAGTTGTGGCACCTTGCTCCCCCGCTTTTGGAACCCAATCGCCGCCACTGCTTCTATATAAATTAGTTGCGAAATTGCTTCTGTAATATTTTTTCATACTACATTACTGTCTCGTTTCACATTCTATAATTTAGTCTTATTTACCTAAAATAATAGCATTAAATAAGCCAGACTTTTTAATAGTATGTAGAACAAGAAACAAGAAACTGCTGTTATTACAGATGTAAAAAAATAAACATGTAAGCTTGTATGTAATTCTATGCAAATTATAAAACGTTCAATTTAATTTGATATTAGTTTTACTGTGCTAAATGAAGATATTTAGAAAATAGTAACCTCATTATAAGCCACACTGTTTGCGGGACTAAATAAATTGTAGCTCTGTACATGTAGATAATAAAGCCTGGCGCCATCTATGCATTTGCCTTATCAACACCACAAATTTAGTAAGTTCAAAAGTTTCTCACGAATTTCAATACACTTTGCGCATATTTAATACTAGAAAAGTGATTATTCCAAACGAATCTTTACATTCATATAAATTCTTCGGAAATAACTATAAAATAAGTAAACAAGTATTTTGAATATTTAATATTAGCACTGGTAACTAACTCTCTCGGTGGGTCTGTACCCCTTGGACCCCTTTTCTAATTAACCTGTTTGTTCCAGATTGCGGTACATAAAGCATTTCATACTTTCATCTGGTTCATCATTAAGGCACAAGATGGCATCCTTGAGTCTACTTTATCATTTTTAATTTTATGCTTACGCTTGTCTAATATAAAATATAGATATGTTAATTCTTCTCTAGATCAATACAGGATAAAACAACGTAATATTGAATTACTTCTAATTCATTGTATGTCTAAGCTGCACCATACTGGAGATGATTGAACGGATAAGGAAAAACTTATTTCATTTTTAAATCCTTCTTTCTCTGAACTTATTTCGTACACAATTTGACTCATCAATAATTTCCATTTCTGTCGTAATCAATCTACGGTTCTCTACACTAACAATATTTTTTCTTAAAGTTTGACTGCCAGGATTTCGATCATATCGATATCCATTTTCGTACAAATGGTATTTGCGTTTCCTCTTGCCTTTAGTAAAACATATTGTAATTACGTTTGCAAAACACTAAAGTAAAGGGAACCAATTTAACACTGTTGAATTTTTCCCATAAGGCAATGCGCATGGTTGAAACTTGGTTTTATTTGGCTTCGTGAAGCACAGAAGCTGCGACGTAGAACACGCCCTATTGGCTAGAAAGTGTAGGCATAACTTTATGGAGGCAGGGGAGGTTGCTTCCCCCCCAAACATGTTCAGTTTTGTTCAAATTTACAAGTGTTTGCTTTTGTGGAGGTGGACCGTAATGAAAAGTAATATATGGGAATTCGCAAATATTATAATAACAGATTTATTGCAATATAACATTATAATGTAACAATAACAGTGGTAGAAAGAAATGTATTTTATAAGTTGTACCATTATTCTATGTATGTCGATGGAAGCGAGTGTCATCTCCGTGAGAAACGTGTTTGCAAGTGAATCTTTGATTTGCTATCAAATACAATTTTCATGGCTTAGAAGCTAAAATAAATTACATTACTGTATACATTGCATTGGTTATTTAGCAAATGATACAGGACGTTATTTTTTATGGGAAGAGTTAACGACTATGCCTTGTAACGCCGTCGGGTTCGATATCCGGTAGAGGCACATTGCACAGTGGTTCAGATCCCACTTTAAACTGTAGGCCCAGTCTCGATTAGCCTATCTTTGAATAGGACTTGAAACAAGAATTCAAACAAACTATTTTGCATCCTGAAAGTTAGGTTTCAAGTTAAGCTCACGCAGGAAAGAAAGTATTTTTTTAGCTTAAAACGTGACACGGGGGGCGTTCTACTAGAAAATCGAGTCTCACAGGCAATGAGTTTTGCCGGCAAGTGAACAATTGTTACTAACATGCGAACAATCATTGACGCACAAAGTGTCTTGCTTCTCTACCAAAACCCTCTCGCGCTGGCGTCCAATTTCCTACCCCAACCGAGCGTAAGAAGCGTGAGAGATGCAATCAGATGCTTGCCATGTAATCCTGCCCCTGCGTTGCCCAATTGTGCATAATTTTGCAACACGTCGTCGTCACCTTTATGCAATTCCAAGTGTTTGTGTCGTCTTGAAGATGAAAAGTGTACATAATAGCGAAAGCAGAGACGTAAAGTTACTGTGTTCAATTTTTGGACAAGGAAGGACATGGCAACACGGGAGCCCTGAGGCACAAATGAAAGACTAACCTTTTATCTGCGGTGGCCGCGAGAGGGATAAACAAACGACTATCTGCTGTATGCGTTCGGGAATTGGTCTTTCTCTTCTTGGTACGACCTGTCAAGGTATGAACTGTCGATAGATGGCAGCAGCTACTATGGTTCGTAAAACGTGTGGAGGGCGGCGGAGGTAATGAGCAGATTTATATCTACATCAGTATTAAAAGGTGTTGCTTAAGGTTTTAGATAATGTAGCCGAGTCAAAACGAAAGAAGTCCAAGATGTTCTGAATAAGTTGTAACTCGTAGAGAGAGTGTTACATGTATGCACTATAAGTGGACTGCTAAGTTCTTTTATACACATTCGTATTACCATAAAACCATAAACGTGATTGCTAAAACTCGCAGAAATGTAACTAGTACTAGTAACTGCATTACAAGTAACTCCTTCAAAACATTATGTTTTTACTTAATCTGTTTCGTTGATCTGCTTATTTGCATTGTCATTGTGCGAGACGTAATTTTTATTTTGCACGCTGGAACTTTATCTCTCCTTAACACACGTGTAATATTGCGTACTACTCGTTCACATAAACCATAATAGTTGTTAAGTTACAAGACAAGAGAAATCTTGCCTCTCTTGTTTCCGGATCTATACAAAGAAAAAAAAATTGTGAGCCTCTCCGATGGCGTAGTGGTAAGGTAATCAAGGGGGTCACCGGTTTGATCCCCGGTGGAGGCACATTGTCCAGTGGTTAAGATCCCACTTTAAACTGTAGGTCCAGTCCCGATTAGCCTATATGTGCATAAATTGGACTTAAAACACCAATTTAAACAAACAAACAAAACAATTTGTGAAATTAAATAAGAAACCAGTGTAATAAAAATAAGAAAAACATGATACTTATGTGCGTGAGTCACGTTATTTCATACGTATTGAATCTCGCTGAATGTGAACGTCATACAGGGTGTCCCAGTTGAAATTAGCCCGGCTCCGATCAACAGTTACATGCCAAGGATCATGAAAAGAAATGAAGTGTGTGTACTGATGACCTTCAATACCTACCACGGCTCATGTAACAGTGGACTATTCCATTTTACAGGTGCAACATAGCCGTCATTTGCCTCATTGACAAATGTCTTTGAGCAGGACTACTTAGCCTATAGCGTCTTGTACACGATCAAAGAAATCATGAACAAGGCCTTGAAATAGTCGCTTAAAAGGAAATGACGTCAAAGGCAACGTCTCATTGGATCCAAGGTTCGGTCAAATAATTTCTATTTAGGATTGGCTTGACTGTCGACCAATCAGAGCACATGCTATTGAAATCGATTATCGGAAAGCGACCTCTAGGTCACGATGTAATGGCGGCCGGGAGAGATGTAAACAATGTATCACTTCACTTCTTTGAAAGACGATAACTATTCAACCGAGGGGAATAACGTTTTGTATTAAATGGTTTTAGGTACAAAAGAATGGCGCTGATTAACATACTTTATAGCGTTTACTGTACACGCATGGAAGAATATTTTAGAGTTTTTTCAATTGTAAACACCGTGCACTCACCATAGATGGTGTAACGCGATGTGCCTTTCGTGCTGTATGTATTATACATTGAAATCGCAAAGGCTAAACGAAATGTTCATGAATGCTTTCGTGTAAAGTACGTACTATCTGCACTAAGATTTTTAGAAGCATTTACGTTTAGCATTTATCCTAGCAAAAATGTTAAAGGAAATGGTTCAGTCTAAAGTGGAATCGAGAAAATACATCAACATCACACATTTTTCAGGTTTTTGAAAATAAAATCATCTCTGTTACGGTTAATCGCTCGACTATTTATTTCTTTCCATGTCGTACACACTGCCACCTTTTGGTCAAATGTGAACTTATCCAATTTTTCTTTGATCGCGTACATAAGCAATTTCAGACATTCAAGATTTCCAACAGGAACGCTGTTCAACGACTTTCAATTGCATTCAATTCAATGACTTGTTCATGATTAATTTGATCGCGTACAAGGCGCTTATCACTTTCTTACAATTCAATAATTATGAAGTTTTCCAAACCTAGCTACTTTGTATAGAAGTTGAGTCACTATGAACTAGATGTCTCTCTCTGCAAAAAGAATATAGCAGCTGTGAAGGAAAAAAATTACAAATCTGCTATAAATGTGGAATGCCGAAGAAAAGGGATTGTATTGACTTTTGCAAAACTACTTTTGGTACATGATTTTCTTACATGATGAACGTGAACACTAAAACAAAAAACAGAGAATATGTGAACATGAAATTCAAGTTTCCTGTTAAAGGAAAAGTTGAAGGAGGTTAGGCGTGAACAGATTTCATCTACGTAACAGAGAGTGCCCTCTACAAAAAGGAATAGGATGCGCCTTGGAATGTATTAATAAAAACGTGATAAAAAGTAAAAGAAATTAATGATAGCTTAGATAAGTATGAACAAGAACGTGATAAAACAATTTAGGAAAGAATGACTGACATAAAAATAAGAGACAAGTGTTTCCTTGCAAAAGTCTGAAAAATGGATTGATTAATTTGCTTTATTTTACTTCGCTTTTGTGGCACTTGTGGCTAATTGCGATGAAGATGAGTGATGATTTGATGTAATTGATGAATGGACATTCACAAACATCTATACCCAGCCCGGGATTCGAACCCGGGAAAAAGTCTGAATAAGAATGAGATAAAGATAAGAAGAAAGATTGTTTTGGAAAGTATAAATAAGAATGAGATAAACTGGAAAAGAATAAATAAGAACGTCATGAATAGGAAAAGCACGTGATTGTTTGGGAAAGTATGAATAAGAATGTGATAAAAATGAGTAGCTAACCGCTCTCAACGGAATGAAAAGCACCAAATAAAACTAAGAGAAACTAATAGCCATGAGCTTATGTCAGCCAGAAAGATACTGAATAAAGAGACAAGATGTCCTTTGAAAAGAATAGAAATAAAATACAGTCAAAAGACAGTGCACACCTTGCCAAGATACCTGCAATGCATATCCCTGGGCGCTTAGTAGGGACATAAAAAGTCGCGCTGCATTCCTAGAGAAGACGAGTTGGGAGGGGAAACAATTTGTCAAACGTGCCGCTAACTTGTACATGAAGCCATGAATGACAGAACAGCCCTTCCCCCTGTTCCCCCCTCTTTACGCCGGGGTAAAAGTTGTTCCCATTGAGATCCCTGGAACCTGGAGTTGCAAAACAACTGGCAACCCACCCATACAGGGTCGGCGTTACCGTTCGTTTATTGCAACGTGGCCCCAAGCTGTCTCCAACCAACGCATTGGTCTTTGTGTCCGGGCACTGCCCACACCCATTGTAGCGTCATTCCGAGATGCCCTTCTCGAGGCACATGCATTGCCGTGATTCTAACCGGTAGATGGCGTGCATGGAAGGAACATTTTGTTTGACGGATAACTCGGGAATGCAAGCTTGATTTTTAGCTTTCCAAACTTTTAAACAAATTAAATAGGTCGCTTTTTAAAAACAACACGTAACACCTCAAATATAAACGATATTGAAACGACACTTGGCAAGCATATCTCGTCTCGTGCGTGAGAAAGACTCTCTCTATCTCGTCTGGAGCTATATAAACTGTCTCGCTCTCATCTCAGTCTCGTTTGACTTGTATAAGTTATAAATTCCTGTCTCAATCTCGTTCTCGAACTTTTGTCTCGTCTAAAGTTGTAAATGCCTGGCTCATTCTCAATCTTGGTCTCGTCACCAAATTCGTATCATAATCAGCAAATATTGCGTGTCATCCAACAAACTTTCATGGTGTATAAGAGGTCTTTAGGCACACAACTTTTCCTGATAACATTTTTCACGCCTCGTTTCGACGCTACGAACTCTGGAAGAAAATAATTTTATTCCGAATACATGCAACCAACCACGCGTCACACGTTCATAATTGTCACTAATGTATTGACTTCGTAACTGCTGTAAACAAAATATATCTAAAATGACCCGATATCCGCTTGGTATGTCTCGCAAAGTTGCGTAGTAAGTTATTCTGGTTTAGGAAAGTTTTTTCAAATATCGTACCAAAGTCCCGTACGAGACGAAGAGTCTCGGACACTAAGTCTCGGTCTCGTCTCGATTTCTCCTGGTTCCATCTCAATAAGTCTGGAAGGATCTGTGTCTCGATTTTTATAACGTTCTCTCATCTTGTTTTCTCTCGGTACCATTCGAAAACGTGGCTTTGTGTTTTGTAGAAAAGCAAAAGTGACTTTTGAGTGTATACCACAGCAATTTTCATATATACCACAACATTCAACTATGCCTACTAATCATCTATCTCCTCTTCGGCCCCTAAAGCATGTCTGCAAACATTGCCTCACGGTATGTTCCAATACGCAGGGAGTAGTTTTACCTTTGCCATACAAATGGCATGAATTTACGCACTAATTTATGTCTCCTTCGTTAATAAATCGTTGACAGCAATAAACTATTTCCTAACAGGAAGCGCAATATACACATGTATAACAAACTTCAAAATATAACTAGAAATGCGCCACTCTATCTAAATACTACCGAATAAAAAAAAATCTGTTGCAGTGATTGTAAAGGCAGTTAAAATTTGCGCATATACTCAATACTAATGGGCTCAATCTACATTTTTCCGTATTTATGTTTCAAAAAAGCTTTCAGAAGAGGAAGACAAACGCAAGATTACATTTTCACGCTACAACAAGTTATAGATAAATTCCTTAGCAGAGAAAAATAACTATTTGTAGCCCTTTTGGCAGCTTTCGATACAGTACCACGACAACAACTATGTTCAGCATTACAAAAAATAGGAGCTTCAGAAAAAAAATAGTAAGAACAATACAAAGTGAGAATAGGAGGCGAGAAATCAAAAGAAATTAACATGAACAAAGGAGTTAAACAAGGAGATAGCCTCAGCTCCTTACTATTTCTACGTACTAATGGATCAAATACATAAACAATGTAGAAGAAGAACTCGAAAAAGGTTGGAAATAGGAAACTGAAACCAGTTTATGTACAATCACTTCTGTATGCTGATGACATAATATTAATAACATCAACTAAACAGAAACTACAACATACAGTAATAGAATGGGCCAGCTCAATACAAGATAAATGATAGTGAACCCAAATAAGAGTAAAGTAATGCATATATCAAAGCATGGAAATGTAGAGGGATTGGAAATAACATGGCAAGGAGAACAGCTAGAACAAGTGATAGTTATGAATATTTCGGAACAATAATAACAGGTGATGGTCCTCCTCCGTAGCCGAGCGGGTTAAGGCGTTCACTCGTCTTGAGATCGTTCGCTGCGGGACGGCGTAGGTTCGAATCCGGCTCTGGTCGGAATTTATTCGGCCTACGTACAGGGCCGGTGGCAACCCACCATCGTGAGGAAATTGGGGAGCTCCGAGTGAGTGAGCGTAATCCGGTCACGGAGACCTACTATAACGGCTGGGGATACGTCGGGCCGACCCCCCGACTATTCCAATACCGTTTGAAGATCTCCACGCTTAGAGGTGACGAATGAAAGCGTGGGAGGGAGACCGGCAGTCGGTAGGTACGCCTAGGCCCTTCATGGGCTGTTGCGCGACGGATTATTATTAATAACAGGTGATGGAAAAGTAGAAGAAGAAATGAATAGCAGGGTTCTAAAAACAAATAAAACATAAACCAAACAAAAAAATACAATAGTAGGAAGAAAGGAGGTAGAAGATTATATCAACAATGCTCTATGGCATAGAAAGCTTAACGCTCCAAAATAAGCATTAAAGTAGATTAAGAGCAACAGAGATGAAATATCTTACAAGAGTCGTTGGAAAAACCAGACGAGATAGAATCAGGAACACTAAAATCAGGGAACAGCTACAAGTAGAATCAATTGAATAGATAATAGAGAGAAGAACACTGGGCTATGGCCATGTCATGAGAATGGGAGAAGAAAGAAAACCGAAACAAGTAATGGAAGCGAGACCAGAAGGAAGGAGAGGAAGAGGAACACCTCAGATAGAATGGGAACAATACCTGTCAGAGATGGTTACTAAAAGAGGGAAGACACTGATGGAAGTCAAGAGAATGGCACAAGATAGGAAGAGTTTTAGTAGATGGCTGATGAACTGCGACGTCTAACAGCACGAAGGGGAAGAAGAAATAAGTAAGTATCTTTCATACACATTCATCGATGATACGATGACAGCTGTGTGTTCAGATGTCCAGGCATGGCAAACTTTTTAATTGGAAATTATTTGTTTAATAGTTTTCTCTATAAGATTTCTTGAGTAAGAGTTAAAGCGATACGTGCAGAATTCTAGTTTATTAAACAATAGACATGACTAGTGAGGATTTAAGATGGATCAATTAAAATTTCTTATTTTGTAATTAAAGACCCTTATATTGCAAATGCAGTGCAGTGCAATCTGGACACACACAACAATAATGATCACGTTCATTTTAAACTTAGCCCCCGAAAATGACATCATTTAAATACACCACACTCTATGTGATGATGAAAAGTTTATTTTTCCTTGTGTCTGTAAGTTGGTTTTATTTCTTTACGTCACACTCTGTCTAATCGCGACTTCTGTTATAAATTAGGATTAGATGAACGTACGGGCGCACACCTGAGCTATAAGTTTACAAAAAATCTCATAATCCTCCCCCCCCCCCTTTCCATGTAACCCACCAACCATGCATCATCATTCCTCTAAAAAAAATCTCATTTAGTGATTTCAATAAGCAATCCACTACGAATCACAATAACAAATTCATGATAATAAATAATAATAACGCGACAAATCACTGGGCGGGCTCGGATCCCCTTGGCCCATACAAGTTGGCGTCACTAGACACTCAGCAGTCACCTATACCCAGTACAAGATTCGAACCAAAATACTTCAGTGGCAAGATTATTAAGCGGGAAAGCATTTTTACCTCATCCTTAGAATAGCTAAACATAGATGTCACTTAATTTTAAAAAGCAATCCTAAGAGAAATTTCTAACCAGTTATCAGAAATAAATTCCAAAAGAAGTTTCAGGCTTGAGACAAATCATGATCGTTCAAACAAATGCAAATTAATGAGCGCTTGATATTTTTCATAGCTGTATCTTGAGTAGTAACAGTAAATGTCACAGTTTATTTTACAGTAAAAGAGCTTCAAGGTTCTACAACAAAGTTACTTATCGCTTACTGATGTGTACCTTTTTGTTCTCAACTGTTGTTCTTCTTACTTACTTAGTGATTAAATGTGTATGCATGCCAAACTTTTTAGTTAGAAATTATTCTTTGATTAGTTTGAAATAAGAGTTGGCCTACAGTCCCATCTGCAAAGTATCTTTCAGGTTGGGGGGGGGAGGGGGGCTGATTTGAAAAGGGCCACAAAATGAAAAAATTAGATCTGAAATGTGGTAAAATTGTTAATTAGCCACCTGACAGAACTTGATCTAAATATTATGACTGAAATTGTACATAAAGTAGGCTCACAATGTAGTTAGCCAGAGCCTCCACACAAGGACGTATTTAGGGTGAGGGTCCAGTATATTAATTAAAAATTACAAAGGGTTTATTTAGCATTTATTGTATAATCGATACTTATTTATATTCTTTGAACTTACTGGAAGGCAAGAATTATATTGGGATCATATGATATTGGAAGACAGTATCAAAGAATAATTATTTATGCATATCCATATCTACTACTACTTGTGAAAATATGCATAAAATATTAATCAGGAACTTTACTTTTCGTTAACTGGATAGAACATTCTTTCTTTTGTTATTCAATAAGTGTCCAATTCTTCATATATTTCACATTAATATCCTTGCTTTGCTATCATACAAACAGTGGCGAGGATTGTGTTCCAAAACTAGGGAGGCAAAGTGTGCAAACTGGGGGGGGGGGGGCAAGGAGAGTTTAGATAAGGTTTAGTATAGTGCAGGGGCAAAAGTGGCAAAAAGTGGGGGGCAACCCCCTCGGCCCCCCTAATCGCCGCCACTGCATATAAATTGGGTTGATTTTGAATACACTTAAGCTAGATAATGAATACGTGCAGTTATATCTGTATTCTTATATCGTCTATTTACCTATTGATGCAATAATAACAATGTATGAATTAATTTAATTCAATAACAATGTTTGAATTAATTTAATTCATTAACATTTTAATGAAATTAATTATTGTTATTATTATTATATCTGAGACATTGGTTCGGACCCCTCCGAAATACATTTCTATATACGTGCGTGCCTCCATACAGTGGTGTGCCCAAGGGGGGGTTGGTGGGGTTATACCCCCCCTTTGGCCCAGTATTCCTAAAAAAAAAAAAAAAGAACGTCAAATGTGAAAAGATGGCAAAATGAGAACTGACTACCAGAAAAAGTGTACGTAACCTCTCCCTTTTGAAAATCCTGGGCACGCCACTGCCTCCACATATTTACGTTCGGGCCAGTGTATATGTAGTATTGCAGAGCTGTGACAAGCGGAGTGTTTAAAGGGGGAAGGGGGCAGTACAGCAATTGTGACATGAGGAAAAATAAATTAATAAGGTCACTATTGTGTAACCATTAAAATAATCGGCGATTATGTTACTATGTAAGCAATTAATAATTCATCCAACCACGAACGACAACAACAAAGCACAGAAATCAATGGCCGTTGGCGCAAATGGACAAACCGAAGGCCAATAGGGCAGAGCAACAACCCCAGCCACACACGCATGCTCCAAACAGATGTCGAACTAATGCCCGGCACTCTCAAACGCCCACGTCCCATTGACACATCCTTAAACCAACAGGTGTTATTGTCAGTAGCCAACGGGTTGTTGCCTTGGTGATTGTTAAGATTCTAATGCAGCTCGCGACAACAATGGCATGAGTTTTTAAAAGATCTTTTAACCACAGCACAGCACAGCATGCAAAAATATATTCGAGACACTGGTTTAGCTTACCTGTCTGGCTTCTAGTTCGGACCTGTCCAGATAGGCCTAACGGTCGTCGGTGAGGCGGTTTGCACCTCCCCTAGCTTCTGTCGATACGATCAGTTCAAGTTTTCGCTTCCATTCGTCTCAGTTTACAGTTTCCTGTAAACTCACCACTCCACGATATCGGATTAGCGTCTCGTGCTGACTTGTAGCTTGCAGAATCGTCGTCCCGAGCTACAGATAATGATGACAAACCCTTGTCACAGAGAGCAGACGATAACTACATACCACACGCCGCGGCCTGATAGTGTTTTGTTTAACAAGCTTTGGGGAGGAGAAGGCGTTCAGCAGCGCCACTAGCCAACGACTTTAGGTACTAACGCGAATACCGGCCGGTGCAAAAAGAAGATGCAGAATGCCTTCAATGTCAACTGAATCGCAAGACGTTGCTTCTGCTAATTGCGAATAGCCCTATAAAGAAATGAGGAATTTTGCAGTGGCGGTTGATTTCAAGGTCATTGGTGTGTGTCCCATAAATCTTAACCCAGATGTGGTGCAGCACAGATGGTGTAAGGGCTGCGAAGCGCAGTGCCCAAAGCGGGTGGGTGAGGGCCACAACCCCTCCGTATTGAACTGGGGAATTCCTGAAAAAAAAAAAAAAAAAAAAATGCTAGAAAAGATAGCAAAATATGGGACTGACGACCAGTGATGTGCGTCTACGCGTAAACAACGATAGTCTACAGTCTACACGTAGACTATTTTATACACGTAGATTACGTAATCTATGTAAACAACATGACGAAAGGTGATAATTTAGCAAAGGGCGCCGTGGAATTAGAAGAAAATTATACTGCGTATCAGTTGCTGATGTGTAAGAAGAAATTTTCATACTGTTTCTTTCAAATTCGAACAATTTCTCACCTAGGAAAAAATCTAATATAGGAAATATTCTAGTGTTTTATGGGGAAAAGACCACTTTTGCCTCACGACTGCCATCTGTTGTTGTTTTTTGCATACTATTTATCTTCTTCCATAGTTGATAATAGAAGAGAAGAGAAATTTGTTGTAAATAGGATTCTTTTTATTTCGTTAGGAACCAATATAGTTGAAAATGTCACTTTCCATTCATGAAACCCTTGAAAATTAATTTTAATGCACTTTAGATTGTCTACGTAGTCTATGTAAACTACAACCCAATGTAATCTACGCGTAGATTACGTGTAGACAACGCATGTAGACGTAAACTTATAGTCTACGGCACATCACTGCTGACGACTCAGACAACTGGCACCGGTTTCAAAACTGCATCTCCAAATATTTCGCGAAGACATTGGGAAGTTAAATACAGGGGCGGCTCAAGGACCGGGGCGCCGTCCTCGTAGTCAGTGGCGTGCCCAAAGAGGGGTTGGCGGGGGTCATAAGCCTCCCCCTTTGGTCCAGTATTCCTAAAAAAAACGTCAAAGGCACGAAAATATGGCAAAATAAGTAATGACTACTAAAAAAGTATACATAATCCCTCCCTTTCTAAAATTCTGGCCACGCCACTGCTAAAACCTTATTTCTAATTGCATAAGCTTGTTTGAGTTTATTTATAAGCCCACTTTATGCACACATACGTTAATCAGGACTCCAACTACAGTCTAAAGTGGGATCCGTAGCTATTTTTTTTAGTTGTATTTATTTTTGACAAGAATTAATTATTGAAGCTGTGTAACATTAAGTATATTGCAAAACCATGTAACAATTTTAGCTAAGAGATTACTGTTATTTTGATGTAATTATGTAGATATGTATATAATAAACACATACCTGCAACAAACGTATCTTCTAACAGGATTACTCAATGTATTTTGACTATTTTTCGACATTAGAACCGTAAATATATAACATGGTTAGTGGCGTCGCCAGGATTTTTTAAAGAGAGTGTTATGTACACTTGTTTTGGTAATCAGTCTTCATTTTGCCATCTCTTGGCATTCTTTTTCTCTCTTTTTTTAGAAATACTGGGCTAATGAGGGGGGGTTATGACCAGTGATGTGCCGTAGACTATAAGTTTACGTCTACATGCGTTGTCTACACGTAATCTACGCGTAGATTACATTGGGTTGTAGTTTACATAGACTACGTAGACAATCTAAAGTGCATTAAAATTAAATTTCAAGGGTTTCATGAAAGGAAAGTGACATTTTCAACTGTATCGGTTCCTAACAAAATGAAAAGAATCCTATTTACAACAAAATTTCTCTTCTCTTCTATTTTCAACTATGGAAGACGATAACTAGTATGCAAAAAACAACAACAGATGGCAGTCGTGAGGCAAGAGTGGTCTTTTTCCCATAGAACACTAGAATATTTTCTACATTAGGTTTCTTCCTAGGTGAGAAATTGTTCGAATGTAGAAGAAAGAGTATGAAAAGTTCTCCTCACACATCAGCAACAGATATGCAGTATAATTTTATTTTAATTCCACGGCGCCCTTTCCTAAGTTATCACCTTTCGCCATGTTGTTTACATAGATTACGTAATCTACGTGTATAAAATAGTCTACGTGTAGAATGTAGACTATCGCTGTTTACGCGTAGACGCACATCACTGGTTATGACCCACACTTGGTCACGCCACTGACCAGGGTAGAAAGATGGGGGAGGGCCAAGCTGGAAAGTACGGGGTGCCAAAATTCCACCTCGCCTGGGTGAAAACTTTATCCTTGGCCGCTCTACTGTATCTCTAATCAGGATGATGGAACAAACTCACATTCCGCGTGTTTGACTAAGATTCGACCCTAGGATTCTTGGCTTCGTAGCTAACAACTCCTGCAAGTCCTACATAATTTCGAAGTTAACTTGAATGTATCACGAATTACAGTACAGTAAAACCTCGTTAATCCGGACCCCGATAAGCTGGACTTCGCTTAATCCGGAGAGGCAACAGACAAAAAAAGAAGAATGCAAGGTTTTAAATGTGGCTAGAAGTCAACAAGAGAACTTCCCAAAGAAAAGGCAGTCAACCACTGATGAAATTATGTTTCCCGCAGACGTTGTAATGTACTGTATAGTGTATTTAGACCTATGCCCTTTAAATACACCATAATAAACGTGTTTTGTTGCTATAAACGGAGTTTTAATGCGCTTTCTACTGTTCTTTTAGGTTATTTAAGTTAATCCGGACTTTCGTTAAACCGGTCAACTTATCCCCCATTAGTTCGGATTAACGAGGTTTTACTGTATTTTGAAATATTCACTTCTAAGGTTACAACAAGATATTAAAAGCATTTTCCTGCTTTGTCACTGACGTAATTGTTTTATTTATGTCGTAAAACATCACAGTTGAAGAGAAAACAGTTCCTATTGCTGTCTTCCTCGAGATAACAAAGTTATTTGTAGCGTCCCGGCATATCTGTTTAACCCATTTCACGGTTATTCGTTCTATTAGTCCCATTTGTGATAAATACGCTACACGTTTTCCAGGAACGTAGGCACTGGGTACCCACAAAAATAGAATACATATGAAGTTCTCGCAATCATTTAACAGTGCAGTAAAAATCACGAGAAGCCTTCAGTCTACAAGCAAACCTTGCGCGAACAACAGACCGAAGCGGCACGAAGAACCCCATTGAGAAAACTGCCCAGTCCGAGTAACAGGCGGCAAGCGGCACGCGCAGCTTGTGTCGCTTCGATTCGAAAAGTTGCATTTATGTCTGAAAGTTGGCTTTCAAGAGATACCAGTGCCTCGCCGCTGGTGTACTGCTAACGTCGTCGCCTTGTAATCAAGTTGTCCCGGATTCGATACCCGGTGGAGGCACATAGTGGGTCGGGTCCCTCTTTGAACTGTAGGTCAAGTCCCAATTAGCCGTTCTGTGCATCACACTACCCCCCCCCCCCTACAAAAATTTCTGGCGTTGCTTAAATGTTTGGATTTTGTTTATGTTCTGATTTGCTTCGTAGCAACGTTTCCAGGATTGCAACTAGACGAAGACTACTGGGACAGTGTACTGTGACATTATACCAGCTAGGAAGGGGCGGGGGGAGGGGGGCGTAGTGTTTTGTGTATTAATAGAACACGACTTGTGTAGACTTGGACGCTCGAGTTTTACTGCTTTTGTGTTCCTCTTTTTATTTGAGCTTCATTTGCACAATATATTTTTATTGCAAGCTGTTACACAAGGAATGATTCAAAGTGCACTCATGTCATACATTATTAAGTCATGCTTACGTGGGCGTCGCCAGAAATTGTATACGTTGAATAAAATAAATAATAATAAAGAGTATGCACTATACCTATGAAGGTAACAAAATACCTCACCCTTAACTGTATTTCTTATTTATTACAGATTTGAAATACATAAGCTTCCATAAATGAAAAATTTTGAAACAAAATGGAAAGTTGAATATTTCAACATACGTATGTTAACATAGGACTGGGCACCAAAGTACATAAGTGGCACAGATGGAAATGTTCACGGATTTACCTGGAATGTTATGAATGTACATAATGTTAATACTTTGATCATTTTCATTCGAATCGTCTTAAAAACATTTGGGTGATTCACGACTTATGACAGCCTGTGAATATCTCCCTTCATTTCTTTCTCCCTCTTCCTCTCTCTCTGTGTTTCTCTCTCCCTCTCTTTCTATCTTCCTCTTTCTCTCTCTTTCCTTCTCTCTCTCTCTCTCTTTTCCCCCGTTTATAAATCTCTCTTTGTTCTTTCTATTTTCTCTTTTTTATTTCTCTCTCTTTCTGTCTATCTTTCTCTCTCACTCTCAATCTCTCTTTCTCTTTCCCTGTTCTGTTTTGATGTTTTTCTTCTCTCTCTCTTCCAGTTTATATCTCGCTTTGTTCATGCTTCCTTTCTTTTTCTGTCTCTTTCTTTTTAGTTTACCCTCTATTCTTTCTATCTTCCTATATTTTCTCTCTCTTTGGTTCTTCTCCTTTTATTTCTTTTTCTTCCAAGGGATGTTATCGGCTTGTCTCGTTCCTTTCCCCAACCCGCATTTACTTTTCCGTGAGACTTAAGTTTGTCCTGAATATTTGTCCACCTGCTTAGCACAACTGCCACTAATAGCTTAAAAAAATATTAATTTTTATAGATAATTAATATATTTTGTAAGTGCAAAGTCAAGCTATTCGAGTATCATCTCGTCTCGTCTCCATATCATCTCTATTCTTTCTCTGCTCTTCTCTTTCTCCTTGATGATTTTTTCTATACCTTTCCTTTTCTTTCTTTCTGTATGTTTCTATATCTCTCTTGGTCTTCCTCTTTTTAATTCCTTTTCTCTTTTTCATTCTCTTTATTTCTCTTTTTCTCGTATAGCGTTCTTTCCATCCCTTTCTCTTTTATTTCTATCTCGTTTTTCCTCTTGTGCTATTTTTTCCTATCTTCGTCCCTTTCTATCTCTCTATCACTCTCACTTTCGTTCTTCCTTTTTATTTCATTCTCTTTATTTCTCCGTTTTCTATTCTTTTCTGATTCTTCCTTCCTCTCTTTCTCTCTCTCCGTACTGTTCCTTCTCTTTTTGTATCTCATTCTATTTCATCCTTCCTTCCTTTCTCTCTCTTTATTTTCTTCTTTCCTCTCTTCCCAATCTCCTTCTTCCTTTGCCTTCTTCCTCAAAGAAAGGGAAACTACTGTCGGATTAAAAATTATAGATACTGGAAACCAGCAGACCTACATTAGAACGAGTTACAGCAAAATTTCTTAGTATTAAATTCTGCGTCAATCTATGATAACCAATTATTATTTCGAGTATGCGTTTTGTTTTTTATCGTTGTGAGAACAAAAAAGAGCCGTTCTTTTTGTTTTTTGCAAACGATTGCTATCTTTGAAATTCTGTAAATCAAAATCGGGTTGTCAGATCCTTATGAAATTTTAGTAGGGTGCAGGCAGACAGGTTTCAAACACAATTTTTAATTTTCAGGTTTTCAGCGGAGTAAAGCTGTACGTGGTATAAAATCGATTTCGCAATATCAATGGACAATGATAATGCATTAAAAACAGATATAAAGAGCTTCAAAATAAGACCAATATTGTATTCGACTTGTCAAAATTATAGGGGGGGCTCTGATCACTGAAATAAATTAATGAATGACTCACTCTCTCCCTTTCTTAAGTTTTGGCCTCAGTGTTCGGAATCTCATAAAAGCCCATGAATTCCTCAAAAATATCAAAATTTTCATTCACAGTTCGAGCAGTTGTTCACGGATGGATATGTCAAAAGTTTCGTCAACCATAGCCTAATAGCAAAATATTCCCAACTTTTAATATCTGCCACCCCGGAGCGCAGAAAAGATCTCCCTAATATATCAATTATCTCGTTCTGAATGTCATGTGAGAGCCATTTGTATCGCGAACGTCCCATCCACTACCCTAGTTCATGCACATCGTCTTTTGAAACTCTTTTTAGTAAAAATTTTAACAATACTCATATTTATATACTTAGTATATAGTAATAAGTCATGTGTTTTGCTGCCTCTGGTCATAGCCCCCCAAAGTTGATGGTTTAGTGGTCTCAGCCCCCCCAAAGTTGATGGTCTAGAATATTTCAAATGTGTTTATAAAGTTAAGTTCATGTGGCACAATTCAGAGTAAACTTTACAAGAGAAGCAAAATAATACATTAGATCCTCTTAAGCAAAATTATTAGGGGGGCTCTGCCTCCACAACGTTAACATTGGGGGGGCTAGAGTCCCCCAAGCCCCATGGAGTTGGCGCCTATGTTTGTATGACTACCCAATACTAAGAAAAAAAGTTGTCTCGAAAAGTTGCTAAGAACTGTTTTTTGAGAAATGTTAAAAACCTGAAAATTATTAATTATGTTTAAAACCTGTCTGCCTGCACCATACTAAAATTTCACAACCATCTGACAACCAGTTTTTGATTTACAGAATTTAAAAGATAGCGATTCTTTGCAGAACAAACAAAAAAAGGCCCATTTTTTTATTCTCGCGACGATAAAAAAAATTGGTTAAATTAACGCACAATTCAATAAGCTAAAATTTGATGTAACTCGTTTTAACGTAGGCCTACTGGTTAATTTTTAGTTGGAGTACAAACTCGAGTATGTATAATTTTTTAACCCGACAGTAGTTTCCCTTTCTTTGAAGAAGAAGGCAAAGGAAGAAGGAGATTGGGAAGAGAGGATAGAAGAAAACAGAGAGAGAGAAAGGAAGGAAGGAAGAAATAGAATGAGATACAAAAACAGAAGGAACAATAGGGAGAGAGAGAGAGAAAGAGAGGAAGGAAGAATGAGAAATGGATAGAAAAGGGAAAAGCAATGACAATTGAGATGTCTTCATCTAGTGAAGAGCATTACAAATATGATGTCAAGAGTGAGATACTTATTAGAGGTCATCCATTCTGAAAAGTTATTGCATTTGCTGCCAGAATTGTAAGGTATGATACCCTCACGTCAGTGTTGCCACATAAAGGGAAATTTTCCTATTGCAGGGAAATTTTGACAGAATTTGTAGCCAAAAGGGAAAAGGGAATTTCGATTATAAATACCACAATTTCAGGGAAATTTTAAGGACATCTTATTACTACATTATTGCAGTTCATGTATGTTAATTTCCAATTTCATATCCACATTTTAATTTTTTAAATTTTTCCTGTTCATTTTTATTTCTGTTCCTTTGACATCTATCGGCCCGATAAGCCAAAAAGCAGTAATAAAGCGTCGTAAAGTTTAACAAATACAAATAAACACTCACGGCCAGGCCAGGATTCGAACCTAGAGCCCTCGGTAGCGAGATTGCGAGTGAACAGCCCTGTAAACATTCGTGGTCTTGTCATGATATTACAAATTTCGTCTCGATCGAAGCTTTCCAGAACAAATCTCATTGACTGATATCGTTTATCAACTCAAACAAGATCGGGATTAATCCCGAACGTCGCACGAAGCCTTCCGACGACCGAAGCCAAAACGAAACCACATCTGACAAAGTGCTTGAAATGTTCCGTGATTCACCAAGTAGAGATCAAACCGGATACGAATCTCGTCCCAAGTGTCTATGGCGATTCCAAAAACAATCATTACCCTTAACCGCGCTAAAGTTACAAGTCCTCCCTCCCCCCCCACCACTTCACATACGTTGATCACACAAACGCACACTCACACACACGACACGCACATTCGTATACATACTGGAAGGTCGTTCTGGAACACACGGATGTGGAGATTGTAGACCACTTCAGGCGTTGCTTTCCAAGCCCCCAGCCGCGCTCTTGTTTCTGTCTAAGGTTCGTGTGTTTAATGGAAGCAAAATGCCTTTCAAATGAGTCTCCGGAACGATTATGTAAATATCCGTAGCGATGGCGCCACTGCAGACCAAACGGTCGGCTAGAAGGAACTGATTTTGGAAACAAGCTGTACGTTCGGATCAAAGTCCACTTTCACACAAAGGATTGTTTCTTGAAGGGGTAGCCCAATAGTTTATGTTCATCGGGATGGTTGAACAAATTCAGCACGTGAGTCACAGCTACTCGCTACTATAATTAAACATTCGGACCTCCGTGGCGGAGCGGTTAGCGCCACGGCGCCAAGGGTCCCGGGTTCGAATCCGGCCTGGGTATAGGTGTTCATTGAGTGTCCCTTCATCACATCGTCAATCATCCTCATCTTCGCGATTAGCCAAAAGTGGCAGAAAAGCGAAGTAAATTAAACAAAAATCTACCTAATAGGATTCATTGTAAATTCTGTTTTTACCAGGATTGTGGGGGAATTAGGGGGAATTTCCCCATCCGGTTTCAGTGGCTACGTTAGATTTCCTGGTGTGGGCATAAGGCCTAAGTGGTCAAGATCTTCAAAGAAAAATGTTTTGACGTTTAGAGACAAATACCATTTTGTGTAAAAATAGCTTTGAACTCCCTTGATTTACAATAATGTAAGAAAAATTTGAAAAGTCAATAACTAATTACAACTTTCCCCCCACTAAAGCTTTGTTCTAATTGGTGGCGCACCGAGCCACACTCTTACACCGGGCCTGGGACCGTCTAGAAACTTTGCCAACCGCTCTGCAATTAAATTTTTACAAAACGTTAGCCGTTTATTATAGATTCTAAAATTATATCAACTTGTTGACTGTCTGGTGTTATGTAATGCATGGAAATCTAATTGAAACCACACTCAAACATATCCTTCACCTGTTATGTACAGATCCTACTTACAATCGCAACAACAAAGAAAAAAAATGTAGTCCTCCACCAAATTTGCTTATAAATGGATAGAATGGCGTACTAAATACAATTTCCTTTCGAAACAGAGGCGCAACCACGAATTTTTGTCTGCGGGGCAAGTACCAGGATAAACGTACCAATAATAATTCCATTTGTAATAATAATAATAATAATAATAATAATAATGTTATTATTATAACATTATTATTATTATTCTCAATACTTTAAAAAAACTATTATTATTAATATTGATTTGCTTTATTTTACTTCGCTTCTTGTGCCACTTTTGGCTAATTTGCAAAGATGTGGATGATGTGATGAAATTGATGAATAGTCACTCACAAACATCCATGCGCAAGCCGGGATTATTATTAATATTAGTAGTAGTAGTAGTGGTAGTATGAAATATGTTATTACCCTTGTAAATTATGCAAAAAGGGGTAGAAGTTGGTGCTAAAGCATTTGTGTTCGAACAAACGATTTGAATTATTTTTCAACACGTTCAATTTCACATTAATAATGGAAAACAAGCACACAAACTATTTTTGAAAGACAGAAAATGCTTGAAAAATACATTCCAAATATAATTATTTTTAACATTAACATAACTTTCATGCACAATATATGTTTCACATAGGGTAAAAGAGGGGAAGTTCGCCACCAAAATGCTTTTCATTTTTTTTTCCTTCTAAACGAATTGGGGGAGAAGGACAAAATTTATACGATACAAAAAGTAGTCATTGTGGATTATGAGGAATATAACATAAATACTGTGTTACTTATACTTATGACGGAATATTAAAAATACTAAAATGAAAAAAAGTGGCGAAATTCCCGCCACATGCTGGGAAATTCGCCATATATGTAACTTATTTATCATTTTATCGTCAGTTTAAGTGTATGAAATACCAAGTTGTTGCCAATAAGTCAGACAACAAAGTGTAAAAGACCTACAAATGACAATACAAAACTGCTTAAAAAGATACAATACAAACATGTTTAAGAAACATAGGCCTAAATGTTCATATGCATTGTGAACAAGTTGTGTGTGAAAGATCGCCTGTAAGAAGGGAAATTCGACACATTTTCTGTTACTCTGGCGAATTTACCAGCAAATGCACAGTCGAAAGAAAACAACTTATGTTTACTTGTACATGCACGCTTTCCAAAGCAACTCTTTTCATGACATTCTTACAGTTTGAGGTTACGATATCAATAACTAAAAGTAAGAAAAATAATTCTTATCTTCCACGAAATGAAAATTTCCAACGTAGTATTGAAATTCGGCACCTTTCTTTGTCTTCTGTGTAGACGCAACTGCGCATTCCAAACTGTACTGCTTGCTTGCTAGTTCGCTCAACACACTCAGTGGAAACAAGGCACATGTTACTTGATTTTCTACAGGCATCAGTGAGTGTTTCCAACCTATAGTTTCTATCTACGATTACAAAAACCACAAGTACGGCGAAATTCCCAGCATGGCAAACATCCCTTCTTTTACCCTATATGTAATATGGAGCGACGTTGACACTAAATTGTGTACGTATTCAAAGTTTCTTTAATACATATTATATACAACATATATTATTTAAATACATTACACATCCAATTCATCTATCTGAAACCAACAGCGAAAATGACATAAATTGTCTCTGAAATGTGCACTCTCCCTTTCCTCAAAACAATTGTTCATGAATTGAAAACAAAATCAATTAAGACAAGTCTTATTTCTCTGTCTGGAAATTTAGAATGCATTACAGAGAAGAATGATATACTGCGAGCGAAGCGAGGAAGAAAATTTTTTGATCCAATTTTTTTACAGACTGTAATCAATATTGATTTAATAGGGAGCAAATAATTTCACGAGACGCCAATGCATTCTCTTTTTTACAACTTTCGTGCCTCCCCGATGGTATAGTGGAAACATCGTCGCCTTATGATCAAGGGGTCCCGGGTTCGATACCCGGTGGAGGCACATGGCACAGTGGTTCGGATCCCACTTTAAATTGAAGGTCCAGTCCCGATTAGCCTTTCTGTCCGTAAAGTGGGCTTAAAACCACAAATCAATCAATCAATTTTACAACATATTTTCATGTAGATCGTTCGGCTCCCAGGGCCGACTCCCGCCGCCCCCTAGCTTATCTGGGTTCGAATCCCGTATATGTAAAGAACGTTTATTATTTTCTTCCATCATCACAATATCTCTCAGTTGTCATAAATCTACAGATACGATGAAAGTCGGGAAAGCATTAGGGACATTATTATTATTTATATTTTTAAAAATTTCATTTGAAATTTATATTATTACCAGAAGACCTCAACACAGAATTAGTAACAGATAATTATAATAATGACAATTGATAATCTGTTTTACAATATTTAGAAAATATCCTTAATAACCATGCATAATGTTTTACACCGATGAAATAAAGAATAGCTTGCATACAAATAAAATATAGATAAATATAACGTATGCAAAAAACTTAGTCTGGGCTAAAAACTTTTGAATAAGGTAAAGGCAATGTTCCCCGTGCATATAGAACCATGGCATGAAAGTACATTTATTTAATGATAACCTCTCAATTGACGTAATTTCCTCTGAAATTATTTATTTATTGAACTCAACATGTACATACCTAATTACAGAGCCCATAAGGAAACATAGTGAATACAATTACATATATAAATATATTTAAAATTATTTATTTCATATATTTACAGGGTGGACACAAAGTCGCTTTCCCCAAAACAACTATTTCTTCATTTATTGGGGATAGCGACTTTGTGCCCAAACTGTACTAAATAGCTACACTTTATCACACCATTTCATTAGGAACTTATGTGTTTAAACTTAGGCCATTGTGTTAATAGTGGCTTTACTGAGGTCCCTTATGTTCATAGAAAAGATGTCAATGGTCTTATTCTTGATTTGCAATTTATTGTAACTGGTGCACATTCTCCTCAATGGAGATTTCTTTTCAATTTCTGATCTAGCCTTCTTTATAAGAAAAACTTCATTCCTGAGTCTAGTTTTCGACGACGGGATTCGCAAATTAATCTGGCAGAGTATATGTTCAGCATCTATTTCGTGATTTAACAATTTGCACAAGAATACTATTTCATGTAACGATCTTCTGTGACACAGCTTCGTAAACGGACGGACATTTACATATTAGGTCATCGTAGTGTTCAAATGTAGGGTAGGTAAACTTTCTGAAATTTGTATTTTAAAAATCTAAGAAATCTTGATTGCACTCTTTCAATTATGATACAGATTTATTCATGAAGCTGCAATGAGATCGGATTTAAATATCATATATATCGTGTAAAACGTCTATGGGAATGAGATATAATTGCCATTTTTTTAAAAGATACTCTGTTAAATTTTTCGAACTGGCTTCTATTACAAAGTTTAAAATTTCTTTCTGTTATTTTTCACTGCTCATACACAAGAAATAGACACATTAGCTACATATTTCATAACGAGTGGAAAACGTTCTACGCCAGAGACACCTGTTAGCGTATCTGTAAACTACTGCCGCCTTTCATACAACTCCAGGTTTTTAGTGGCTGTATCGACACCAACGCTCACTGAGCTTAAGAAATTCAACGCTGTCTGAGAAGATCGCTGAATTATTGTAGCAATAATACTCTCCTTCCCCCCGCCCCTTCGTCCTTACACTATTGTTGGAGTGGCTAGCCGAGAAATTTGACCTCCCGAGGCAAGGTGTATCTCACCGTCATCTCACACCTCAGGTATCGCACAACACAATTCTCCAGTCATAACTTCAGGGTTGCCACTGCTACACAATTCACTCGGATTCTACGGTTCGGAAGAGAACTAAGTTTTGACTTCACAGTTTATCTGTTCAAGGGTATTCGGGTGTTGCTTTATTCCGGCACTTTTTGTTTTCGGTTCAGTGGCGTGCTCAGGCTTTCCGGAAGAGGGGGAGGAGGTTAGTAGTCAGCCCTCATTTTACTCTCTTCTCCTGTTTTTGAGGTTCATTTTGTAGGAACACTGGGCCAAAGGGGGGAAGTAATAACCCATAACCCCCATTTGGCACGCCACTGTTGCCTTTATTTCTTTGGCGCTTATTCCGATCAGTAGATTCATTTCCCGCTAAACCCTATTCGCGCTTATTCCGCTCGCGCTAAATGTTTTGTCGCTAATCTGGTTTAGGCTTTCGAGGTTATTCAACAATCCCAGTAGAACGACACAAAAAGAAAGTGGAGAATTAAGCATGCCAGAAATTAATGCATAATTTGTGTACACAGACCCACAACTTATACACACACAGGTGTTTGATTCTAAGCAAAACCATTGGTAATATTATACATTTATTTTTCATTTGTCTCTTATGCTTTCATCTCTGTTCTTCTTTAAGTCTCCCTGTTCATGGGCGTAACTTGGGAGGGGGGGAGTTACTGTTACATTTGCGAAATCAGAAATATTACCTACTCTCTTATTACTTTGTCCCACAGGTCCAAGAAGACTAAGAGAAATGCAAATTTTCACCAAGCCTGAATTTTTTTGGGACGACAAGTGCCCCCGCTTTCCCCCGCCAAGTTACGCCTATGTTCCTGTTTATAACCTTCTAAACCCTGTCGCAGAGATAGCTCTAAAGAAAGGCCGCGCAGAGAAGGGGGGATATCGAATGGGCAGATCGAAGCAGTACACACGGCTGAGAAAGCTGGTAACTGCAGTCGCTTTTCCTCCTCCACGCAATCCCGTTCCTCTCACGTGTTAATTGGTGGAGCCGTCTCGCGTTATTACTTGCGCAGAGACTAGTTTTCGTTCGCTTGCTCCAGATATACTGGGACAGAGTGTACCATTCTATATATGTGCTGATGTTATTTTACCTCCAACCTCTTCCTCGTGTTCCATTCTGCAAATTAAATTTATCCTCTGATCCGATTTCTCTCTATTTGTCTATCAACGCCTATTCCTACCCTAGGTCGTTTTTGATAACAATAGGTAACAAATTTCAACTTTTTTTTTTTAAATTTGTGTATCACGTCACATTTCCGAGATATGCAGGGTGTCCCATAAGTGACGTAACCGATAATTTGAACGTACACTGGTGTCCACCAGTGATGTTCCGTAGACTATAAGTTTACGTCTACATGCGTTGTCTACACGTAATCTACGCGTAGATTACATTGGGTTGTAGTTTACATAGACTACGTAGACAATCTAAAGTGCATTAAAATTAATTTTCAAGGGTTTCATGAAATGAAAGTGACATTTTCAACTATATTGGTTCCTAACGCAATGAAAATAATTCTATTTACAACAAAATTTCTCTTCTCTTCTTGATTGATTGATTGATTGATTTAGTTTATTTTACTTCGCGTTTTGTGCCTCTTGGCTAATTTGCGAAGATGGGGATGAGTGATGAAATGATGAAATTGATGAATGGACATTCACAAACAACCAAGCCCGACCGGGATTCGAACCCGGGACCCTTGGCGTCGCAGCGCGATGTGCTAACCACTTTTTTTTTTTTTTTTTAAGGAATACCCCTACGCGGTGGTATCCCCCGTCATCCACACTATTTCAACTTTTACACTTTTCAATTTTTACAGTATTCTCAGTTTTTCACGTTTTTTTTGGACAAACACAAATACCCATGCCTTACCCGGGACTCGAACCCAGAACCCCTGGCGTTGCAGCGCGCTCTGCTAACCACTCCGCCACGGAGGTCGACAACCACTCGGCCACAAGGTCGGGTCTTCTCTTCTTTTATCAACTATGGAAGAAGATAATTAGTATGCAAAAAACAACAACAGATGGCAGTCGTGAGGCAAAAGTGGTCTTTTCCCCATAAAACACTAAAATATTTCCTATATTAGGTTTTTTCCTAGGTGAGAAATTGTTCGAATTTGAAAGAAACAGTATGAAAATTTCTTCTTACACATCAGCAACTGATACGCAGTATAATTTTCTTCTAATTCCACGGCCCTCTTTGCTAAGTTATCACCTTTCGCCATGTTGTTTACATAGATTACGTAATCTACGTGTATAACATAGTCTACGTGTAGAATGTAGACTATCGTTGTTTACGCGTAGACGCACATCACTGGTGTCCACACGAAAGTGACTTTTCCAACAGACGTGCCACGAAGACTATACATCAAACAAAAATATGTGATCAATTGGGTAGTCTAAGGACATATCTACTTACCCTGTCAGTGAAGGACCCACCCTAGTACCTGTCAGTAACATCGGTGAATGCAAAGTCGAGAGTCGTAGTGTGACAGTACCAGTAGCGTACGCAGGATTTTATCAAGGAAGGGGGGGGGGGTATTTCTTAAATTTTCTCCAAATTCACACTACCATTGTTTTATTATACTTTAATTAAATAATAATACTCATAATTAATTAATAATACTTATAGTTAATTAATCAGTTGAATTACTTCTAATAATACTACTAATACCACTACTAGAGGAGAAGGTCTAAATATGGGCGAAGGTTTAAATATGGGTTTTGGAGTTATCAGCGCTCCCGGGTGCTGCAGCCAGGCAGAGGCTATTGGAACTGGATATCTGTCAAGGACAAAGGTTGCGGCGCCAATTCGCAAGAGAAACTGGAGGTTAGTTTCGGCCTTGGACGCTGTTATAGAATTGCGACCTCCGAAAACTTTTTGCAGGTATGTTTTAACTCAGCATTTTCTGAATTCTCATCTTCTTTGTATAGGTCATGATATTAGCGGTACATAAAACAAATGTGGGCTTTTATAATGCCATGATTTGTTTGTGAAATATGTACCACAGAGAGCGAAAATAAATTGAAGAAGAAAAATAGCGTGATGGTCTAAATATGGACTATGACATGATGTCTAATGTTGAGATCACATTTTCAACAAATATTTGGATGTTTTTCTTAATTTCGATTTTTCCCATTCCGCGTGATTTTCAAAACAACAGATTATTCATAAATATGAATTTTATAATGTTTTAGCGATAAATGACTGTTCTTTTAAACTTTAATTGCTTTTTTGTGATATTGGCTCTAGTAGCCCATATTTAGACCACAATTTTGAAATACACCATTTTAACATTTTTTGGAAGTTGCTTTTTTTTTAAAAAAAAATGGAGACCTTCTATACTTTACCATGCTACTACATTTAAGTATATATTTCATAGATATGCATTTTAAAGGCAAGTGCTTGATATATTAATTTTTTTCCTCCGAAAATGACAACAAGAAAAGGGGGGCCCATATTTAGATCTTTTCCTCTACTATTAAGTAGTAGAGATCTACATAAATGTAGTATTTATAAAAGCAATAGAACGAAATTAGTTTCTAGTCATTCGATTTTTATCAAATTCTGGGAGAATTCTTTTGTTTCTTTGTTACGAAATATTTTTCTGGTCAAGGAGGTGAGGCATTTTAAGGCCGAAGAAAATCCATAAAAACAAGAAAATATATTAAAATAAATTGAAATTATCAAAGTATGGAACTCATCCAAGTAGCTGCGGTGGTCTGGTTAGTAGAGTGTCTGACAATCACGCGGAAGATTGGGTTCGATCCCGGAATTGGTTGGAATTTTTCCGGCTTCTTCCCCGCATAAATGTGCCCGATAATTCATTGTCTCGCTGTTCTTACCAACAAAACATTTTGCAATAGTTAAGCTTATTGTCGATTGCATAATTGTCTAGTCAACAAGGTGAGACATTTTAAAGAGAGACATTGAAACGTGCTGCGGTAAACAATACAATGGGAAGGCGAATTGGTGACTGTATTCTTGTCCGCCTAGCCTTTGTCTATACATTAGCCTCCTACAACGAAGCAAGAACTTTATTTTGTTAATTCTCATTGTTGACACACAAAAAAATACAAGTTCATTGGACACTGGCGTACGTCGAGGTGTGGACGATGGGGTTACAGCCCCTACCGAAATTTTGAGAAAATCAGAATTTTCAAATAAAAATCCCTTAAGAACTTTAAACAATCAAAATATGTAAATGCAAAACGTCTTTTAAAGTGAGTCTGGATTACCATCTTTGTCTTTGAATACAATTTTAATAGACTGAAAAGCTCCAAAAATACGAAATATTTTATTATGCATCCTGCCCTACAAGACGAAGTCATGTACTATCCACATTTACTATTCCAGCGCGTCCTAAAAAACAAAAAAAAACAAAAAAAAAAAACATCCTGCGTACTCCAGTGTATTGAACATTGTTGCAACTGAGATACAAAACAACTTTTTCTCTTTTAAATCATAGTTGCCCTAATATTTTATTTTCAAGAATTCGTGTTTATTTTCAAGGCATTCACTCTGAAAGACGCGTGTTTTTGGAATGCTGTGCTTTTCTCCGTGCTGGATGGAAATAATAATTCAAATTATTATTATTATTATTAGTAGTAGTAGTAATAGTAGTAGTATATGTAATAGTATTGTCGCAGATCTTTGACTGTGATAAATTGCCATTTTGATTTTTTTCCACAGCATTTTTCATAATATTTCACAAGTTCAAGGGGGGTTTTAGACCTTACGAGTCTAAAACCCCTTGCGTACGCCACTGGACAATACAAACAGTGGTTTCGTTGGTTTAGTGAGGTCTTGTGGACTAACTGAGCTTCTATACTTGCGCTTATCGTGCACATGGTTGAAATACATCATCTAAGTGAGTTTGATCATGGTCGGATTGTAGGAAAATTGGAATCGCTAATGAATTAAGAATTGATCACAGCATTGTGCCACAATTGTGGAGAAGGTACAGGACAACTCAAAATGATTCTAGACCAGTGGCGTAGCAACATATCGGCCCCCATCCGTTCTTTAATCCTCGCTTGGTAACATACATTTGACACCTTTCGCTGGTAACGGGCGCTTATTCGTCACCCCAGAGGTTTTGTAAACAATTCAAATATGATATACATGCCACTTCTTTCCATAAGTATTAACATATGATGCATTACTTTAGTTATATTGCAATTTGCTTCATTTTTACAATCTTGAAAGTAAAATTAAATAACATTGCTCATTTGCAAGCATTCAAATACCACACATCTGTTTCGTGGCAGTTGGAGGTACTTTATTGTTTACATATTAAAATCGGGAGTGCTTTTTAACCAAATGCGTAAACATGTCCAAGTAAGTTATCGAGAATTTTTAAGAAAATATTTCATATGAGAAATACAACAATATTTTTAACTTTTTTTTCTGACCCCTTACACTAAGGACCAGTAGAGTCCAGCGCAGATATTTCTGCCGTGCGATGCGCGAAACAACTAAAGAAGCAGTGTTGCTAATGGAGCAGATAGAAAAATCGCTGCAGTGCGCCGATGCACAGCTGTTACGTACAACAATAAAATTAGAGAATTCAGGTCTATCTAACGTTGAGTTTTAAACGTCATGCATTATACCAGGACTAGGATTAATATGTACTAACAAGTGGCTTTGTATGTAGCTACATACATATGGACTAAAAATTCGCAAAATATGAACTAACACATAAGTAAAATTACCAAAAATGCTGCAAAGAAGACTTCTTCATACGATTCCTTATTTGAGTGATTTCAAACAAAATAAAAAAAATATATATATAATTTTTCATTGCATTAATGCACTGGTGGCGTTCTAACTTTTCACTCCCAAAACCCGTATACACTGGTATGGAACTGCAACGGCAGATAATAACATGCCAACGTGTTAAACCGCTACAATTGCACCATAACACTCCTCCTCAAGCAGTATTATTATTTCCTCTCTTTGTAAATGTACAACAACAAATGACTGGCTTCCTCCTTCATGAACTCGTGCACGTTGCTTAGAATTTCCCGAGCTTGGCTATGCAAGGTTTTTGATTTCAACTGCGACAGAACTGGAGGCATTATGGAATTTAACGTTCATTAGCAAACACACACTTTTACATACACACACGCAATACACGCACACAACGTCAAACCGGTCAAATACTTAGTATAAAATAAAAATATGGTGCTTCCAATCCAACAAAACTCACCGCCACTTTACCTGCCTTTCCCCTTCCGTGACAGAAATAGTGCTTCATTATTACAGTTGGCAACACTAGTTACTAGCTAGCCAATGAACATGCACTGCATAAAAGAAGCAACCACTACGCGGTGCTATATTGCCACATTACCGTCCCTGACGAACGGTGGGAACCGCGAGCTGGAGCTCTATTCAATTGTTTTCAATGATGTTTGCGCGAGTGTGTCCAGGAATGGAATGACAATATGGCAACAATAGCGAAGGTTTTCGAGCAGGGTAGAACACGTGATGCTAAGAGAGAGGGAGACGAAACGAAAATTCGTTTCTACGCAACGGCAAATTTATGTGTGATGCACTCTACCCCGCGAAATTTGTTACGTCCTTGGTTTCACGTATACATTCAAATTATAACGTTTAGAATTTAAAGTCAGATAAAAACACAATGTTTTAATTTTTTGCCCACAGAAATTAGCCTTTTCCATCTTTTTTCTCACTTCTATTTTTTTATATTTTTCGTATCAACTCGCGAAGCCTCTTCAGGCGCGAGGTTCTGGGCGGTGGGCCTCTGCGCCCACCCTTTTCTACGCCACTGTTCTAGACGTACTGGGGAAGATTGCCCATGGCAAAGACAACAACAGGTGTGGGGCCATTATGTAATGTTATGTGCAAAATGTTACCATCAAAGTCATGTTGATCAGTTGTCTAAAAACTTATTTGCCAATACAGGGACACGCGTATCGCTTCAAATTGTAGCATTCGGGCCCGTACCCAGGATTTTTTTGAGGGGAGGGGGGGGCAAGTCCGAAACCGTGGATATATATATATATATATATATATATATATATATATATATATATATATATATATATATATATAATTTTCATGAAATATATGTCAATTATTAAATAATTATTAATATAATTAAACATGTGTAAATAAATTAATTTTGTACATTTATAAACTAGCAAATTAATTTCTTTAATAACTGGTTCAAAATGTTGAGAAATTAGACAATAAGTGAAATGCTTTTAATAAGTGTTAGATTTTATTTACCTAGGTAATTATTGCTTTCTATAAACAATGGTCAATAAAATTTCATACTTTTATTGTGGTATGTTTCTATAATGGTGTAAATTTGTTAATGGTCTCTCGAAAGGAAATATTTCCTTATCAGAGCTGTAGCTAGAGGTTTCAGCGCCCAGGACGAGAATAGATTTTCGCACTCCCTGCACCGAATTTGCACACCACCTGCCTAGATGAGGCTCTCATACTTAGACAATGAAGAAATTTTATGTACCTAATCGTTTCCGTTGAATCCGATGAAAATAAAACTTAGCATTCAAGAAATGTGGTTAATAAAAGGACAGTCGGTTGTGCATCCTACCCAGTGATGTGCGTCTACGCGTAAACAACGGTAGTCTACATTCTACAAGTAGACTATTTTATACACGTAGATTAGGTAATCTATGTAAACAACATGGCGAAAGGTGATAAGTTAGCAAAGGGCGCCGTGGAATTAGAAGAAAATTATACTGCGTATCAGTTGCTGATGTGTGAAGGCAACTTTTCATACTCTTTCTTCCAAATTCGAACAATTTCTCACCTCGGAAGAAACCTAATAGAAATATTCTAGTGTTTTCTTGGGAAAAAGACCACTCTTGCCTCACGACTGCCATCTGTTGTCTTTTTTGCATACTATTTATCTTCTTCCATAGTTGATGATAGAAGAGAAGAGAAATTTTGTTGTAAGTAGGATTCTTTTCATTTCGTGAGGAACCAATATAGTTGAAAATGTCACTTTCCTTTCATGAAACCCTTGAAAATTAATTTTAATGCACTTTAGATTGTCTACGTAGTCTATGTAAACTACAACCCAATGTAATCTACGCGTAGATTACGTGTAGACAACGCATGTAGACGTAAACTTATAGTCTACGGCACATCACTGATCCTACCCCACCTTCGTTCAAGCAGTGTGTGGTATTGTTCACATCTGCAAATTCGATTGCAAAGGACAGTTTATCTTGGTAGATAAAGTTTAGCATAGTGTGGGAGCAAAAGTGGCAAAAGGTGGGGGGGCAACTGCATCCCTCGCCCCCCCCTTATAGCTGCCACTGTCTATGACTATTGAAGTTCAATTTAACCGCATGCTGTTACCAGCTCTAAAGAAAGACAGAGTGAGAGAGCAAGAGATGTATGCAACATTCACACACACACAGACATTTCTCGTTGTTCTTCCTTCTTTGTATGTGCTTCTGATATTATTCTTAAGTATGTATGAAGTCAAAACTAATTGCTTATTTTTATTGTTATAACTAACTCTTCCCCTCGAAAAATTTTCATGGGGGGGTGAATTTTAATAGAACAGAATCGTTGTTGGAAAGGTGTGAGATTCCCCCTGCGCCATGGGAATTCGTACCTTGGATGTGACCACCAACGCTAAGGTAATATTGCAACCGGATGTACAATTGTAGTGTTGCAATATTATGGACCAAAGTAAGGGGGAAAAATCAACTCAGTGATAGCCCCCCCCCCCCCCTCGCTCTGTCCCTGACACGACAATCAAAAATAAAGTTGCTTACAGATAAAGGCTCTCTCATGGATGGTTGTTTCTGAGTGTCCATTCATCAATTTCATCAATCATCCCCATCGTCGCAAATTAGCCAAGAGTGGCACAAAAAGCGAAGTAAAATAAAGCAAAGCAACAGGGAGAACTTTACTTTCGAAGAGTTTCAATCTCGTGTCGCTTTTCAAGACACCTGTCTCGTCATGTCTCGAATTACCTGCTCTCGGAGCATCCGCACTGGAAACGCAGCACATCGCCTATCGACCTCACGTGAGGCTCTTCCCCAGGTCTCTCGGACAAAGACGGGAGGCGCCGGACTGGCGCCAGACTAAGACGAAAAGCGCCTTTGCTGCGAAAAGACTAGAGTAAATCTGGCTTTGTCAGTTGCACGGGGGACTGGGTTGCGTGCAGAAGCAGCGAGAGATCGACAAACGCGTTGGAAGGGGAAGGGGTGGGAAATATTGAATCTCCGATGCTCTTAAACCATTCTCTGGCGGAAGAAGCACAGGCGGGGGCTTATCCAGAATTTTCCATTTGGGGGCGGGGGGAGGGGTGTAAATGTAAATTTAGCTTTAAAATGACCATAAATTGGGACTTTGTGCAAGGGTACCCTCAGTCATAGAAACCGTAATTATTATTGCTTTTATATTATTATTACATTAGGAATTGAGTAGTGGGTTTTACGGTACGGACGGCGCGAGAAAGTACGAACCTCTCTCCAGCAGCTTTGGCCATACTTAAAACTTGGTCAACATGCCCATTTGAGTTTTTTTGCTCAAGTGTAGAGCTCTTATAATTTAAGATTTTTGTAAAAATGCCCTCGGGAATTTTTCAGAAAGTACGAACCCCTCCTCAAGCAGATTTGCTATACTTAAAACTTGGTCAACATGTTTATTTGTTTAAGTGTAGCACCTGCCTAACCCAAGAATTTTATAATTCAGAAAATATCAAACCCCCCTCAAGCAGATTTACAAAATTGTATCAGTTTGTCTATAAACTTGTATCCATACCCACCTATACATATTTACTTCAGGTTTAAGTTTAATTGGATTTGCTTATTTAATATTAAAACAATGCAATATGCAGAGCCTACCTCTAGAATTGGTCCGTGTTTGCATGTTTCTCCTCTGTGGCAATGTGCGCAATTCCCGAGACGGTAGTATTGATTTTTTTCCTCAGTATTTACAGAAATTCCTGAATATTGCATCAGCCAGTATTGTGGGACTGACTGAGGGGAACAGACGTGTTGATACAGTGCTTCTCATACTTACAGGTTTAAATTCATATTGAGCAATATAAAATCTGATATTTGTTGTAATCTACTCATATTTAGAGTCAAGCTTATATTTGTCTTAGCCGGTTATACATAACAAGGTCATTGCTATTCTATACATGCATGTTCGTGCAGGCATTTGTGCCGGGTCAGTGTGAATGATTTTCCACTTGTAAGCTATTGGCTTTACAACCTGTCATAAGATTAATATTAATAATATTAATCCATAGAGATTAGATTTGAATCCCAGGAAATTTTATATAAATACCAAAGCCAAAAATATTAAGTGTATATACACATATATACATATACACATACAAATCACAGTGCTGAACCCAACTGATATTTTTTATTCAGTATAAAGTTTTGAATTGAAACCCAGGAAATTGTATATAATAAACAACAGCAAAAATGCCGAATCAAAAATATTGTAATCAGTGCAATAAAAATATATCCAGCTCTAATTGGGCCAAGCATCAAAAAATTTGTAATCCAGACAAATACAAAACTCCCACAAAAATTTGCCCCAAATGCAATAGAAAATACAACATGGAATATTTCACATATAAACATAAAGATACTTGCTCTGCATTGCCCTCTCAACCATCTACATCTGGTTTGAAAAGAAAGCACGAAGCACCTGTTAATACCAGAGCAGCAAAACAGCTACGCCATGCACCTATCCGTAGCAGTTTTAACGGCCAATTAAAGGATCACCGGTTTGTATCAGAGCCAAGATGTGGCATTGAGAATTTCTTGAACAGTATAAATTCTGATCTGCAGGCAATTCTTAATGCACAAAATGGCTCTTATAAGCTATCCCTCAAATTGTTTGTACAATATAAGAAACCAAACGGCACAAAATTTACACAGCCCCACATAACAGAAACTGTACCTGTATATTCAAATGCAAATTCAGACACAATAATAAGCAGCTTGATAAATCAACTGAACATCAAACACTCTGAATTTGCGGCAAAAGAGTCAGGATGGAGCCTATGCGGTTCATCACACAAGCTCTATGTTAATATTTCTGAATTCAGCCCATTACAAGGATCTACTTATGTGCCTTTGCCTGCTAATATCAAAAACAAAAGAGCCGTGGTCAATATAAAAAACGCCGACCAGAAATGCTTTTTGTGGTGTATATTAGCTGCTTTGTATCCAGTTTCAAGGGATCCTCAGAGAATAACTTATTACAAACAGCATGAACATGATTTTGACGATGTAATGGAGGGTTTGGAATATCCAATGTCAGTTCCGAATATTGATAAATTTGAAAAAAAGGCCAGGCATATCAATGGCAAACAATTATCTATTAATGTATTTATTTGTTCCACTGGTAATTGTCCGATAGCACCTCTCAGAATTAGTACAATTGATGATGAATCTGCTATTCCAATTGATCTGCTCTTAATTGAAGGAGATGATACACACCATTACACTCTGATACATAATCTTGAAGCTTTAGTGAGAACACAACTAGACAAAACTCATACAATATTTAAGTTGTGCAGAAGATGTTTAACTGTATTTGATGGTCAAAAAATGGTGAAGGGGGTTCGGGAAGAGAATGCAGAAATTGCTAAAAACAAGTTAATTGAGCATCTGAAATACTGTGGGAACCATAAACCTGTTCATATGGTGATGCCCAATCCAAGTGAAAATTGCAAATTCAAAAAGTTTGAAGCCTTGTTGGAACACCCAGCATATATTGTCTGTGATTTCGAATCGAACCTCAAACCTATTGCATTCTGTAGCCCAGATCCAGAAGAATCCTCAATTACACCATACCAGCAACATGAACCTTCCAGCTTTTGTTGTGTGGTTATACGGGATGGTGTTGTTATTAAAGAATATTCATACAAGGGACCAAATGCCATCAAAGAATTTGCACATAGAATAGAAAATGTGTGCCGTGACATAGCATCTAACATCTTATTAAAATCAAAGCCTATGCTGCCTTTAACAGAGGAACAGATTGAAGATTTCAACAATGCAGAAAAATGCCCGGTATGTGATTGTGAATTTTCAGATACAAATATCAAGGTTCATCACCATTCTCATACAGATGGTCGATATAAACAGGCCCTGTGTAATAGCTGTAATATTAAGATCAAGAGACCAAGATTTATCCCCATATTTTGCCATGGCGCATCCAATTATGATTTCCATCATCTGATCAGGTACGAGGGGTTTGACAAGCAGAATTTAAAGATTTTAGCTGAAAATGACGAGAAATATATATCTATTAGCAAGATAATTAAAGTTGATGGTGTTCCTATTCAATTAAGATTTCTTGATTCTTACAGATTTTTACCTGCTAGCCTGGCTACACTGGCCTCTCAATTATCTGATGATGACTTGAAAATCACACGTGCCTCGTTTCCAGATCAGGAGCTGAAATTAATTAGGCGGAAGGGTGTATATCCATATGATTATGTCACAGATTTTTCTAAATTTGATGAGTGTTCCCTGCCACCACAAGAAGCGTTTTACAGCAGAATCAGAGGATCTGGAATCACTGATGAAGATTATCACCATGCCAAATTGATGTGGAACAATTTAAAATGCAAGACATTTGGTGATTATCACATGGCATATTTAAAACTTGATACGACCCTCTTAGCTGATATATTGCAGGCATTCAGAAAATCTTCTATGCAAAATTATGGACTGGACCCAGTGTATTTTTACAGTGCCCCGGGCCTAGCATGGGCCGCAACGTTTTTCAATACCAAAAAGCCATTGGATCTGATCCACGATCAAGATATGTATCTGTTTATGGAGCAATGTATAAGAGGGGGGATGGTGCAATGTTCCCAGAGATATGCCAGAGCAAATAACAAGCATATGCCTGATTATGATCCAGCACGGCCATCAAATTATATACTGTATGTAGATGCAAACAACCTCTATGGTCATGCTATGATGGATAAATTGCCATATGCAGGGCTTGAGTGGGTTGAAGATTTCAATATTGAAGATCTTAAGAATTTTGATGACAGTGACAGTGGCCTCTTCATAGAGGCTGATCTGATATTTCCAGATCATTTGCACAATAAATTTTCTGATCTGCCCCCAATTCCCGAGGTTCAGTGCTCACCTGGTTCTAAACAGAAGAAGCTCATGATGACACTGGAGCCAAAACAGGGTTATGTCATATATTATAAAAACCTCCAATTCCTGATGAAACATGGTGTCCAAGTGACCAAAGTTGGCAAAGTTTTGAGGTTCAGGCACTCAAGATGGTTGAAACCATACATTGATACAAACACGGAGCTTCGAACATCTGCAAAGAGCCAATTTGATAAGGGCTTGTTTAAATTGATGGTGAATTCAGTATATGGCAAAACAATTGAAAATGTCAGAAAACATACCGATGTTAAAATAATTACTGACCCCAGCCGGAGCAAAAAATTGGTTGCAAAGCCCAACTTCAATTACAGAAGAATTTATGATGAGTACATGGCACTTTTCAACATGATGAAAACAAAGATCAAGTTTGATAAACCTATTTATGTAGGGGCTGTGATATTGGAATTGTCCAAATTACATATGTTAATATTGTATTATGATGTGCTGAAACCTTTTTATGGTGATCGTGTAAAATTATTGTACATGGACACGGATAGTTTTATTCTTGAAATTCAAACAGAAGATGTTTATCAAGATATGTCACAGTCTGAATTGTTTCAATATTTTGATACCAGTGAACATACAAAGATTCAACAACACCACAACAAAAAGGTGCCTGGCAAGTTAAAAGATGAGACACTTGGTGATGTTATTGTGGCATTTGCTGGGTTAAGAGCCAAGATGTACAGTTTTGAAACATGTAGTGGCGCTGTTGCCAAAAAGGCCAAGGGCATTGGCAGAGTTACTGTGGAAAAAGAGCTTGTATTTGAAGATTATAAAAATTGCATCAAATCACAGAATTCAATTAGAACATCAGAAAATAGAATTCAGAGTGAGAATCACTTATTGACTTCAAATATTGTAACAAAAGTGGCTCTGGACCCACATGATGATAAGAGATGCATTTTGTCATGTGGCACACATACTTTACCTTGGGGGCATTGTGATTTGAAAAGTGGGAAACAATGCCCAATTACAGAGCATGATTTGAAATAAATAAACATGCCTATGAACTTATTTGGGTTCAAAAAACAGGCTATTATGGACCTGCCAACACCACAACCCTCTTCTGATTTACAATCTGTAATGTCTAAACTGAGTGGCTTGTTAATTATTCATCTGAACAGCATACTTACAGATAATGATGAAGAAACAGGCAAAACATTGTACATATTTAACAATAATTTAAATCATTACCAATTACCTGTAGGTGGTCAATTGCAATTTATTACAACCCCTGAGGGCGATGTCAAGATTTCAATAGGGAGAAATATTTATAGAATTAAGCACTCAAACATGATTTCTGGCACTGTATATACTGTTTCTGCTGGTGACTGCTTATATATTGAGGTCCCTGGATCATATGACAAGCTTATACCCTTTTTTATAGAATTAAGAATCAGATACTCTATAATAAATAACCAGTAAAACAAAAATGCCTAATGATATATTTGGCCACACAAGACATGAAGATCACAGTGATGAGATTCTGATGCTTGATGTCAGAGTCAAGAAATTGAGAAGTGATTTACAAGCTTTACAAACCACACTCAATGCCAGTCTTCAATTAGAAATTACAAATTTGCAATCACAATGCATGGACCCTCTTCTTAAAATTGATTCAGAACTCAAGTTATTGCTTCAGAAATATACTGACTTGGCAACATTAGATAATTTTCAAAGTTTAGAAGAAGCTGTAGCGGCTCTTCAAGCCAAATTTAAGACCCAGGCTAACAACTCCGAGCAATTGAAACAGCAATTGGAAGAGCAGATAAATAATGTCCAGGTACAGCTCCAAACAATTGTCAAAAGCATAAAGTCACAAGAAGATTTTGATCTAGTGATTTCCACTCTAAAAGAACAGATTCAGTCACTCCAGATACCTAATCTGGATCCTCTGAACAATGCCATAGCCGAGGTTAAAGAAAAAATTGAGACACTTGAAAATTTTATGAACAATTTGCCATCTTCTGATGCTTTGAATGCAATAACTCGGAGTGTTGCCAACATCAAGCTGCAACTTGAAACATATGAAGATTTTGGAAAAATTCAAAGTTCCATAACCCATCTTGAAGGTACCATAGCAGCAGTGCAAAGTGATTTGGCAAATGTACTAGAATCCAGATTGCCTGGGATTGTAGACACACTTGTTAGTGTCCAGCACCAAATCACAAAGCTTGAAAACCTCAACACTGAATCTGAGCTATCTCATTTTCATCACTTGATCGATGATATCCAAACAAAGCTTGAAATTTTACAACAATCAACACCCTCTCAGGCAGATATAGCCCTGCTCCAAAATGCTATGCAAAATGTGGCTGATGCATCTGAATTAAACAATGTGAAATTGGCACTTGAATCTTTGCAAAATACAGTATCAAATTTGCCCACATCACAGGAACTTAAAAATATTAAGAGGGCAGTGAATAGGATATTGAAATCAGAAGATATCAAGAATATCCAAGCAGAGATCAAACAACTCACTCAGACAGTGGCCACTCTACCAACCAATCAACATATTAATGAACTGCATGCCCTGTTTGAGGATATCAGAAGACAGGTCCATGATCTTACTGCTCAAAATTCAAAATTGGCAGTTGTTGAAAATTTGCAACAAATTGTAGCTAATATCAAGCAACAGCTAGGGACCATGGAATCCAATCAAGCAAATGCTCTGTCTGTTTTTGCCACCCAGCTTCAAGAAATTGTGCAACAATACAAGAAACTTGTTGTGGACATAAAAATAAAGCCAGGCCACGATGATGTTGTTAGAACCATCAATGAGCACCTTGAATCTGTAACAAGCAGATTGCTCACAGCAGAAAAGGAAATAACGGGCATAATCGAGAATCCAAAACATACAGTAATTCTTGAATTGTACAGCGTCCCCAACAAAGAATATGATTCACCATTTACACCAGGAGGCAAAATATATATGCTGTCCCCTGCACAATTTTATTATCAATTTTTTGTTGGGGGCACATTGAGACCAATCAAGATCAAATATTGGCATCAGCCACAGGCACACCACTACCCCACCTTATCGATAACAAATGCTGACAACAAACCGAAAATCACCAGTGTAGAGTTAGAGGATTTTACAGATCCCAATACATTAGAAACAGCCTATGCTGAAGATGATGGCTCTTTGGAATTTAAAATACAAATAGGGGACAAATTATATTTAGAAAATCCTGCAGTATCAGCTGCTGAACACCCTATAGTTGCAATATTCTTGTTTACATATTATGTCTAGACAAATTATTGTTGATGAATTACACAGACAAGCCAGACATAATTTTAAGAGACTGCCAGTAGTTACAAAGGGCATAGATGATTTATGGCAGAGCGACTTGATTGAGTTGGCAAGTGGACAGTTGAAAAACTTAGACAAAATCAACAAGGGCTACAAGTATCTACTCACTGTCATAGACACATTTTCAAAATTTGCCTGGGCTGTGCCACTCAAATCCAAGACTGGAAAATGTGTTACAGAAGCCTTCAGGACAATCATCAATCATTCAGGAAGATCCCCGCGCTATTTGCAAACAGATAATGGCAAAGAATTTTATAATTCAGTGTTCCAACAATTTATTAAAAGCCAGGCAATAAAACATTATTCGAGTTACAGTGATCTCAAGGCCTCAATTGTAGAGAGATTCAACAGAACCTTAAAAAATCTTATGTATAAACAATTTACACTCCAAGGTAATTATAAATGGCTTAATATTCTTCCAGAACTTCTACATAAATATAACAACTCGGTCCATTCCACAATCAACATGAAACCTTCTGAAGTAACTTCATCTGATGAGCAAAAATTGATCAGGACTGTTTATTATCCTAGATACCAGCCAACAACAAGAAGAGCCAAATACAGGGTGGGCGATCAAGTAAGAATCAGCAAATATAAGCACTTATTCAAAAGAGGCTTTACAAGAAACTGGAGCACCGAATTATTTACAGTGGTTCAAGTTAAACCCGGGACCCTTAACACATATATAATAAAAGACCACCGAGGAGAAATTCTCAAAGGCAGGTTCTATGAACAAGAGCTCAGCAAAACTAAACAGCCTGACACATATCTCATAGAAAAAATCATCCGCAGAAAAGGCAACAAGTTATTTGTCAAATGGCTGGGTCATCCGGAAAACAGCTGGATCGATGCAGACAAAGTGATAATATGAGCACCTGGGATGTTATAAAAAGGCTGCCAGAACCTGAACAACAGAATAAGAGAAATGGCAACTTGCTGCCTGATAATATTAGATGTCTTATTGTTGGGCCATCTGCTTGTGGTAAAACTACACTAATGGTTGATAATTTTTTATTGGCACCCAACTGGTTAGACTGGAAAAACAGGCACTTGTATGTCTTCTCTAAGAGCTTGGAACAATTAAAATATCAGCAGCTGATGAAGCTATATGATGGATTGGATATTGCCACTTTTGAACCAGATGTTAAGCCACTTCATGAATGTCTCGATAATTCCGTTGTTGTGTTTGATGACATTATACTGGATAATCAAAACAAGGTTAGAAATTTCTTTACACAGGGCCGGCACAAAAACATTGATTGCTTCTACCTGGCACAGACTTTTTCTAAAATACCGAAGCAGCTGATCCGAGACAACAGCAATTTTATATGTGTGTTTTATCAAGATCATACCAACCTCAAACACATACACGATGAATATGTAGGTGGGGACTTGAGCTACAATGATTTTTCCAAGTTTTGCAGCAGGTGCTGGAGCCAGGACAGTTATGGGTTTGTCACAATTGATATGACAAGAACACCTAATACTGGCAAATACAGAAATAAAATCAACGATTTTCTAGACGTTGAGACATAAATAAACAACCATGAAACGACCAGTCATTGATGATCTTAAGTTAAGAGATTATCTTGTAAAAAGATTTAAGGGATGGAAATCAGAGAACCGTGGAATTTATGAAAAACACAAACAAACAGAACAGCCTGTCATTGATGCTATTAATAATTTAGGTAAGAATATCAAAACTGTTACAGAGCAGAATCAAGATTTGATCACAGAGCTTGTGCCTGTAGCTGCAAGGAACATATTAGATTATCCATTCACCCCACTTTCCAGTATTCATACACCTAGTCCTGTTGCTCCTAGAAGAATTGAAGCTAGTCAGGATCCTATTGAATTGGGTCTTCTTGCTCAAAAATATTTAAGCACACCTAAAGACAACAAAGATGAGGTTTTTGGTTTATATGCCGACACAGAGCGTGATGGTAGCATCATACATAGAATTGGCAATTTCAGAGTAACATTTATGGGGGATGATATCATTGTTTATTCAGAATCTCGTCTCGGAGAAAAAGGTGCTTTTGTTAAGTACCCCGGCACACCTGGGTTGTGGGAACTGATGACTAGGAAGAGGCCTGGCAGCTATACAGATCAAGATTATGAGCATTACAAAGAAATATTAATAAAATCAGATGCTCTGTACCAGAACAATGATCCCACACAAAAAAGAGTCAAGTCTAGCAGTGGAGCAAAATACAACAATTTAATCAAGCCCATATGGTCACAGATCAAGACAGGTAGTGGAATCAAACAATACAACACCCTGCCTAAAGAATTTGTGTGGGTTGATGATGTCAGGAAACTTGTAGATAGGTTATTGGTGATAGCTGGGGAGGAAAATGCAGGCAACCACAATTTTTACAATGAAAAGGTTGGAATTATGGACATGATAAGCACAAAATTGTCTAATTTTATAGTGAATGACCCTAAGGGGATTGGATATCTCATAAAAATTATTAATACTCTACCACCTAAATTTTGGAATGTTTCTGAGGGTCGGGGGCTGGTTAATGACATTATAAACAAACTGCCATTTGAACTACATATTCCAGGCTATCAGTATTGTGGTCCCGGCACAAAATTGGACCATAGATTAAACAGAGGGGATCCTGGTGTTAATCCCCTAGATGCTGCTTGTAGAGACCATGACATAGCATACAACACACATTCTGATCTTGACAAGAGACATGTTGCAGACAAGAAATTAGAAGAGGCTGCATTTGGTAGATTTGTAAGCAAAGATGCTTCTTTGAGTGAAAAAATAGCAGCATTGGGAACCACCATAGCTATGAGCACCAAACAAAAACTGGGGTGGGGGTTGTGAATATGTATATAATAAACCTACAATGAAGGCCAAGGGTGTTATGTATCAAATACCTTATGCAGGTCTCAAATCTCTTAAAACTATTGACAGTCTTTTGACCAAAAAGCAGCGCAAGAAAAAAAGCTCTTGTATTGCAAAGGGGCATGGTATGAAATTGTTGCTTAGCACCCCCCAATTAAAAAAATTACAGCAATCCAGGAAAAAATCACATGTAGGGGGATTCATATTTACCATCCCGGCCATCTTAGCTGCTCTCGGGGCTGTTGGGAGCTTGGCTGGGGGATCAGCTGCCATAGCAAAAACAGTAATAGATGCCAAGAAGAATAAGGCAGAATTAGATGAGCAGAAGCGCCATAACCTGGCCATGGAGAAAAAAGGCAAAGGTGTTAAGAGAGCCATGAATAAGTTTAAAAAAAACAAGAGCCGCTTACAAACCAAGATATTGAAGCTTTAATCAAGCCACTGGGCATCAAACATTTTAGGGGTGTGTACATGTCTGATTCTTTACCGGAACAACCACTCAACAAAGAGTGTGGCATTGTTAATTTGGATGAGTACAAAAATCAGGGCACTCACTGGATTTGTTATCTTAAATATTTAAACAATAAGGCATTTGTGTTTGATTCATTTGGAGGTGTTCCACCTGAAAATTTAATAAAATATTTAAAATCGGCTAATCTTTATTACAATAATGCCCGTGTTCAAAACTTCAAAGATGTTAATTGCGGACATTTGTGTTTATCTGTTCTTAGATACATGTCTCAAATAAATAAACCATCAATTGAAAATTTTCAAAAGGCCTTGTGGTATCTGAAACATCATGGGGGTATTCCATCTCACCAGCCAAAATTCAATATTGAAACTCAAATTGCATGATGACATAGTGTATCCCAAAACAATATCTCTCAGAGCATTTTACGGCATGTACCTGATCCCTAATATTACGCACCACAACAACACAATTGCAGTAGGGGATCAAAAAATTGTCATCACTCCAGGGCAGTATAATCTGTCCACTCTAAATGCTCAATTACCCAGAGGTATAGTGTTAAGTCAAAATTCTGTCACTCACAGAGTAGAGATTGTATCTGCTACGGAGACAGTGCATCTGGGTACTATAGGAGAGCTGTTGGGCTTTGAGAACAACACAAAACTTGAACCGGCCATCAAACACACTGCTATGAATATACCTAAATTCTTGGCCATAGAGACTCTGAATATTCACTGTAATGTAGCTGAGGGTATGATCACCAAATCAAATGGCATAGGTACTCACAAACAAACTGGCATCATTGCAACATTCAAACCTAATTCAGAATTCATGGAGCCCATCATCTACAATCCATCCCCAACATTATATTTTCCTGTATGCCATAATAGAATAGATTACATTGAATTGATGGTCACTAATGAAAAAGAAGAATTAGTTGATTTTGCTGGAGCCACAACAACTGCTATCATAGAGATTAACATTTAAATAAAAATACATACAATGGAAAATATTGAGAGTTATGAGCTACAATCATTCCCCCCAAACAGGAGGACATTTGCAAATTTAAATCAACCCAACACGGAAATAGAGGTGGATCTTGATGTAGGGGATGGCTTTATACACCCCCACAGAGCAGATCTATACATCAAATTTGATGTTGTAAAGCTCGATGGAACAGATTACCCGGCAAATTCAAATATAAGATTGGTTGATAATTTTGTACCGCATCTGTTCTCTGAAATTGAGATCAGAAAGCATGGGGTTGTTATAAACAGAATAGATTATCCCGGCATTACCTCCACAGCTTTGGCCACTCTAAAATTATCCAAAACCGAGGCTTCATACTACAGAATCGGTGGATTTGAAGCTGGTGATAAGATATTATCTAAAAACCACACAGTGCTGTTCCCGATGCGCCTGTTGCCAGGATTCTTCTCGGATTACAAATATATCATGTGGAAGGGTGGTTTAAGAATTACATTTAGAAGAGCTGCCAATGATAATAATGCTTTGATGAGGTACAGCACATTAAACCCTACGGGGGAAGCTATGCCTAATACCCTACCTGATGAGGGCAAGTGCATTATTCAGACTATGGAGCTAAGAATCCCCGTTGTTGAATATGAGGCCAGTTACGCTCTTAAATACAAAGCAGATATCCTAAAAAATCCACAGGTTCCTCTTCAATTTTACACATATCAATGCGTACAGAAGCCTGCCTCTGGTACTTATTATGAATTTGATGCCACAAATTCATTCTCTAGTATTCAATTTGACATGCCCGATTTTGTGGTGGTACTGTTTCAGACTGGAAGACACAACAATCAGGAAAAAAATTCAAGTAGATTTGATAACTGCAACATCAAGAACATATATCTTAAAAATGGCAGAAATGAGGTATTCCCTAGGGAAAATTACAATTTAGACATTTCCAAGGATGATTTTCTCAAATTATATGAAGCTTTTTCGGCTTTCAAAAGAGTCACTACCGGGAATACAGACCTGTACTACACACCAGATGAATTCAAGGAACGGAGACCCATGTTTGTAATTAACACTTCAAAAAGGAAACAAGTTGTGGTCAATGACAGAACAAACATTAAAATTATCTGTGAATTCCACGAGGCATTACCTGAAGACACCATATGCAGTGTCATTCTCATAGGTGAAAAATCATATATTTATGATGTGAGAAATGAGAGAGTCACAGAGCAGTTCTAGAAGCACGATTCAGGGCTTCCCCCATGGCGCAGTGGTAGCGTCATTGCCTTGTAATCAAGGGGTCCCGGGTTCGATACCCGGTGGAGGCACAAGTGGCTCGGATCCCACTTTAAAACTGTAGGGCCAGTCCCGATTAGCCTTACTGTGCATAAAATGGACTTAAAACAGCAACTCGAACTAGCGACACGATTCAAACACAGAAACTCTTTGGATATAAAACAATACTTTACCGTCAGGAAATATATTACCTACCCATTTTATACCACCTCTGCTCGTAGCAGATACCTACCTAAAATACTGCCAAAAGCTGAAATACAGAAATATTGCAATAATTATTCTGTAAGTTACAGACTTGTATACAACAAGACCAAGCCTAAATGCAATTCAGTTTGCAATGACAATATCCAGGAATTTCCTCAATATGATGGATGGTCCCTGAAAAGGGGGGCATAGTATAGATAAGAATTTCTCTTTGAGTTTCATGACAAATAACATGTAATTTCCCCTCGGAAAATACACAATAGAGGCAATATCAATAGATATAATCACTCAGGCAAACAGAATGAAGGCAATTACTCTTTAATAATAAATAACTCTCTGAAAAGACGCAGTATAGATTATATCTATTGGCATACAACTCACGGGCATGCAATAATTTATTGTTGGCCAAAACATGGAACTGATCAAAAAGATTGGAAAGAACATGCAATGTTTACGTGACCTCCATTCTATTGTATTGATTATGCACTTTTGCCCCGTATTGTTGAGCTCCCAGATAACAAAACTCTGGTGATTCTTAATAGAGAATAATTTTGCTCTGTTATATAACATTTTTTACCAAATTTAAGATCTGGGAGCTATCAACAGAGCAAAATCTCACATATGGAATGCCACATCTATCAGGACTCGAACCCAAAGCTCCTTTGTTTACAAAACAACAATATTAACATTTTGCCATCAGATTTTATAAGGACTCAAACCCGAACCTTTTGATTACAAGGCAATGCACCACACTCCACTCGGTCTCAGAACCCAATAGATATCAATTCAAGATTCCTGGGATTTTGACAGAAAAACATACTATAAGCTTAATTTCTGGTGTGGCCAAAAATATATCAATTTTTGACAAAAATCTGGCTAATGCAACTTTTGTAAGTATAGCAAATCTGCTTGAGGAGGGGTTCGTACTTTCTGAAAAATTCCCGAGGGCATTTTTACAAAAATCTTAAATTATAAGAGCTCTACACTTGAGCAAAAAAACTCAAATGGGCATGTTGACCAAGTTTTAAGTATGGCCAAAGCTGCTGGAGAGAGGTTCGTACTTTCTCGCGCCGTCCGTACCGTAAAACCCACTACTGAATTGGATCCCACTTTAAACTGTAGGTCCAGTCCCGATTCGCCTACCTGTGTATAAAGTTGACTTAAAACACCATTTCAATCAATACAGGCTTCCCTGATGGCGCAGTGGTAGCGTTGTTGCCTTGTAATCAAGGTGTCCCGGGTTCGATATCCGGTGGAGGCACAAGTGGTTCGGATCCCACTTTAAACTGTAGGTCCAGTTCCGATTAGCCTTTCTGTGTATAAAGTGGACTTAAAACAACAATTCAATTAGAAATTATAAAATTCAAACTCAATTGAAAATACTTTGACTTTGGACTCAAACTCGAGTATACCATTTACATAGAAACTGGATTCGACTTGCTTCCTTTCCGTAAATATCTATAATTGTGTTGATGAACAGTTTTTGTCATTTTGTACCTTTTCGCAATGTCACAGATATCAAATAAAGACCACTTAATCTACTGTCCTTCATGGTATCACTGACTTATGTTTTTTATGTGACGAAGAGTACTGTAAAAAAAAAAAGAAGTGATAATTCAAAATGAAGAGGTGTGAGTTATCAAGGTCAAGGTCTGTTCATCTTCTAAACCTATTGTGTGTTGGATTGAAACCACCCGCCACATTTCAACCCTCTTTCTGCAAGGTCATTAGGCGACCGCCAGCACCTGCAGGGTTGTCCTTTCAAGAAAAGTTTTAAAAAAAGTGCGATAAAGATGAATTCATTAATTTTCGCGACGTTGATGCATAAACTGAAAAAATAAATCAGTGGTTCTCTAGATACATCCTTTCTAAGTGTTCAGTTAAAATTTGAAAATTTTCTGTCGACTGGTTATCGAGATAACCCTGACCAAAGTTACCCCCATAAGCTTAGATGGAAAATGCTCAACTTTTCGCCGGAGCAAGAGATAGCCTTAAGGAAATTATTTTCCGACTTTTCGTAATCTAAAACAGCCGAAGTGTAAAGAGCGCCTTGGCGCGGTCTATATAAAAGAGGATGCCCGCGATATTCGGGAACCATCCCCAAGTGACTCTGCGTCAAATTATAGGAAGTAAAAGGTGAAAGATAGAAATTCGGGCTATTGATACTATTTAATAACGAATCGGACCATGTTTTGGAAAACACATACATAACACCATTAAGCCTTGTTTCCATGATATGAAAAACCCAACATGCTGACCAAGGCAGAAATTTAATTTATTATAAAACATAAACTAAACGTAACGTTTCAACCTTCTAGCAAGGTCTTCTTCAGACTCTGCACCAAGTACAAATGTAACAAGATACAAAAACAGGACGATATATATACACAAACATTACTCCGCTCCAGACTATTAGAAAGTTGTTCTGGAACATTCTAGCAGGTGGCTTTCCCTTGTCAATTGTATTTTCACCTAAAAGGCTCAACCTACTCACGCTCTTTTCCTTCATTTTTCTTCCTTCTTCTCTCCTCTTTCTAACACCTTCTTCCATTCATTCTTTATCTTCATTGGACACAATGAACTGGAATGGGGGACTGAAGATAAACAAAGAATGGAAGAAGGTGTTAGAAATAGTGGAAAGGACAAGAGATGAAGAGGAGAGAAGAAGGAAGAAGAATGAAGGAAAAAGAGCGTGAGATAAAGAGTCTAACCACATCCTAGATGGAAGAAAATAGGTTTAGCCTTTTAGGTGAAAGTACAGTTGACAAGGGAAAGCCACCTGCTAGAATGTTCCAGAACAACTTTCTAATAGTCTGGAGCGGAGTAATGTTTTGTATATATATCGTCCTTTTTTTGTACCTTTTTACATTTGTACTTGGTGCAGAGTCTGAAGAAGACCTTGCTAGAAGGTTGAAACGTTACGTTTAATTTATATTTTATAATAAAATAAATTTCTGCCTTGTTCAGCATATTGAGTTTTTCAAAACACATACAGTACTGGCCAAAAGAGTGTCAACTTCATGTTTTTTTCGCATACCTCTTGCCAATGTTATCCGATGAGAATGAACGTCGCATGATATGTTGTTGAGGATGTTTCTGATGTTCAACGCATGTATTTTGGTCGAAGTGTACCATTTTCACCATGATATTAAGGAATTACAAAACCCGCCGAAAAATTACTATTGTACCTATCCATGCTGGTTAATGATTGTAACAATGTGTACCAGACATTGTCCAATATGTGTTCAGCATGACACATTTCTATGTTTTCAGAGTATGGGTACTCGCCTTGGATGCACCAATCTGTCTCCGGACATGCAGAGAGGCATTGCTAACGGACGTGCACGAGGGCGAACACTGCAGGAACTGGCAACACAGTTTGGAATCACTAGAAGTGCAGTATGGGAATTTCTGAGGCGGTGGAAGCAACAGGGAGGTGTTGTTGAAGGATTCCCATATAGGACGACCCAGGATCACGTCGAGACACGTCGACAGGACCATCCTCCGTATCAGCAGAAGCAACCCCAGACTGACGTCAGCCGACATTGCTCGGGAGCTATCATTCCCAACCACCCCGTCGCCATCTGGAAGGACCATCAGACGTCGTCTCCAAGCAGCCGGTCTCAATGGACGTCGGCCTGTCAAGAAACCGCTGATTTCGGCGAAGAATAAGAAGGCCAGACTTGCATGGGTAAAGCTCATCTGGCGTGGACCAGGAGCGAATGGAAAGATGTGGTCTGGAGTGATGAATCAAAGTATTGCCTCTTTGGAACAGACGGAATAGTTTGTATTAGACGTCCTGTCGGCCAGAGATCTGATCCCATGTTTCAATTTCCCACAGTCAAGCATGGAGGGGGATCTGTGATGGTGTGGGGGTGCATCACTGTCAATGGCGTCGGCCTACTATGCCGAATCAATGGTATTATAAACAGTTTCCAGTACGAGGACATACTGGAGAACACAATGAGACCATTTGCTCTCCAAACCCTTGGCCGTAACTTCACCCTCCAACAAAATAACGACCCAAAACACACATCCAAAAACATCAGCAACTGGTTCCGCCGCCGTCGCGTTAATGTTCTCGAGTGGCCCAGCCAATCCCCGGATCTCAATCCGATTGAGCACATGTGGAAGGAGTTGGAGCGTTGTCTGGCAGGGAAGAGAGCACAAAATGTTGATGAGAAGGTTGCTCAGTTGGAGGAGGAATGGAAGAAGATACCAGTCTATTTTATCCACAACCTTATCGACTCCATGCCGCGTCATTGCCAAGCCGCGTCATCGCCAAAGGCTTTGCCACAAAGTACTAGATGCTGTTTGTTAATTTTGTGTTGATCAACACCAGTTTTGACCTTTCCCGGTGAACTGAAGTGCAATATTTATTTATGTTCGATGGTGTGTATTTTTTTTCTATTTACATAAATTTGTTCTTTTTTTAGACCATTTCACAGTTTGCCGAACCACTCGGTTATCAGTCGAATGTAATTCATTTGAAGATGTTTTGGTGCCAATATTGTGTAATTCTTGCAATAAATACCTCAGTTACAGCAAAAAAACCAAAACTTGACACTCTTTTGGCCAGTACTGTACCTGTCGATGATGGTGCACGGCCTCTCCACACTAGCTCACACTAATCGAAGCTTCCTCCCTGTCTCAACACAATCCAATCAAGCACTGACTATTCTCCCCCGACTTCTCGCCTATAGCATTCTCCGTCCTTGCGGAAGTCGGGGCCAAACACCTTCTCATCTGCTGACTTAACATTGTATACGCAGGAAGCGAGCTAGGGCAGGCGATCATGCTCCACAAAAGGATCTTCTTTAAAATAGGTAAATTCTTGATATTTTCTGCACTATAAGTGTGTGAAACTTCTTGAAATTAACAGTTTTTATTCCAGAAATGCAAAAACAATCACATGAAGGGAAAATAGTGTGTACGTACAATTCAAGATTTTCACCGCACAGGTTAAATTTTGTAAAATTTCCTGACGTAGTCTGGAAATGGAGAAGTTTTTTCAGTCCCGAAGGTTAGGATTATTAATATCTATTCCAGATCCCGTCCCGACAATTTGTTTATTCATACCGGATACCCCCTACTTATTTTGTTGCACATGGGAGATAATTGCTGTAACTGACAGCCTGCAAATCGCAGAAAACAATATTATTTGTAATAAAACATTGGTATCATTTCACCATTCGAATTACATGAACCTTTATCCAAATATCTAAAGGGGGGGGGGGGAGGGCAAGTGCCCACTGCGGGCGGCCTTCCCTTTGTTGTGTGTGTGGATATATATCACTGAGCCAGGAATATTATAAAAGGTGAGAAGGAACGCATCTAGAAATATACTTATTTCGAAAAGTACTCACACACCGGTGACGGACTGGCCTTTCCCTTAATCGGGCCACACGTTAGTACATGACAATAATTGAATTGTTGTTTTTAAGTCCACTTTATGCACATGGGGAGGCCCCTATATGACAATAAAGAATAGATCACAGTTTTATTTATCTTCTTTAATTGAGTTACTTTTTCCTGTGTTCGAATGAAACAAGGTGTAGTGCTGTGCATACATTGAAATTTCGTTGTGAGCTTCGTGGTAGATCTTACACACTTTTGCGTTTGTGCTGCCACCTGGAAGGCTTCGCAAGAACTCATTCACACACTTTTTACACAGTGGTTACGTAAATGTTCTACCATTTGGGGAAAACTATATCTCAGTGGACTATCAGCGTAACTGGGGGAGTGGAGGGTAAAACATGAACCTCAGGCTCAAAATGGTTAAACAAATTACCACCATATAGATTTTAATAAACATGGAATTTGGGGGGGGAGCGAGTGCAGCCCTTGCCCCCGTTAAGCCAAACCTATACAGTGGACAACGGAAGGGGGGATTCAGAAAATTATTTCTTCACATTTAGATACTGCCTTTGAGGGTACTATTTAATGTATAATTAAATGTATTAAAAGTCACAGACCGTTTCTTAAAAAAAATATAAGTTGTGTACAATTACTGTGGCTCAGGGGCGCCGACTTGTCAAAATTATTGGGGGGGCTCTGATCACTGAAATAAATGAATGAATGACTCACTCCCTCCCTTTTTTAAAAATAAAAATTACGTCTTCGTATAGCAGTTTTTAAGCAGCTATTATATTCCTCATGCAAATGAAATGTAACAATAAAAACGTTTAGAAAATGTTTCAAAGTCTCTTTATGTCTTTTGTGTCTGCTCATTTGTTTTTTAGATAACAATTAACATTTTTATTGAAAAGTATGTATTTACATTAAGAGACCAACCTAACAGTTTTATGCCGGCCTCGGTAGCCGAGCGTGTTGGGTGGTCAACTCAACTCGCTTTGATCCAGAGGTTCCGGGTTCGAGTCCCGGCGAGGGCATGGGTGTGTTTTAATGTCCGCAACAGACATGTGATGGGGTTGCAAATAACCCATAAATAACGAATATTTAACAGTTTTATTTAATTATTTACATAAATGCTAACACAAATTGCAGGAAAATAGTTTTACTTTTTTCCTTGCTACAATATTTTACTTTTTAAATTTAATTTTGCAATAATAAAAAAATATCATGTACACTAAGATATAAAGTGCATATACAACAAAAACATATGAATATGATTTAAAAATAAAGCAAAAGTTGCTCTACGCACTGGGTTATTTTTTTATGAACTCATTAACGACCTGTCTCAGGTCCAAATTATCAAGCACAGTTTGATGTATGTGGACTACCGCTAAAATGCTTAGTCTCTTCTGCCTCATTGCAGATCTCAAATATGTCTTTAGTCAGCGAATAGCACTGAATGACCTTTCGGCTGTGGCTGTCGTCACTGGCACAGTGCGGAGGACCATCATGAATTTGGCTCCTGTAGGGTGCTGTCTTCCAAAAGAAACTTCCTTATGTCACGCATGGTAATTAGAACCACTTTCTTCTGTTTGGCGATATCACCAAGCATGGACATGTGTAAGGAGAGCCTATCGGCATCCAAATCTTGGCGAAAGAATTATCGCGTTTGCTGAAAGTTTGTTGTGCAACTGTTCACAGCCGAGATGCATTCTGTCTCTACGGCTGTTACTTTTTGTAGTCCTGTAGATTCATGTCCTTGTTTAACACATGATTTTGCTGTGTCACACACGTCAGTGTATATTGATTTGTAATACTATTTTGGAGTGTAGAACTTGTGATGTTTGGCAGCATCAGAATTTTCAAGTCTCTTCTGGCTCATCAACGAGACTCGGTTTGCCCTCTGTGCATTTCAGCCAGAACTGCTCAAAACACATTCGCTTTTCTTGAAAGATATCAGTCAAGTATTTTAGTTTTGATTCCACTTCTGTAGCACCAATGCGTGGAGACTGAATATTTCAGTTTACCTCTTCTATTGGACTCATCACATGGCAGTAGAGGAAGAGAAAGAAAAATGTCTTGAAGTGAAGCATTGTCTCCAGGTATCCAGCACATTTTGATGCTGCGTCAGTAGAATCTTCTTCAGAAAATTTCTCAAGAAAATTGAGAAGGTTTTCATAGTTCCTTAAGATCTGTTGCATACTGGAGGCTCTCAACGTCCACCGACGAGGGCAAAGTGGTCGCAGTCCAGTACGGTCAGCCTTCTCATTCACATCAATAATATTCCTAAATATTTGCATTCTTTTAGGGGATTCCCAAACAGTCTTTAACAAGTCGTTGGCTAAATTCATTATGTCTCTGATTAATATATGTATAATAATAAATAATCATTATATACTTAGTATATAGTAATAAGTCGTGTGTTTTGCTGTCTCCGGTCAGAGCCCCCCCCCCCCCAAAGTTGATGGTTTAGCGGTCTCAGCCACCCAAAGTTGATGGTCTAGAACATTTCAAATGTGTATTTAAAGTTAAGTTCATGTGGCACAGTTCAGAGTAAACTTTACAAGAGAAGAAAAATAATACCAAAATTATTGGAGGGGCTCTGCCCCCACATCATTAACATTGGGGGGGGGGGGCTCGAGCCCCCCTAAGCCCCATGGAGTCGGCGCCTATGCTGTGGCTATAATACAGAAAAGTAAATAATGAAGATAAAAGTAAAGGAAGACCGAAGAATTTGACACACACTTACATTTAATAATATACCTGTTAATAGTAACAATAATGATATAGGCGGTACACAAAAGAAACAAAAAACACCCGATTTGAACAGAGAAACACAACCGATAGGCCTAAGTACGATTTACTAATAGGACATTGGTAAGCCGTCTTGGGAGTTTGACAGAGTATATTTTAATCATGTTTTGAAGATCATATCACTCAGATGGGTGCCTCTGTTATTGAAGCACTTCTGCAGCCGAACCACTAATTTGCTTTTCAAAGCATTCCGATAGGAGTAGCGTCGATTTCATCACGGATGGCCTCCGATTCCAGGATTAATGCTGGTCGTGTTTCAAAGACCCGGGACATCAAGTAAAATTATGAGAAAAATGAAACAGGTTGATAGATTGTAGTGAGAGAAGAATCCACAATTAGTAGGAAAGGTAAAGTTGAACATGTGAGGGCATAAAGAGAGGGGTTATGGGGGGGGGGGGGGGAAGAAGCAGAAGAGGAAAAAATCTTCACTGATGTTTGGAAATGTGTGTATAGCCGCAAAGGCTCATTCTGAAATAAACCTATGTTCTATTCTATTCTATGGTTATGTGGGACTTTCAGCGGTGGATTACTCGGCGGAAAACTCGTTGGGTCACTATTAAGCTTGACGCCTACTGGGACACAGCAACCGACCTGTTTCCGGCGTCTTCAGTGGGCGATAACCTGCAGACTTGTGGCACGAAAATTCCCGCTTCGGTTCCGCACGTTTCCCTGCAGTGTGCGTTACACCATTTGGTTTCAATAGAAGAAGACAACAGAAGTGCTGTTGCTTTCTGTTGCTGCGTTTATCGACGTCTCAGTGGGCGCCAAGCTTTATGGACTTGGCGTTAACGAACAGATTCACCGCGCGAATACGGTCGTGTACACTCCACCTCTATATGTGGGTTTCATGTGACGTCAGGATGCGCACAACCGCCATGTTTGCGGCCAATTTTATTTGTAGTTTGCAAGGAAATATCCACCATATAGCGTTCAAGTCATTCTATGCCAAATCAACACAGATATGTGAAATTTACAACCTGCTCCGATTTTCATGAAATGTGGGGAGTTGAAACTATGCATGGAACTTAGCAACTATGAAAATTTTGAGTCTCTTGTCTCTTGTAATTGTTAAATTATTCAAGGTGAAAGTTTGCATAAATTGCCCTTTTTGAGCTCGCTTAGCTATACTAAATGTACTGTAACTCTGCCCCTGTTTCACCTAGGAAGCTCAAATAAAGCTTATTGTACAGGGAATTGAACAAGCTTTCCAGTGATATATAACAAGTCTACGTTTGGATAAAAATATAATTTTGTCACGTGACCTTGAATATCTCACAACATGTCATCACCAAAAATCGTGAAAAAAATATATTTGGTCCCTCATGCCATACTCTAAAACATATCAAAAAATCATTCTGGGACTGCAATGGGATCAGAAGATAGGTGCAAAATAATATGTTTAACTATGTGACTGATAAAATGCTCATTACATGAACTATGACGAGTCAAATGTCCCTTAACACCCCCTACAAAATGTAAAAGTTATGCTGGTCATGAAATAAATAGGTTAGGTACCGGGAGATTCCTAGCCGCGTATGTGTCAAGCGCAGGTCCGGCATATTGTTGACCGCCATATTGAATTCGACACAAAAATTTCAAAGAAAATGGGGTGATGTGATATATCAAATCAGGCTAGAACTTCACGAGAAATGAAGCGGCGAAGGTTTTTCCAACATATATTTAAAAAATCGTGCGGTGCTTATGGAACACCCTGTACAATGTTAAAGGGGTTCAGCCTAAAAGTATACAGTGTATACGGTACAATTGAAGTCTGAACGCCTTTTCAAATATCAAATTTGTGGGAGCGCCAGACTTTTTGGTGTACGTGGACCACTGGAGGACTGTTAAAATGAGGGGGGGGGGGCAGAGGACGGTTCTTTAAATAACATATTTTGATATTTACATTGTTATTAAGGGGTCGAAACAATGAAAGTTCCATTATATTCATCATCACAGTGGCGGCGATTAGGGGGGGGGGGAGCGTTGGCCCCGCACTATGCTAAACCTTATATACAAAGGAAAATATACTGTCTTTGCCCGCCCCAGTTTTGGAACACAATCGCCGCGACTGTTCATCATTATGACAGTGTCGCCCCTGATGGAAATTATGGAGAGAGGGAACACATATGCACGTTAACATAAGCCTGTTAGTAAAGAAAAACAATGTGCAAAAACCTAATAAAATAATAATAGCAGCAATCAGCGCTTGAATTGATTGATTGATTGATTTGCTTTATTTTACTTCGCCACTTGTGCCACTTCTGGCTAAGTTGCAAAGATGGGGATGAGTGATGATATGATGAAATTCATGAATGGACACTCACAAATATCCATGCCCAGGCCTGGATTCGAACCCGGGACCCCTGGCGTCGTAGCGCGATGTGATAACCAAATCAGAGCTTGAAGTGGAAATCGTAAGGTGACGATATGTTTGCTCGAACCTTGAGGCCAACTGGAGGATGCTCCTCCCATGTATATAACATGATGACAACTGGGGGGATGCTGGCTGTGCATAAATGTTCCTAGTTCACTTTCAGCACCGGTTACAATAATAAGCATTAAATAATTTCTCGATGTGTTAATTTTCCTGTAGTACGTGTCATTCTTCTCCCTCTAGTCCAGTTCCAGCATTTCCATTTTTTTCATTAAAAAGAATGCTAGTAAGGTAAACAGACATAATATTGGATACCCGCCCAATATCGGATACCACCATTTCTCGGTTTGTGGGTGCTGCCATCTGCAACAATCCACTGAACTACGTTCGTCGATTCCCGCCAATTCTTCATTGTGAGTGGGAACGCTGTTGAGCAAGCTGCGCGTGCACGATCGACGAAAACAGAAATTTTCAGTTTCTGAGTTTTTGGAAGCATTTCATCATCATAGGATTTCACATTGAAGGTAAGGAGAAACTAAAGCTTTCTTATATTTCACAGAAAGATAAAATAATAGAGTATGTTGATATGCTAGTCCTGTTCTGGTAAATGTCTTTGTTTGATATTAACATTATGTTTCCCACGAGGCAGCGTTCGGCATAATATCGGATAGTGAGGCCTGCCAAATATCAGATATCCTATATTATGCAGGTTTCACAATGGGTTCTTCATTGTTTTGTTACAGATGTCGAAGAGAAAGCAATGGAGCAAGGAGTCGATGCTGAAGGTAGTGGAAGCTGTTAAAAATCATGAAATTGGTTTCCTGAAGGCTTCAAAAACATTCAATGTACCGCGTTCGACACTTGAAAATTATGTTAATCATCCAACAAAAAAGTCTGTGGACCTTGTAGCAGTTCCTTTAGGATGGAAACCAACTCTCGGCACAGACTTAGAAAATGAGTTAATGAAGTATTGTGAAGAACTGGATAGACAGTTTTATGGACTACGACTGCGAGATATTCTGACACTAGTTTCTACTGATGACGATGACAGTGCCGATGATTGTGACTGCATCTACTGTGGCGAGGCCTACGAGCACAACAGCAGGGGTGAGGATTGGATTCGTTGCACCCGTTGCTTTCAGTGGGCACATGAATTATGTGCTGATAGTGACAACTGGAAGACATATGTATGTGATTTCTATAAAGCATAGCAAGTCATTCTCTTTTGTACTAATCATACTTTTGTGATCCATGTTATATTTGAGCATTTGCATCCTTCCAGTAAAATAAACAATACGTTGCTTCTATCATGAGATGTATTTTATTTAAGATATAATGTTAATATGTATATTATATAATGTTAAATTCCTATCCGATATTAGGCATACAACTATCCAATATTCGGACGGCTTTTTTCGATTCCTCAAATTTGCATTGTTTTTAATTTGTACTGTACAACAAATAATTTAACAATAAGGGAGATAAACACATCACAAGGTAAATGGTAAGGTACCAATAGTTCATATTACCAAAAATCGTGCATTTCTGTTAAATTTTAGTGGGTTAATTATGGTGATTTCAAAAAGTGTCTGATATTATGTCGGTTTACCTTACTACAATTATCACTTTCCCACCTTATCACTATGTTTTAATACTGAAACTTAGTGAATAATAATAATAATAACTGATAGCACATACATACTTAGAGCCAAGGTGGTCCAGTTGGTAGGACATCTAGTTGGCGCTGGACTGGCTACGCTTGTTTTTGCCTCACATGACACTTGTTACCGTACATGTCGGTACACTTTTGTTCCTATAAGACATTGCACAGAGCAGACAAGATATAAAGATGGACAAGTGATTTGAAGAACGTTGTAGCAGAATTACTGCTGTTATTAAAAATTAAAAAAGAAAAGTATGGACTAGAAATTGGTTCAAAAAAAAAAATTATGGTAATGAATGCGTACCAAACAAGCATTTTAATGAACTCGGGTATGCATGTTCATGCACGAGATTCACAGGATTAAAAAAAAAAAACAACATTTAATATACTTCAAAAACAGCCAACACTCTGAAACCACAGACAAAAAAAACTCTCCTTTGCAAACCCACACATTATCTTCACATGGCCAAACTTTGCTCTGATTGGCTGTTCCACGGAATCCAATTGAGGAAAGCCAGTAGCAATTAAAACATGACCTATTCCTCAAAACCAGCCAAGCAGCCAGCCATCACTTCTGGTCAGGTAGCCAGGTAACTGGATATCCTCGCGGAATTAGGCCTTAACTGACATCAGTTTCGTGTTTATTGTTTCAAGTCCTACAGTTTAAAGTGGGAACCGAACCACTACGTGCTCCTAGCAGATATCGATTCGGGGACATCTCGATTACAAGGCAATGCCATTACCACCATTAGTGAAGTCCTGACAGCCACCAGGAGAACAGGGTTCAATTCCCAGTGTGGGTCATTTCACATGGGAATTTTTCCAGCAATGTTCCTACACCTAGAGCATGGCGTTAATCAAATTACCTCCACAAACAGCTAAGACTGTGCCCCCCCCCCCCCCCAACCAAGGCCTTCATGGAATGTTACAATGTACAGGGTTAGTTTTATCTATACCTCCCATATACACTCAGGGAGAAAAGATCCAGAGAGGGACTTACCCTCCTCTTCAATTCAAACACTGACTTTATTTTAGATAAGATACAACTAGAGTAACATGTTACCAGGTTAATAATTCTTAATTGATATCCAAAAGAAAACAAATGTATCTGGGGAGAAAGGTAACAAATGCTTTATTCAAAGTATGCCCCATTGCTAGCTATACATTGTTCCCATCTGTCCGTCAAATTGTGGATGCCCTTCCAGAAAAATCATTCACATTTTGAGGTGATCCAGTCAGCAAGCCATTGTTCGACATCTTCGTAATTGTTGAAGTGTTGCTGGGAAAGTGAGTGAGACATTGATGAAAACAAGTGGTAGTCCGAAGGGGCTAAGTCTGGTGGGGCAAGAATTCCCAGCCTAGTGTAGAAATAGTGTCTCTGATGCCTTTCGCTGTGTGTGACGAGGCATTGTCGTGCTGCAAAATCACTTTTCCGTGTCTTGTCTCCCAATCTGAGCACTTTTCGATCAATGCATAGTTCAAATTGATGAGTTGTTTACGGTAGCGAACAGCATTCACTGTTTCACCTGGTTTCAGAAGCTCATGGTACACCACACAACTTTCTGATCCCACCAAATGCACAGCATTGTCTCCCTTCCGAAGCGATTCGGTTTTGAGGTCGATGTTGAAGGTTGTCCTGGGTCAACCCATGACTTTTTGCATTTTGGGTTATCGAAGTAGATCCATTTTTCGTCCCCAGTCACTATCCGATGCAAGAAAGACTTTCTTTCATGCTGAGAAAGCAACACTTCACACACCGTTTTTCGCTTTTCCATTTGTCTGTCGTTCAGATGATGTGGGACCCATTTTCCTGCCTTCTGGATCTTTCCCATGGCATGAAGACGATCAGATATGGTTTGGCGACCAACATTTAACTTCTCTGCCACTTGTTGTTGCGTTTGCATATTGTCTTCATCCAACAGCGCTTGCAATTCGGAGTCTTGGAATTTTTTTGGCTCGCCTGGGCGATCTTTGTCTTTCAAGTCGAAATCACCACTTTTCAATCGTCGAAACCAACGCACACACGCGTCTTGCGTTAGGACATTGTCACCGTACATTTCCACAAGGATACAATGGGTTTCAGTTGCGTTTTTCTTTTGATTGAACAATAAAAGCAGGACGTACTGCACATGCTCCTTATTTGGTTTCAAGGTCAACATGTTTCCCACACAAACCCGATCACTCTCACTCGGTTGCTCATCCACGGCATTTCACAGGTACTGTCCTGGCAACACACTGACATAACAGTTGAGACTGTGCACCAACCCTTGCTTCCAGCACCATCCAGCAACAAAATTAAGAATTATTAACCAGCACACCTGGTACAGTGGGATCCACTAGTATTGCTCGGCAAATTGTCCATGACTATTTTCATAATTTGTTTTCTTACATCTTATGTGTTTTAAGCAATGGATTTTTGTGTGTGCTGGTGCAGAAGTTGTCAACAGCTTGTATTGAGTTATCTTTTAATTCTTGAAGCTCTTATTGGGTCAAATAAAATGCACGAACATGGTGATAGACAATTTGCACGGCAATACTCATGGATCCCACTGTACAAGCATGAATTGCAAGCAGGATATTTTTGAAGACCACAAAAATTAACATTAATTTAATTACAATTAATTTATGATATTTTTAAACATAAAAATATACAGCAATAACATTTAAAACAAATCCATATATTTGAATTTCTCTTAGTAAACCAAAATTTTGTTAATTATTGTTGAATCAAGAAGCTCTGGCATGTACAGGATGACCGTTCAAAGATTATATGCTCTTTAAGTGCTCTAAAATAAATACAGTCGGGTACATGCAATGATAATTCGGATGAGTCTTGGGTGAATTTCTGCAGTGACGATTTGCAGTTTTGACGAGAAATGCAATGACAAAATGAAACATTGTTGTCTGCCATTTTGTTAGAGGAGTAATACTGGTCACTTGATGAAAGATACTGTTGTCTTACGACAGTCAAGGCTACACAACAGATGGGACAACTGCTGTTACAGATTTGCTTCCAAAAAAATACATGCTCATTACTTTTGGTACGAGCCTCGTATTTAGTGACAAAAAAGAAAGATTAGTGCAAAACAAATGGTTTGTATGAGCTAGGCAAGGTACGGTGAGCATAGGCTGTTGGCAATATTAAGAATACAGGAAAAAATAGCAACCTCTGCATATTTGAATCTCAGACACTTGAAGTAATGTGAGGACTTAACCGAACACACAGGCAAGACACTAAACAAGGAAATGGGTACATTTATTCTCAATACAAAATGTCAATCTCTTTACAAAAAATCAATGTTGAAAAAAATCACAATTTATTGAGTACAAAATTCAAAGCTTACAAATCAAATTCTACCAATGCCCACATTACTAGAGCACATAAATTGTAAAAAAAAATCCATATATTCTTCCATTACAACACCAAAAATAAAAGAATATTTTGACACAAAAAAGTAGCCTCAGTACCTGTATATGGCCAATGACAACATGGACTAGAAGCATTTTTAACCTGTAATTTTGTACTTGTAAATAACATTAATTACCTTTCAAATAAAATAAAGAAAAACTCTTTAAAAATCAGTCGGAAATTCCAGTATATTAAATGTTAAAAATGCTGCCAAAAATGATATGTATAATTACTGTAAAAGCTGAGTGTAACCTTTCTTAAATAACACTTCTCAACCTTGCGACTAGTTAAGAAATAGTACAAATATATTTTATCACTATTATTTGAGAAAGAAGTGCATGCTAATAATTCATAAACTGTCAGTAAGGTATTGTGTCTGTCAAACAGATTATTTGATCAACGATACAGTTTTTTTTTCTAGACTGAAAATTTAAATACAACATAAAAAACACAAGTAAACAATAAGAAAACTAAAATTTACAAAAGTTTTGGTCCACAAACAATTCATTTGCATGTATATAACTGATATTAAAATTATGAAACCACTCAACACACATTACATAAAATGTGTAAAGTGTCTTGCATAAAAAACAAAGACGATACTGAAAAAAACACAGTAATAGTAAAATAAAAAGAACAATAAAATAAGAAAAATGTAGTCTTGGTGTTTTTCAGGAAAATTATTATTTCACTATAGATTTGTTCATCATTGCATGTAATATTCACTTGAGGACATAGCCAGGTTTTCCTTTTGGGTACCAAAATAACAATCTGGAAAATATCCATATGAATTGGGATTATTTATAAATTCTACTTTTGCCAGAATGTTTCATCTTCATGAAGTTTTTCACAGAATATGCATGAAATGTGAAATTAGTGAGAAAGACTCAAAATCACATAAAATACTAAATTCACATTATTTCGTTATGAAAAACAAAAGCAATTTTGATAATAATTAAAATAATTATTATATAATAATAAATGTTATAATGGTTGTGCAAATTGAGGTACCACATGGCACATGCTAGGACACATGTGGTTTCAGGGCAACCTATGGAGAATAATGCGATTATATAAATTCAGAATTTCAAAATCTATGAAGAAAACTTCTACTTTTGTTTCCATAAAAATTACATTGTAGGGCAGTGTAATTTTCCAAAATTTCAGTGAGCTCATGCCTGACTATGCAACATTCCCTCAGGTACTGTGAAGGCTTGATAATTTTCGTACCATTGCTTTGAAAACATGTATAGAAAGTTTAACAAGCTGTAATCATTTGCTATAAAACAAGCTGTAATCAATTGCTATAAAAGATTTTAACTCTATCTAAGAAAGATGGTATTCGTAGGATTCTTTTTCATAATGTGTAACTTATACCTTGTGAAAATATATTTCAGAAAACATGCCGCTTACCCTTTGCCTGTGTGTCTTGCAAATCGCAATTAATTTTCTAAAAAAAAAAAAGAAGTCCACAACAGGCTCTATCATCTTCTGACAGTGTGAACTGTAATGTAATGTTGCCTTTCCAATATCACAATTATAACACAAAACATTGGATATATAAACAAGAATATACCAACGTAATATGACCGAATATCTCCTCATGGCACTTAAGCCCAGAAGTGGCCAGTCTTCCTTGATGAAACTATCCTGTAATGTGGAGATTTTTAAAATTTATTTGATTTACTATTACATTTTTTCTATTATTAAGAACTCCATTACATCACATTACTCAATGATCCATAAATGGTATTGGATTTGTGAATGAGATTTTAAGCTCCTTCTTCAAATTTGAAGATCAATATTTTCTTGAAACAAGGCTCCTTATTTTTAACCCATCTTATTGGTGAGAATGCCATTGCAATGTAATTGCTAGAATTGAATGTAGATTACATTATTAACCATTGATTTAAATTCCCCCTCACAACTTTTTTTAAGCTATCATTACTTCATCCTTAACTCTGCAGTGCAAATAACACTTTGAGGGGCACGGTTTGCCAACAAGCTTTCATTGTGTAACATTTGTTTAGTTGTTTTCTGGCTTTTGAGACCATATCTCCTCCCCCCTTCAAATTGCCCGAATACTTCTCGAATCGAAAATTGTGTATCTGAATTTTTCTTTAATTTGCTTTCCTCCCTCTTTATGCAAATTGTATGATGAGATGACATATGTGTAGGGGTATTTAGAAAGAAATATCCATGTCCAGGCTTGGACTAGAACCAACAGCTGAATGGGAGATTTGACTGAAGTGACACGTGATACACGCTGCTAGGGGATAAACCAAATAGCAGAAATGTTTCACACTGTAGTGGCATACCAGGCTGCACAAGCCTGCATTGGATTGGTGAAATCCTCAAGCGACACATGTTGCCTGTTGCTTTTGGTGTGAAAGTCTCCCTTAGTGGCGACATATTATGTCACCCACTCAATTCGATTGGTCACTGAGGTAGCATCAAAATTTGTGTATAAACCCTTGATAGATGTATATTTTTTCTTGTATGTACGCATTGCCTGCATTGTAGAATTATTTCTCTTGTGTTGTTAAAAGCATAAAAAAAAACAAAAAAAAAAACTTTAACCAGTTTTCAAACCAGATAACAGATCAAACTAAAAATAAATGTCTGAGGAGAGAGAGTGCTTGTAACAACTGTAGACTACAAGAGAAATAAACCCTCGAGATTGACAAAGATCAACAAACATAAATTTTATATTCAAATATTCACAGACAATCAGCACAGTTCCATGTTATTAACATACCTGAACAGATGAATTATAAAGAATATAATTACTGAATATTGGACAAACCTCGCAGAACATTTACACCAATATAAAAGACAGTCTTAAGTATGTGGTAACTTGACTCATTGCTATCAACTTGTTGAAAAATACACTGTGTTTATGCAGACTGCACTGTTCTAAGGCTGAGATTTATGGGCTAGTGCCAGAGTGGCTACTTTAGCAATAAAACAAAATTTGAATTTTTGTGGATACATTTTCAAAATTTCTACACTAAACAAGGTTAGGAACAATCACTTCTATTTTGAGTTTCGAGTTTTTGTTTTAAGTTCACTTTATGCCCAGAAAATCTATTTGGGACCGGACCTTCAGCCTGAAGTGCAACCGAACAACTGGGTATTGAACCCAGGACCCTTTGATCGTCAGGCAACGGTTTTACCGTTATGCCATCGAGGAGGCCCAATCACTTCTATGGAGGCTGAATTTGACGTTACAACACACTAGCAATAGCACGTAATGCCATTTTCTGTTTGTGAAACCTCAATCTTGAAAATAGCAAAATGTGTAAGTTAAAATAAAATTAAAAAAACAGGTGGTAAGGACAAATATGTCTTGTCAACTCATTTTGTGGATAAACACACATTTCATTGTATCACAAGAAACTGCCTTGTCTTGTACTGGAAAATATATTTTGTATACTTCCTTGGGTGTCTAAAAAATGACATTACCATTACTTTGTTTCCAAAAGTAACGTATTACCATTATTTGTCATACAATAAGGACATCTAACTGGTTACTAGGGCTGAGCCAATACCGATGCTGATGTATTTGAATTGGTATTGGAAATAATTAGTTGGAATCAATCATTATTATCCACCTATACTTTTCTGGAGTTGTTTTGTGGTCCACAAAAATGACATGAATCACTTTCGCGGGTCTAAATATTCTGGTAAATTATGCATGAATTTCTGTATTTTTTCTAACACTATTGTGGAGAAATGGCTTTTGTGATTAAATGCAAAACTCTGGTAGCTTGATATGGTATAATTCCACAGAAAATATTTACACCGATGAGCCATTACATTATGACCACCCTGACTCGGGAACATTTAGCATGCTTGGAGCACGAAGAGTAACATGTGTCACGATAGCAGCATAGTATATATTGAGCAGGTCTACAGGCTCACTGTTAGTAGTGTCTCTGGCATCAGAATGGGAAAAGCGGCCGATCTCTCACAGTTTGAAAGAGGTCAAATTGTGATGGCACGATGCCTTGTTACCAGCATCTCCGAAACGGCACGGCTTGTTGGCTGCTCTCGTGCTGCTGTTGTGAGCACGTATCGAAAGTGGTACAACGATGGGCAAACAACGACACGTCCTTCAGCCGAGCCATATGCCGACAGTGGCTCATTCATGACAGAGGCCAGCGGAGACTGTCGCGCATCGTTCGGAGCGACCACAGGGCCACAGTGTGAGAAATCGGCCACAGGTACAACAGTGGTGTCCAGGAAAATGTTCCAGAAGACGGGGGTTTTGTGCTGTTTTTCGGAAAGTCATAGAAAATATGTTGTTAAGTGTGTTATTATTTAGCATTTTCTTTTCTGAGATCTACATGTCCTCTTTCAACAATTACCACATTTATGATCTTTTCAGTAACAATTTTCGGAATGTAAAAAAAATATAACATTGAATAAAAGTTCTGAAAACATATAGTGATTGATAATTAATTAATGAAAATAATAATTATATATATTATATATTTCTATTATAATTTCTATTCCATTCTATTATAATTGAAATCATCACTAACTGCTAATTCGAAGCAGAATTCTGATAAAATATATCCACAATGTGCATATAAATTATTCAATGCTTTTCTCAAGGGTATAAACAAAAGTGCCTTTAAACTGGACACGAGTACAAGTAAAATTCAGCAGCAAAGAAAATGCAACATCTAAGAGTTGGAATTTGAAAGAGGTGGATACAACACACACATACTAGAGATGCGCTGCAATTATAGCCCATCGTTCATGTCACCCATCTTATTGGACCAGGATGGCCTATGCCCGTTCCAATTTCAAAGTATGGACATCGGTATTGGTGGGAATTTGTATGAGTATCGGAACTGGTATTGGATCAACATGATATTGGCTCAGCTTTTCTGCTTACAGAAGTATCAAATCTGTTCTATTTAGTGCATGTTTTCCCAGTGTACCTTTACAATGATAAATTTACAACAAACAACACAACACAGCATGTTTTGCTCTGCAAAATAAATCCTCCAGTTGCATTTATGAAAGTGATGTAAACACAACACAAGGTAATGAAGTGGAATTACAATTACTCATGTAATTTTGGCAATGCCTTACTAAGGCAAGTACAGAAAAAGAGAAATACATTATTAACATAAGCACTGAAAAAGTAACATATAAATTGTGTTACATTACGCCCAACTTCTGACTATTTGAAATGATAAACTGCACACTTGTTCTTCTTGCAAATAGTGATGTTGAAAAAAACATCTCGGTTGTAAAATCTGATTGAGTTGGAATTAAAAATCCAAGATGACTGCTCTGGCAACTATGAGGACAGATATTTTGTCACCAATAAACAACCAACTATGCTGGATTTGATTTAGTTTGACATATTGGGCACTTCTGATGATTCAAATGAAAAACTTATGATACATCACCATTTGCAATAACAGGAAATGTCCTGATTATGATTTTACTTCATAAATAAAATAAGGTTTATGAAAGGTACATTGTAACATATGCAATTTGGAATATCACAGTGGTTTCTCAAAAGGAGAGTAATTCGAGAAATTTTTGATAACTATTTGCTGTTGCAGGTCAAGAGTCCAGTGTCGCTTTAACATTAATGTGTTGTTAACATACAAATACATTCACAATAATCAACATGGCATAGCAAAAGAAACTGTGTAAATAGAAAAGTAAAATATATTGCAAAAGAATGATCCCACTATGTTGATTACGACCAGATAATTTTACTGAAAACAAGGAGAAAAAGTATCCTCGTAGTACTTACAAATTAGTATTTAATATTTTACCAATAATTCAGTTAAAATTTTAAATTTATTTATACTCAAGGCAATTTATTTAATTTCTTCCTTCAGTACCCCTATTTACAATTAATTTTAAAAAGAAAAACAAAGCTTGCCACACATACAGCTTTACGAACATAATTCATTAAACACAATATTAAGTAAAGTATCTCAGCACAAATCTTTCTCTCTCTCTCACGTAAGTATCAGCTGCACTACATATATCAAACTGACCCAAGTAATACTGGCCAAGCTGCCCCCTAAAAAAGCCTGCCTTGAAATTGGATATGCCAAAAGACTAGGAATGATATGCGTTCAACACAAAATAAGATATGTTAAAAGAGTGAAATTATAACACCACAGCAAAACGAACAGTACAAAATGAAGAGTTATTCTTTCAGTGTGCTGCCTCTGTACAATAATTCTTCATACATTCTCCCCATTCTTTTGTTTAGCATAGGTAGATTTTCAGCATCTAACGTATCTGTCATATAGGTGATTTTGAGCACACGTGAGACGTAGAGTTTTTCTTGAGGTAAGTTGACTGTCCATGCAATGACTCTTATATTACGCTCTCTCCATGGCCGAATCCATTCTCTGGATATATATAAACATACAATTAATAACTTCATATTTAATGCCTACATCACTATGTAAATGAATAGCACATATATTACACTAAAATAACCACTCTTAGTGAAATCATTAAATAAGGCTATGATGATATGTATCAAATAATGTGTACAAGTACACTTTCCACAATTTCTGTGCTTTTCAGTTTCATTATTGTCAATACGGTATAATTGTTTCTTACACCAAGGAAAGGAATTTGCTAGTAAAATATTACAATTTATGTACAGCAATGGAGTAAATTGTGTTGGCAGCAAGGTGCGAAATCATTTCAGACTTGTGGGGGGGAGAAATATATTAATCTACAAACCCCCTCTCATTCCCCCCACATACAATATACATATTTATAATGTTATTAAAAGTACAAATAAATTACTAAATTAAAAATATATTATTATTATTATGAATTACACAAAAATGTCACTTTTATATATATCAGATATTATAAAGTAGCAAACTACTTCCTTTACTAACTGGTTAAAGATGTTAATAAATTATGAAATAGTTGAATGTTTTATTATGTGTATTTTTTTATTTAGTTTTTTGCTTTATGTTAATATAAATTAGATTTCATAGTTATTATTGTTTTGCATTCTTGTTTTACTTCTATTGTGCATATAGATGTAATTTGTTAATGATCTTTTGAGAGAGAAAAAGCACTGAACCCTCAAAACTACACTAATTTGTGTATGTTTTCGATATTATTCTTAGTACAGTATATTTGAAATTAAAAATAATTGCTTATCTTTTGTTTGTTGTAAAAAAACTCTCCCCCCTGAAAATGTTTGGTGGGGGATTTTTGAGGTCTAGATTGTTGGTGGGGGAATCCCGCCACCCCCAGGATTTCGCACCCTGGTTGGCAGCTCTGTTAGTTATATATGGCAGGACAGTATTTACACCATGTTGTGATCATCAGGACCATCATTTGAAGTGCACACATATTCCTCATATTGCCGGCTGAATACTGTTTTGTCATATCTTGACTTTTCGTCAGAAATGAGTTGACGTTATTGTGTTCTGTACATGTTAATGTTCACTCTTCCAAAGCGACGCATCTGTATGTCAAGTGGTGTGAATCATCATGCGGAAATCATGTAGTGTATTCAAAATTTACACACGTCCACCTACAATCAGCTCTCCTGAAGGGTTAGTGCAGATGGACACACGACAACATAGTATTCAACTCTTAGTTTGGAATGTGTAGGTGTGCGTACACACCCACAAACAGATATAATAAAAATAATGTTATACATTTACCACATGTACCACACTGTCCCCATGCGGTCTAAGGTGCAAGGTTTGAGCTCCAGTTACTGGACACGTGCAGGTTCAAGTCTCCTGGGGGAAGCGTAACAAGTTTACTCCTCAGATTTCAGTCTGCGTATGGGACCGGTGGCCGCCCACCATCGTGAGGAAATTGGGGTGTTCTGAATGGAAAGCTACAAAAACGACTGGGGGTTCATGTTGCTGACCTCATGTCACCCCGTAGGTCAGTCTTAGCTGTCAAGGGCTCTTACATCCGTTGGGGGAGGGGGGGAGAGATGTTCACCTAAAGCAGTTCTTAATCCCATGTAGAAGATACAAAACTTCGAGGGAGAAAAATACACATTTCCACCGATAACCTTCTCATCCTTTTTATCAGTCAACTTGATAGTAGAGTAAATGGCATAAATCTCTTAATTGAAGGGTCAGGGGAAAAAAAAAACAACAGTTAAGTCAATTTCTTGCCTTAAGTGAGAGATAGTGGTGTCATGTTGATGCTGTGCCTACCTCTAACACATGCTTTCTTTCATTTCATACATTTGACACTTCCATAAATGAAAGCATATGTTTTTCTACCTTATCATTTACATGTTGAATAACGTGTTGCATTTTTTTTTGTTTGACGAGCAGTGACTCAACTGGCCTTTTCCCCTGACACTTTAATTGAACCCTGCTTCCTTTCCTTTCATTCATTGTGATATGCTTCTTTATATCAGTACTTCATTTTGGGTAAGGTTTCTCAACATAGAGTCCAGCGCAGATATTTCTGCCGAGCGATGCGCGACAGAACTAAAGAAGCAGTGTTGCTACTGGAGCAGATAGAAAAATTGCTGCAGTTCGCCGATGCACAGCTGTTACGTACAACAAGGAAATTAGAGAATTTAGGTCTATCTAAAGTTGAGTTTTAAACACCATGCATTATACCAGGACTAGGATTAATATGTACTAACAAGTGGCTTTGTATGTAGCTACATACATATGGACTAAAAGTTCGCAAAATATGAACTAACACATACGTAAAATTACCAAAAATGCCGCAAAGAAGACTTCTTCACACGATTCCTTATTTGAGTGATTTCAAACAAAATAAAAAAATATTATTTTTCATTGCATTAATGCTATGGTGGCGTTCTAGCTGTTCACTCCCAAAACCCGTATACACTGGTACGGAACTGCAACGGCAGATAACAACATGCCAATGTGTTAAACCGCGACAATTGGACCACAACACTCCTCCTCAAGCAGTATTATTATTTCCTCTCTGTGATCGGCGAAAGTCGGTTGCCTTTGTTCTACATTTACAAACGATGCCGGTTTCCACAACAATATCAAGTACATATACTGCCACTAGACGATAAGCTGCGCGGCTTTTTCTTTTGCTATGAACCAGGGCTGGCGCTAGTCATTTTGCCTCCCTGGGCGGAGGCGGCAGATGCCCCTCCATTTCGACCGCCCCCCCTTGCCATTACGCAGCAACGAGAAATTGAAAATCAATATATTTCTAAGTAAAACATCAAAATATAAAATAAATAATGAGACTTCTTATGCTATTTCAATACTATTAAGCGCAAAAGAATATCTCGCTCGACCACAGTTTTCAATAGACTTATTTTTTTCTTCTCTTCAAATTTTGCCGCCCTGGCCAGTGGCACGGTTCGCCCTCCCCTTCCGCCGGCCCTGCTATGAACTTGGTCACCCATCAAAGCATGGTAATTTTAACACAGAAAACAATATGCATCGCATTAAGCAGCAAAAATGACAGCCTCCTCTTCCTTCACCTAAATCCCATCTTTCGCAGCAAACGTCGCAAACTCTCTTGACTTCCCGCAAAATGTATGTCCGCCTGTAATTTGACATGCAATTTTTTCAATGTCGGCACTTCATTTTCACGCAGAGCGTAGTCGTATATGCGCCTACGGATAACGTTTTCATCGAAAGCGTGCACTGACGATTTGGTCGCTGGTCTTTGTCGTTCTTTCCTGGGAGTGTGGAATGATGTGTAGGGGCCTTCTGACATCTCAAGAGATTGTCTTTCGTTCATGATAGCCCTGATTGTTCGTTCAGGAACTCCAGTCGCAGCCGCTGCTCTCTTGCCAAAATGCTGTATTGGGATGCTAACACCTTCACTGGCTTCCTCCTTCATGAACTCGTGCACGTTGCTTAGAATTTCCCAAGCTTGGCTATGTAAGGTTTTTTATTTCAACTTTGACAGAACTGGAGGCATTATGGAATTTAACCTTCATTAACAAACACACACTTTCACATACACACACAATACACGCACACAACGTCAAACCGGTAAAATACTTAGTATGAAATAAAAATATGGTGCTTCCAATCCAACAAAACTCACCGTCATTTTACCTGCCTTTCCCCTTCCGTGACAGAAATAGTGCTTCATTATTACAGTTGGCAACACTAGTTACTAGCTAGCCAATGAACATGCACTGCATAAAAGAAGCAACCACTACGCCGTGCTATATTGCCACATTACCTTCCCTGACGAACGATGTGAACCGCGAGCTGGAGCGCTATTCGATTGTTTTCAATGATGTTTGCTCGAGTGCGTCCAGGAATTGAATGACAATATGGCAACATTAGCGAAGGTTTTCGAGCAGGGTAGAACACGTGATACTAAGAGAGAGGGAGACGAAACGAAAATTGGTATCTACGCAACGGCAAATTTATGTGTGTTGTACTCTACTTGAGATTTCTATTTATCCAAAGCTTTACTTCAAAAATGATGGAAAAGAGAACCTGAAATTTTAGCAACAATGGTGCTCTCCACTTTTAACCACCAGCCTGCAAACACTCACTGCATATATACTAGGATGCAGAGGGCTCCTATGCCATCTTGAAGTTTGAGGAGCTGTGCATGATTGCACGTAAAGATGATTTTGGCTTTAGCAACAAGGCAAACAACAACACTCAATGCTCGATAAGTAATTTGCTTCTCTCTCCCTACATGATGCAACTGTTATTTACTATATATCAGGCAACTTAAGATTAATTATGTCCATGTAAAGTACAGAAATAAGGGGAGTTTGCACAACTTTGCCATCTAAGCAGCATCTCTTAGTGATTCCAAAGTGCTTTATTTGATGTCCTAATCCCTACTCCTGTCTTCACTAATTCGAAGTCAAAAATGAGGCACGCATAAATAGGGAATGAGGAAGACAGTTTGAGAACTTGAAGTTACAGATACTGTAATTATTCAAAAATAAATTGTTATATTATCTATGATTATAAGAGTTACCATTTTCTACATGTTAGGAAAGTGTAGAAGTGAAGTAGAGCTGTTTGTAAGTGCAACTGTACACAATATAATGTGATTTTTATAAAGGAAAAACTATCCCTTGTACATTGCTATATGCCGTGGAAGCACGTGGGAGATGTCGAGGCAAGATCCCACACATACATGACTGCGACTATTTGTGGAAGTGATGTGATCAGAACCATGTTCCAACCACCTTATCTCACCAGAGTTGACCCCAGATTCTCATTTTATTAGAGGCTAGGTGAACCCCACAGCCTATCCATGCAGAGACATGTTTGGAAATATTCTCACCTGGGATTGACACCCTGGGAACCGAACATATGTCTCACATACGGCACACCGACTGGACCTACATTGCTCTACATAATTTGATTTACAGCAACCCAGAAATAAGAACACATTTAATAATACTATAGTATATTATATTAAAGCAATATGCAGGGGATGGACAAAAATATGGAAACACCACAACAACAGAACGGGTGATATCGACACAATTTTTCCACTTGAAATCGGACAAGTGCGACATTCTTGTGTTTTCTGCAGTGAGATAGAACCCTGTCAGACTGGTAGGAGTCGACAGTTGCGATGTAGATAGCGTGGAGTGTAGTTGATACTGAATCATGTCCGAGCTGACAGTGTTTCAAAGAGGGCAAATTATTGGTGCCCGCCTTGCAGATGCCTCTGTTGCCAAAGTAGCCATGTTATTTGGCGTAGCGAGAGGGACTCTATCCAAGATCATGATGACATAATAATGTGTCTGGAAAGGCATCATCAGATAAACACCTGCATGGACGAAAATGTACACTGCATGACACGAGACAGACAGACACTGAGAAGGATTTTGACCATGTTTTGCATGAAGAATGGTGCAAGATCCCATTATCCACCATCCAGGACTTGTATTTGTCCATTCCTCGGAGATTGCAGGCCGTTTTGGAAGCTAAAGGTGGTCCTGCACCTTATAGCTACAGTATTCCAGCTTTTCTTCACAGGTGTTTTCATATTTTTGTCCATCCCCTGTATATCTCGCACACAGATATAAAGATGCACGAATATTCACATGGGAAAAGCAATGAATCAGTATGCTTTTATGTTAATAAAAAAACAGAACCAAGACGGAACTTTAGACACAATCTACGAGGGTCATGCAGAAAAAAGTAAGCTTTTGGTGTAAAACACAAGCAACAAATGATGTGTGCAAAAATTTATGGTCCAGAAATACATACCTTACTCTACCTTTCCACATATTCGCCATACTCATTCCAGCACTTATCATATTGTGATACTGTAATTGTACTCGGTTGCCGCCAATGTATTCAACCATGTAGTGACAGCATCTTTGAGTTCACCAGCCGTGGCAAAGTGCTTTCCGGAAAAAAGGAACATTTGACTGTAGCACACAGAACGTTCTACCTATGCTCCCTCAGTTCGAGCCAAGCAGCGAGATGGCGCAGACCTATACTTGTACGGTATCGAGCTGCGAGCCCTGAACATGTGACAAAATTGAGAATCCTACCAAGTGGGATAAGGGTTCTGAATGCGAGAAAAGTTCCTGCCAGTGAAATTCATAAGCAAATAATGGAAGTGTAGGGTAATGATGTGATGAATACCACTTTGCCACGGCTGATGAATCAAAGATGCTGTCACTACATGGTTGAATACATTGGTGACAACCAAGTACAATGACGGTATCTTCAAACTGGTATCATGCTATGATAAGTGCGTGAATGGGTATGGTGAATATGTGGAAGAGTGGAGTAAGGTATGTAGTCTCTGTACCATACATTTTTTACACATATCATTTGTCGTTTGTATTTTTCACCAAAACGTTCCATTCTCTCTGGATGATCCTCATACTTCACTCTCTCTAAGCACTAGTATACGAATGCTCAATATTGCACTAACTGAATTTAAGGTGGATTCTTCTAAACATTAACAAGCAACTAGTGTTGCTCATGAGATTGACATTTCCTAAGATGGGGCAAACCAAAATCTCATCTCGTGGGCAACACTACAAGCAACTATACTTACGGTGAGAGAACATCCTTGTGAACAAGTATGGCTGACAATCCAAGCACATAGGGAAGGACGTTGTGTATGGCCCATTCCAGCACAATATCCCCAGCACATGCAACTATGTGTGTCAGCTGCGAGTTGTAACGTTTTCGCAGTTCAAATGCACTTGCAGAGTATGTCTCAGAGCTAAGATAGTATGGCCGCCATGCCATTGAACACACGATTTTTCGATTGGCTCTTCGGACCTGCAAAGAAATCAACAATCAATTTGATTTTAAATACATACTGTGTATAGTACAGGGTGTCCGAGAAGTCCCCGTACCCTAGGTTTGAGTATCACAGAGAACAATGTCAGTGTAATTTTAGTTGTGGTACTGCTTTCAAGGTCGCGTGGAGCATTTCAGTTGTGAAGCAATGGCTGATGTGAGTGGTTGCAGTAACACAGTTGAGGAACGATTAGTGGCATGTGTGTGGGTGCACGAACGAGAGCACACAGGGCAAACAATGACACAAGCATAACGAAGCTGTAAGCCTGTACATTTTCAAGAAGCTTCAACCTGACCAGCTACTTGCTCCTCTTAGGTATTCCAAATATGCTAAGTCAAGTGGTAAGCAGACTTCCTGAAGTATTGGTGTAACCAGACACGTATCCATAAATTATTTTCGGGGGGTACACTTTTTTTTACAGGGGTATAGATATAACCTCGCAAGGTTTAAGGTCGATTATTATTTTCGGGGGCTACCCTTTTTTTACAGGGGTATAGATATAACCTCGCAAGGTTTAAGGTCGATGGTGGCGATTCAGTCCCAAAATGGTGTGGGGGAGGGGGCACGAAAAGTTTACTTTCTCTTGGCAGACAAAGGTTAGCATTAAAAAGCCATAGTGCGGGGCCAAAAATGGGGAGCAACTGTCTCCTAAATCTGACACTGAGCTGCGTTTTTATTATTATTATTTTAATTATATTTGATTTCGGGACATGTATTATCACTCGACTCCTCTGTTGCAATGTACGAATGTTGTGTTTGTGCAGAAACGATCTCAGTATGTGCATATGTGTCCGTTTCACGAAGCTGTTATGCAATGGACAATCCATTCGAATGTGTTCAACCGAGTTTTGGATATGATCCTTTATGGTGTTGTCGCCTGCCTTCGAAACGTAACCTTAACAAAATTCTAATTTTCCATCCTTGTGACTTGGATCTTCAAGATTTAAGAAGAATTCAGACCGAAGGCACACGTCGTTTGCAATGACTCAATGAACAGAAACTTTTCACACCGTAGCGGCACGACAGGCTGCACAAGCATGTGTTCGACTTGTGAAATCCTCAAACGACACGCATAGCTGTAGCTTCAGTGTGAAACCTTCCTCGGTGGGTCAATCTCATTGTCGCCTTGAAACGGCAGCTCGTGTTGACCACAGAAGAAAAATATCTCCTCAACCGGTGGGAATGTCCCTTGCTTTATTCTATCTCCTTTTTCTGGGATTGTTAATTAAACAGGCAACATCTTACAGTTGGGCATACACATCAGACGTGCTATGCAGAAATTTTAGCGGAAAATGCAGACTCCACCAGGCATACCGTGCCATTGCTCTACAGCGACAGCAAAATATCAAACGAAGCCAAGGATGACTCGGTAGCTCACTTGGTAGAACAAAGAATGGCATGGTATATGCCAGAGACCCTGGTTTTGATTGACTGATTTAGTTTATTTTACTTCGCGTTTTGTGCCTCTTGGCTAATTTGCGAAGATGGGGATGAGTGATGAAATTGATGAATGGACATTCACAAACAACCAAGCCCGAGCGGGAGTCGAACCCGGGACTCTTGGCGTCGCAGGGAGAGACTGGTTTTGGGGTCATGTTCGAGCTAGCTTTTTCAGCTAAAATTTCCACATATGCAACTTCTTCTTGCTTTCTCTTCTCGACATTTATAAAATTTTCGGCCTTCATGCCTGCCCCTTTGTGGTAGTTAGTGATTGAGTGTGTTTGCAAAACAATTGACTTAAAAGTAATTTTTAACCCACGAAACTCTCGGACTGCATACACGAAACTTGGTCCAGTCACTAATAAATCGTAGGGCCTCCCCGATGGCGCAGTGGTAGCGTCGTCGCCTTGTAATCAAGGGGTCCTGGGTTCGATACCCGGTGGAGGCACAAGTGGTTCGGATCCCACTTTAAACTGTAGGTCCAGTCCCGATTAGCCTTACTGTGCATAAAGTGGACTTAAAACAACAAATCAACAACTAATAAATCGTCACTCAAAACTTAGATTTTCAGTCGATCTGTACAGCTTATTTCTTTTTTTAAGAAATGATGCTCCAATGCCCATTACTGCTGAAATATTCACTTTAGAGACCTTCAATCTCTTCGGCTCATGACCCGAAACTGGCACTACACTGAGGCTCCTCTGTCGGCAATGTATTCAGCTTTAGACCCGAACTGGTACTAGTAGTAGACTTCAGTACTTTCCAGGAAAATGTGTCACTAGTCCTCTCCCCCTCCCCCCGAATCACTACATCTTAAAAAACTGTCAATGGACACTGTAAAAAAGTAAAAAGTAAAGTTGGTCCCCTGTGCTTAGCACCACGCCATGAAGGCGTATAGGGGGTGTGGGGGTAACGCCCCACACTTTCTTGATCCGGTCGTGAGTGGGGGTGATGTGATCAGCATCACGCCCCTGACCGCCTTTACCCCCCAGGGTTTCCCCCAGGTACCCATGTTATTCGACGCTGGGTGGGCGCCGGGGCCGCTTTCACCGTTAGAAAAGTTCCCGGATTTGAACCGGCCGGGGATCGAACCCGGGACCTTGAGCATGGTAGTCAGACGCGTTACCGACTGAGCCACCGCGGCCTTCAATGGACACTGACTGATCACTAATCGACTGTCACACTTACTCCTGAAGTTTTATTGAATGATTCTGTTGAACAGACCAACCGTGAAATTGAATCCGCGTATTTATATCCACATTATATTCTGGAATATTCCGCACATAAAATGATTTGTTAATACTACCACTAGTTCGACTCCACCTATATTCAAGAACGTTCCCTCTCGAGGTTTTCAGAGAATTAGTAATCCAACGAATCGCCTGACTCATGGCGCTTCAACAGTGCTTTGTTGTTCAACTTCCAAAGGCTGACAAATCTTTAAATGATGCTCAAGTTCGTTGCGACAACACCGAAAAAGCAAGAAATGTTTACATACAATATTATCAATAAGAGGGTTCTAGAACATTCTCCGCCTTTCTTCGATAATTATATCTCTCCTTAAATTATAATCACAATATTTTATTTCATACACACAAGCCAAAAACATCATTTTATTTAGTGTAAACGGAAACATTTCGGAGGCCTGAGCCCTCCCTCTGGATATGTGCCTGGGTGTATTTCACAGGTAAACAGGCAGTAATCTGTTAGCATAATAGGAAGCAATAAACTTGACGAATCGGCATGGCGTAAGTCTCCATGCGACTCTTTGGTTTTTCTCGAACAGACTGAATCTGCCTGACTTAGGCTGAAAACCAACCAGAAGCCTGCCGAAACTTAGTACAGACTTACGCTTCTTTCTTTGATTTGGGAATCAGAGTACAAGTATTAGACTGGTAATTATCCTAATTTGCCATGTATGATTCAGGTTCGAAGGTTTTAAAATCCAAGTGTTAACTGTTTGCCATTTCCAGTTCTTTTCTAGTGTATCTTCTTACAGTAGTACCTCTTGGGCCGTTACCATCAGGCCAGCTTGCTAGCGAGTAAGACTCTCCTCTGAGGATGGAGATTTTATTGTACATCACCCCAGGAGTGGGTGGTTCGATCCCTCATTCGAAAGAATAATACGTGAAAATGTACAGACTTACAGCTTCGTTACGCAGGTATTGATTGTGTTTAGAGATCGCTTTGGCAAGGATCCACCTCGTAAAACAACCCTGCTTCAGGATGTGTCAAAGACAGGCCGCGTAGCGGACGTAAGAACATGCGTGAGGAAACATGTGCCGTCGCTATGTCAACTGCGATGTCTCCAACTAAATCGATTCGGAAAAAAGCAGCTGAACTGAATATACCGCGTCCAACAACGCATGACCACATTAAAAAGATTTGCAATAGAATAAAAAGATATCAGAATCACATTTGGTGAAAGTACATTAATCTCGTAATCATTTATTGGTTTATTTAGGCTCTAAGAAAGGAAAATGAAGGATACAGAATGTATGTACCCATACGAAAGGAAATGTGATATGTAAACTATTACATAACAGTTGGGCTGAAAAGTTCGTAGGCTGACTCATAGATGGCGTTACTAGAATTAAATCCATGTGATTTTTACTTAGTACTAACCTTCAAAAGATACGTGTATAAATTTCACAGCTGCCGGATAATTAGTTCGTGAGATATAGCATTGTGAGTGAAGCAGCTTTTGTTATTGTGAAAAAATGGATAAAAAAGAATTTCGTGTGTTAATAAAGCATTGCTTTTTGGCGAAAAAAAATACTGTTGAAGCCAAGGCTTGGCTTGATAAACATTATTCGGACTCTGCACCAGGAAAATCAACCGTTGAGAAGTGGTTTGCTAAATTTAAACGAGGCGAAATGAGCATCGAAGACGATGCACGCAGTGGACGCCCCAAAGAGGCTGTTACCGACGAAAACATAAAAAAAGTCCACAAAATAATTTTAAATGATCGTAAGTAAAGTGAAGTTGATCGAGATAGCTGAGATTATTACATAGCGTTGTTGGAACGTTTAAAGGATGAAATCACGAAAAAACGGCCCCATTTGAAGAAGAAGAAAGTGCTGTTTCATCAAGACAATGCACCGTGTCACAAATCAATGAAAACGATGGCAAAATTATATGAATTAGACTACGAATTGCTTCCCCATCCACCATATTCTCCAGTTCTGGCCCCCAGTGACTTTTTCCTGTTTGCAGACCTTAAAAGAATGCTCGCTGGAAAGAAATTTAGCACTGATGAAGAGGTAATCGCCGAAACTGAGGCCTATTTTGAGGCTAAAGAGAAATCGTACTATAAAAATGGCATCGAAAAATTGTATGACCGCTATAATCGTTGTATCGCCCTCGAAGGCAACTATATTGAATAATAAAATCGAATTTTGTCAAAAAAATATTTTTTACTATGTTAGCCTACGAACTTTTCAGCCCAACTGTTATTACCACCAAGTGGACCACCGCTGCTCCAGAAATTACAATTGTTTGAAACATCCCTGTGTACAGAATGAGTACATTTTGAATCAGGGTGTAAATAGCACATATCACAATAAAACTAGTATGATGTACTTAGTTACTTGCTCTGACTGTCCTCAAAATGTTTTCCTGTAAGAGAAGTTGTGATATTTCCTCTCGGTACAGTGAGATGCACAAGTATTTTATTTTTGTTATTTAGCGACTCCTTTCTGCACTTTTTGGCTAATCGCGACGAAGAGGATGAGTCATGATGAAATTGATGAAGGACACTCACAAAGAACAACCATGCCTATGCTGGGATTCGAAGGACAAGATGCTCCGGAAATTGTCAATGACTAATTAATTTTACTTTTGCTTGTTTGATTGATTTATTAAATTGATTTTTCTTTGCTTTCTGCCACTTTTGGCTAATCGCGGAGATGATGATGATATGATGAAGGGACACTCACAAATAACACATATGCCCAGTCTGGGATTCGAACCCGATACCCCTGGCGTTGTAGACACTCCGCAAAGGAAGTCAGATATTTTTCTTGCACCCTACATGTTTAAAAGGAAAGCTTTGACGTATGTAGCTTGTTTAGCGTTTTGTTTCAATTCTTGAAGTTTTGATTGTCTAAAACAATGAGAATATGATATGCACAGTGATGGACAATTTGCTTGGTAATACTTGTGGATCCCACTGTACGTGGGATCCGGATCTGAAAGAGTGGTATTCAGTGAATAGTTGACCACTCACGATTCTCGGGGAGACATCAAAATCTGTAACTGTGAACTGCGAAGAATGGATGAATGAATTAAAATTTTTGTGTGGGTCATTTTCCACACTTCAAAATGTACGAGGAAAACTATTATTTTCACAAATCGTTACCTGATAGTTAAAAGAGGAGTGTGTAGAGCCCCCTGACAAAGGTTAAAAGTGTAAGATTGTAAAGGGAACGGCACAGGACAAGTACATTAAAAAGGTTAACGATAGACTAAAAACTTCTTCAGAAACAGACCCCTGCTCTTCAAAAAAAAAAAAAAAAAAAAAAAAAAAAAAAAAAAAAAAAAAATTGTAAAACACTGTCATCATATCCCAACATGGATGATAAACAAAACTCAGGGCCTTCCCGATGGCATAGTGGTAACGTCGTCGCCTTATAATCGATATTCGGTTGAGGCATATAGTAGTTCGGATCCCACTTTAAACTGCAAGTCCAGTCCCAATTAGCCTTTCTGTGCATAAAGTGAACTTAAAACAACAATCAATCAAACTTTGACGAAAGCACATTCGACAAGAAATATCATATTTAAAAGGATCTGCCCGGGCACATCTGCGGTAAGTTATTCTGGTGACGAAATCTGGAACAGTTAAGTTTTGCCGAGACGGGACCACGAGAAGTGCAACCAAATGCAGAAAGCTTCTCGAAAGACTTCAGTCTGGCACGCCTGTCCCACATAACACTCGAGCGGACTGATGAACAGTACCCAGTACATCACCAACCTTGACATAAGCTTGACTGATGCCCATTGCCTTCACATTCCTATTGAGGCGCAAATAATCCCCAGGCAGGGTCAATTGCATTATCCCTTTCATCTACGAGCACGGTACATTACCTTTTAGCCCCCGCCGACCGACCAATGCCGAGGTGCTTAATCCGGATGCCTGCGAGAATAAATCACCAACCTTCCTTTGTGCCGAACGTGGATTACGGTGAGAGGAGGTGCCAGGCCGGCGGAAAGTTACAATGGATTCGACACCTTCCCACAAAGCCCCCCTCATACCCATTTACCCCCGGCAGTCTGAGATGCTAGCATGAAAGGAGCGGGGCTCTTCGTCACAGCCTAATAATGATATCGGTCCCACGCAGGCGGCTTCAATGTCCCAGAATTCCTGATCATCTGTTAACTCCGAGGGGGAGGGGAGAATGCTCCCGAAGGCCGTGTCACGAATGCTCTCATTGCAAAGACCGCCCACGATATAATCCCCCCCGTCTCTGTCACTGGGGTTTCTACCAAAAGAATTTTAGACAAACACATATTTTCAGGTTAGAACAAATTGAAGAGGCGTTTACTGGGTAACCGCTATAAGCTTAATGGGATCTAATCAGAATGTTATTATAACTGTATCTTCAAGGAACTGAGGAATGAGGGAAATTTACGGCTTTGTAAGTAGTTTTGGACTTGTCCACCAAGTCTTATCTTTATATAGAGTGTCTCAACCTTAAAAGTCAGTATGGAAGTAAATGGAGTACTTCCCTCTCTCTCTAATACATGAGTTTTGCCAATAGCTCTGTCCTCTACCACCGCTGCGTTGCCAGATGTTACAAAATTTACAAAATGTAGAAGTCATAAATTTCAAAAAGTGAAATCATTATCCTGTAGAGTTTTTTATGCTCTATTTAATGACGGCATTATATAACCTGTCATAAATTCATGTGATCTGAAATTTCCTCAATTATGCAATTTTGCAAAACGCTTAATTTTTTCTAGTAAATACTTCAAAAGCCATAAATATGAAACCGCTTGAACAACTTCGCCAGTTTTTTTTTCCATGAGATCTATGGTGTTTGTAGATATGATATTCTTCGCCTGAATGAATTAATTTGCTTACGACAAGAGTTGGCCGCGGTGGCTCAGTCGGTAACGCGTCTGACTACCATGCTCAAGGTCCCGGGTTCGATCCCCGGCCGGTTCAAATCCGGGAACTTTTCTAACGATGGAAGCGGCCCCGGCGCCCACCCAGCGTCGAATAACATGGGTACCTGGGGGAAACCCTGGGGGGTAAAGGCGGTCAGGGGCGTGATGCTGATCACATCACCCCCACTCATGACCGGATCAAGGAAGTGTGGGGCGTTACCCCCACACCCCCTATACGCCTTCATGGCGTGGTGCTATGCACAGGGGAACACTTTACTTTTTCTTTTTTACGACAAGAGTATATATATATTGGATATTTTGTATAAATCATCAGACTGTAACGAAAAAGTTGGTTAGCGAGAAACTTTTCGGTTTGTCGCGATACACATGCAGACCAAGCGAGAAAAGTGTTGACAATTGTTTGACGTTATTTTTAGAATGCATTGTTACTCCACAGCACCGTTATTTATTCCGCAATCGTAGTTAGTTTATGCGGGCTGTCTCGCGTATCAAATTCAATGCGCGCCACCAAGGTTACAATTCAGTTGCAGGCATGTGCCCCGGTTCGTAGGAAGTGCAGTGTGCTTTATTTTCCGGAAAAAATGTATCTTAATGTTTGTTTTTGTATTTATTTAATTCTGTTTATGTAAAGGATACAACATTCAACGAAAGAAGTAACAATAGTTGCGTGTATTACACATATAATGCAAATGTAAAATAGTAAATAGTTACGTCGAAATATAAACATTTACATGCAAATCTTGAGGTAACTAGTTTTTTTTTCTTCCAAAATTCATAGATTAAAAGATTTCCTATACGATATTAAGGAAATAAATTTGTCACAATCATTAGCGATTAACAGCGACTGGATACTTCTCCGTTTGTTGATCTGGCAACGCCGCGCTCCATTTAACCCATACTGACTTTTATAATTTATTTGATTCGCTCACAACTTACGTTAATCGCGACTCACATGCGCTTAATGCTTCAGGGAGAGGATGGTAGGAAGCGACGGCCCTCCTCAAACAGTAACTCGTCAATTGAAGGGTTTGCTGCAAAAAGGAGGTACCTAGTTTATACCGCGTTTGGTAGAACCTGTCCCGCTTCCCGCGCTAGGGAGCGCTCAACAGTTTCCGTGCTGGGGAAAGTCAAAGCCAGGCAGCCAATTAAAATACGCAACGTCGCAACAGCGTCTACGTAAACGCCTCTCTTCTGGCTTTCATTCGCTCCTCGCTGCCCAGCAGACGATTTTTTCCTCGTTTCTCATTGACACCGAAACTGTTGAGCGCTCCCTAGCGCGGGAAGCGGGACAGGTTCTACCAAACGCGGTATAAACTAGGTACCTCCTTTTTGCAGCAAACCCTTCAACCCTTTATCATGTGCAATAAAACCGCCGCTTTCAGTTGGTGCAAGAAAGTTGTAGCTCCAAGCGGTAGTTCCCGCGTTACTCACGAGATGGAGCTGACTATCGTGTTCGTTTGGTGCAAAGAGGAGGTACCTCCTTGGAGCTGTCTGTGTTTTGCGCCAAATGCCTGGTATGGTTGGTTGACATGAAGAGTAGATGTTAGGTATCTGTTCTGACTTCATTATCCAACTGTATTCTTATCTATTTCCAAAACAATATTACACACGGTATCACTGGTTTGCGCCAATCTTTTCCCTGGAAATCAGCAGATCATCCGTTTGCTGGCAACAAAGAGGTAGCTCCACCAACAAAACATGTGCCAGGTCATCTAGAACATGTGTTTTGGGTGAAGATATTGTCCCCATTCTGAAGGAAGACCTACAGAATGTATTGAAACAATTTTTTTGCAAATAACTTTACATTTCAGATTTCTAAACGTTTTTTTTTTTTTTCACTTTGCCAATAATTTATCAAATTGGAGCTACCCCCTTTTTGCAGCAAACCCTTCAATTAGCTTAAGAATAAACAGCGATTGCTTCTTCTCTTTTATCGTTTAAAAAAGGCGATTGCTTCCCATCCTCCTTGACGTCTAAAAAGATCCAATCACTTCCTTCCTGACGTCTAAAACAGACGATCGCTTCTTTCATGACGTCTAAAACAGACGATCGCTTTCTCCCTTGCCTCTAAAACAGACGATCCCATTCTCCCCGGCGTCTAAAAATGACGATCGCTTCGTTTCCGGTATGCGATTTTTTTTTCCGGTCAACTTGTGAATGCGGTTTCATTTCTTGCTCTCTGATTGGCTGTTGGAAAGTTACGGTGCTGTGATTGTGAGAATGTCCTATTTTCTATTTTTTTTAGCGCAAATTTGCTTCGTTCTAATCTAATCTAACCTAACCTAACCTAACGTACAGAGCAAACAAGTATCTAATAAAGACGTTTGCTTTCTTCCCGATATCTAAAAATAGACGATCGATTTATCCCTGGTATCTAAGACAGACGATAGTTTTCTCTTAGGTGTCTAAAATTGACGGTCGCTTTCACATGCCATCTACAAAGGCTGCTTTCTTCTTGACATCTAAAAATGAGATTGCCTCGTCCTTGGTGCTTCCACTAAGAGCCGTTTAAAACAAAATCTTCAAGTTAGGCAAGTCTAACCTATAACGTCTAAAATTAAATAATCACCTTCGAAAGACTCCACCTAAAATAACAAACTTTCAAAGAACGTAGTACAGTTTGAAAAGTCATATGCTCCACCCGTGGGACAGGTCGTTAACCTGCCACTGTTTGATCGTTGATTTGGTGTTTTAAGTCAACTTTATGCTCAGTAAGGTTAATCGGGACTGGAAATACAGTTTAAAGTGGGATCCGAACCACTATGTGCCTCCACCGGGACTCGATCCAGGGACACCTTGATTACAAATCTACCACTGTATTCATCGACGAGATTTGGCAGTCTCTCACCTCGCTAATGAGAAAGCTTTTCATCTTGTCGATATCCATTCTCGTTCTCGAAGAGAAAGTATCGATCTCGTCTCGATGTAATAGATACATAATGTTACAAAATAAATAATAAAATAATCAAAACGTAAGTGTTTAGACAATAATTTTGATAATGAATGAATAAGTGGGAATTTTCCGAACAAAGTTCCAGTATGGAACAGGTCACCCAGCATCTAATAAATGGCTATCTGGGGGGCAAGGGATAAAGCTGCAGGAAAGTGGTGGTAATTCAGTTACCTCCACGCATGGCCGAGACTGGGATTGTGTAGGGGCCTTACATTCACATTCCACCGTATATAATTTCACCTCATCTTCGAATATGCAAAGGGGTAGCTTTATATTTACGTGGCATAGTAAAGAACTTTGGTTCAGGGAAAGTTTTCATGCACTTTACATTCCACGAGGGCTACAATAACTATGTGTCGGGAATCTGTAGAGCAAGGCCGCGCATAACAGCACAGAAGGGGAGTAAGCAAACAGTTGGTAGCTGCAGCCGTATTTTCCCTTTCATGCATTCTCTTTCCCTCTTACGCGTTCATTGGCAGAGTCCTCTCGAGTTTTACTTGCGCAGAGAACTTGTTACGCGACTGCAGCTACCACTGCTTTGCTCCGCCCACTAGCTTTCTCCCCTTTTCTCTCACTATGCGCGGCCTTGTTCCACATAGTCCAGAGTTAGTATAGTTAATAGATTGACAATGGTTCTGTTTATTGGGAGATAGCCGGGGTCATCCATAGTCATTTTTAACCCCCCACCTCGGGTGTGCCGCTGCGCGTACGGGTGAACAGTGAAAATTCTCGACTAAAGAAGAAAATCTCTTCCAGATTGAAGAACAATACACAATACGGTTGTGCCCGACGTGGCAACAGCGCGAACTTCTGCCACCCGCCTAATTTCCAGTGACGGCGCCAGCGTGAAATATGTGGGGGCTACAGATTTCGGAGTCAAATTCTCGGGGGTCTAACTAATATCGGCTAATAGATATTTACTTGATTCATTCCCCTTTCGCCCAGTACCGAAGAACTTGTTTTATTGGCCCAAGTGATAACCCGCGCCAGAACGGAAGTACCGTTTCGCCCAGAGGGAAATGTGAAAGTAAAAATTCCCAATCGTGTACAGCCACGTGTCCTTTCTCTTTGCACCCCACCTATAACCTAACCTCACTGGCTAATACTATTGTTGATATTGTGTTTGTACTGTGTATTCTTATGTACATGTATCTGTATTTCTGTTATTAATACAATGCGACAAGGCTCCCCTTTGGAAGCCACACCTGATTGGCTTTTTACTTTCACATTTCCCTCCACATTGAAACAATCTTTTAAAAAAATCCCTCTGGGCGAAACGGTACTTCCGTTTTGGCGCGTGTTATCACTTGGGTCAATAAAATAAGTTTTTCGGTACTGGGCGAAGATACTATTTACTTAATACTTCATTTTATGGAGAAATTTTACCAGTGACATATTTTACAGTCAGATGCAAAGATAAATCACTAGAGGGTGCATTTTGTTCCATCATGTACAAAAGTACTTTTAGGCACAAATCTTGGGTCAAATAAAGTGCAATAATTATATTGTTTTCTTTTCCTAAGTCATTATAGAGTGGAATAATATCGCAGACTTACAATCCATACGAACAGTACAAAATACACCATAAAACTACACTCATTATCAACTCGCTGGATATACGTATAAATACTACACGTAACACTATTTCTATGTAAAGAGTGCAGGCCCCCGTGGCGGAGTGGTGAGTACATCGCGCTACGATGCCAGGGGTCCCGGGTTGGATGTTTGTGAGTGTCCATTCATGTATTATTACGCTTATTGTAAAATGCAATAAGATTGTAATAAATAGACAAAATAAACCGCTAAATTCGGAGCAACTGACGTCCTGGTGTATATTTTTAGGAACCAGGACAATAAGCACGTATCCTCGAATTTATGCCGGTTGAGGCGGGCTTACTTCGGGGGCCTCCCTTTTTTGTCCATTCATCAAGTTCATCATATCATTACATTTTAAAAACCCAAAGCTTATAAATAAAGTTCGTAACAGGCCATTTTGAATGTTTCAACCATTGCATGCAGCTGCTGAAGGGTCTTTATTTTTACTTCATTTCTGCCTCGTAGTTGCCATAACTTTAAACGTCCAAATCACAACAGTAGGGACCGGCGAAAGATTGTAGCTTTTTCGTGCTTCAGAAAAGCGGCACTAACTTCAAGTAGGCATCAAATAAAGAATGCCACCCTTGAATACAAAGTGTGTTAATTACACCATTTTCTCTGCCATGATGTTTCCTGGTTCAATAACTGGAATTAAAAACTGGGGCTAAAAATGGGGAGGATGTGGAAATATCATCCACTTAGGAGGTGCCACTCTCAATAAACAATCCTATTTTCACTACAAATTCAGCTCCACTAGGAGACAAATACATTGCTAAAAAAGCAATGAATATAGTTGCAACTATTGCACTGGGCATTTTGATAGTGAAAATAACTGCTGAAGATCATTCATTTCAGAATATATTATGCACAAATGATCATCAGAATTGGATCAATAGTTTTAGATGTGCTTCAAAGATTGATTCTACTGCACCGAATCAAATTTTGCCACTCACTCTCAACTGTATCGATATAAATATAAATTCTACATGCACCACTATTTGTATGTGAAGACTGCAAATGCTTTTTGTTGAAATGAGGAAATTAATAACAGCAAGAAATATAAGATATGCCTATTTTTATGAGCTGGTGTAATATACGAACATAAAGGCTTATCAGAATTGGATCAATAGTTTTAGATGTGCTTCAAATATTGATTCTCCTCCACGGAATCGTAATTGGCCACTGTGACGGTACATGTAGGACTAGGACTGCAAGCAATACAATTGCCCAAGGATGCTGATTTTCGCACCATATTTCAATGAATATCTGATTGGATTTGTACTAAGGTCCACCACATGCACAAATACTAATCGGGACGAGAGCTATACAGCTTCTAGTGGAATCCGAACCACTTAATGAAATGTTACCTCCATCGAGGACGACGATCGAACCCAGGACCCCTTGATATGAAGGTAGCAGTTTTATCGCTAGACCATCGGGGCTGGGAGCCCAATTTAAATCCATCCAATTCTTAGCATTTTAGAATTAGGCACTCTTTGATTCCTTAACATTGTATTTCTCCATCAAATATTTGCAGCGATAAGGATATAACGATGAAACCAATGAGAACATCGCGAACACTCATGCTATTGTCAGTACTCGAATGAGGAACTAACGAACAGAAAAGAAACATAACGCTGCTTTAGATTTTCAAAGTCGTCCTACTTTTAACAAAATCATTTGTCCCAGCTGTTAGATCTATTCCGAAATATAGCGATACGTTTTACAGAGACTAATAATTGTACAACCACCAAGAACAATCTCACAGACACTGAATACAGCAATCTACCAGGCAGGCAGCAGATTTCGTTGCAAGTTTGGCGACTCATGATTGGCCAATTACTTAGTATCAAATGTTCAGTGGTCACTAGCTTCAGCCCCTCTAGCCCCCTGTAGCGCCGTCCCTGCTAATTTCATGGCCGTGCGTTAGGCCGGCATTTCATGCAACTTCTCGGCTAGCTTTTGCGATTACAATGTATAACATATACAGCATGGAAGGCACGTTGAGTTACACCATCTACGTTGAGTGCACGGTGTTTACAATTGAAACAACTAAAATACTTTTCCATAGCTACGTGTACAATAAACGTTGTAAAGTATGTATTTAAGCAGCGCCATTATTTTATACCTATAATAACATTTTATATTAAACGTTACTCCTATCGGTTTAATAGTTATCGGCTTTTTAAAATGTGAGGTGATACATTGTTTACATCTCACGCGGCCGCCATTACACCTGCACTCGTGACCTAGAGGTCACTTCTGATTGGTTATGCTACGAAAAATGCTACGGAAATAGGACGGGTCCTATCCTTCAGAAATGCCATGAAATATGCCATAAGATTTTTCATTTACACGGTAGCATTTTGGTCATGGCACAAATGTTAAGAAAAGTGCTAAGGGAAATGCTTTCGTCTAAAGTGGGCGCTAGAGTGTTGCCCACGAGACGAGACTTTGGTCTGTCTCGTCCCGTCTCGAAAATATACGTTTGTCTCGTCGCGTGTCTCGTTTCGAAGGGTTCTGTCCCGTCTCGTCTCGTAAAAGTAATGCAGAATATTATGCCAACAAAAGTTAAAACTGGAAATATTATTCCCGAAAGTGGGTAAAACCTTAAAATATTTTGTTCACTGTATAGTGCGAATAAATAAGGTTCGTTAACCATAAAAACGTTAATCTATACGACGCACGCTTTTAGAAGCGATATCGGTTGGGACCACGCAGAGGGTGTGCGTGGCGATCAGCCAATGGCAGGAGTGCAACGTTGTACAGTTAGAAGACTGCGACGCGGAAGTTAAAAGCCGTGTTCTGTATTTTTCTTGCGCGCAAGAAGTATTCATAAAATTCGCCACATTAAGGTTCATCATAAGATGGGGAAATACATTTTGAACCTGACTGTCCAAGTCCCATGAATTTCCGTCGGCGACAGCCGGAGTTATCGTTCCTTGAAGAAACAAGGGAAACATCACCTTTCATTACCTTCCGCCTGTTTTTTTCGTTGCCACCGTGTTGACGCCGCTGAGTTGTTGTGTCTAGGGAAAACTGTGGGTGTTAAATTCGCCTCGATATAAACAATGACCCTTCATTGTTCTGGGCGTTCTCGAACATTTAAAAATTCTGGGTCAGTTTGAGTTCAGCGTTGTAGTATCAAGGCCGGTGTAAAATTATTCGCTTATCGTTCACTCGTGCGCCACAAAGAACAGTTTGTGAAAAGATTAAATACAGCCCTTTCGTGCAATAGTGTGTGTTCCGTGTGTTCTTTTTATTTTAAATAATGTCACTCTCAAAACCTACCACCAGTAGTACAGGCACCAAGGGTGCAAAATCTAATCATTAACCTCCAGGAGAGTGACTCGGAAATGAGTGAAATCAGTGACACGGAGACCGAGGAAGACGACGAGAGTGGTGATGAATAAATACCTTCAAGTTTCTTTCAGGTATAGTTAAATATTGGACAAATCATTCTCTGTCTTTCCCTTACGCTTGCAGTTAGTTTGGCAACAGCGCAGTAGCACTGGCTGGGTATTGGCCGAACTCATGTTCCTTCTAAAAGCGTGCGCCGTATAATATATAAAAATGTGTGTGTGTGTATGTTTGTTCCGGCATAACTCTCGAACGCCTGGAGCGATTTCAACCAAACGTGGTACGCGTATCACTTGAAATCTCGACATAAATACTGTGGAGGTTAAGACAGCCCTGGGGGGGTGGGGGGGGGGGGTGACGTAAAAATAATCGAAAACGACCGATATTAGTGTGGAATCCATATTTTCCGGGATTTCTAAAATGAATAGCGACACTCCTAATGCCGTTCAACTCCAAGTTCATCACCTATCGAGATGAGAGGGGGTGAAAATTAAAATGTCAAAAATTACAAAGATTAGTGTCGAATCCATAGTTTTTGGAGTCGCTAAGCTTTATGTCAAAATGTAGGACAGAAAACATTCGCAATAAATAATACATATTTCTACAGAACACGTTAAAAAGTAATTAAAAAATTACACTTTTTAGTTTAAAAATATGAATTCTTAACGAATTCTTAAATGTACTGTAATATACTAAACAATGCACTTCTACTACATGTTTTAACTGGTACTTTTCAGGAGAGAAAATAAAGTTGGAAATTATCAAATAAGAAAATACATATCTATGAAAAACCCCTACCAAATGGGCAGTTAAGATGAAAACTGAAGCTGTATTTTATAATAGAACTAGCTGCTTACCCGGGTATTTATTTACCCAATCTTCTATTAGACAAGAAAATAATGAATTCTAACTATAGTGTAAAAGGAACTTGGAGTTGAACTGCATTGGGAGTGTCACTACTCATCTTAGCGAACCCGAACACTGTGGATTCCACACTAATATCGGTGGTTTTATATGTCAACCCTTCCCACCCCCACCCCTACGGGTGTAGGGGTGTCTTGGTGTTGAAAGGTATTGGGAGTGTCACTATTCATCTTAGCGACCCCGAAAACTATGGATGCCACATTAATATCGGTAGTTTTCGATTATTTTCACATATCACCCCTTCACACCCCCACACCTAAGGGACCAAGGGTGTCTTGGAGTTGAACGGCATTGAGTGTGTCACCATTCATCTTGCCGACTCTAAAAACTATGGATTCCACTCTAATATCGGTCATTTTACATGTCACCCTTCCCCCCCCCCCATAGGGGTGTCTTTGAGTTGAACGGCATTGGGAGTGTCACTACACTATTCATCTTAGCGACTCCGAAAACTATGGATTCCACACTAATATAGGTCCTTTTCTATTATTTCTACATGTCACCCTCTTCCCACCCCTAGGGGTGCCAGGGGTGTCTTACCCCCACAGTATTCCTTTCCAGATTGCAAGTGATAAGTGTAGCAAGTTTGGTTGAAATCGCTTCAGCCGTTCGAGAGTTATGCCGGAACAAACACACATATATACATACATTTTTATATAGAGAGAGATTAGACTTGCTTCATCTATTAATGCATTCTTGACTGCATTTGGCAGACTAGCGAGGTTCTGGCCTCTGGATTCACAGCCAGTATGATTTTATGTGGAACTTGTGTTGTCGTCCCTATGTGTATGTGATTGTTTCTTCATCCATCTTATCTTACCACCATTCATCCTCATCTTCGCATTTAGCCAAAGGGGCAGAAAAGTGAAGTAAAATAAACTAAATCAACCAATCAGTAATTGTTTTATTGACTTCATGAGCTACTTGTTGATTTCTTCACTTCTTCTTGACTTTCATTTCTTTCTTGACTCGAAGACACCCTGAATAACTCTGTTCTCTAGTATACCCCCTGCTTTACAAACACATATTGAATAAGAATGGGAAACACCTTGTTCCATCAGTATGAACCCCGAAGGCAAGACATTCCGCTCAGGCACTGAACATTGGCATCAGAATGTGGCTCCAAAACTTTGTTCATTAGTTGCTTCCGTTTTCCTGTTTGTTCTCTAGCAGGACAAACTTTTATTTAGGAAAATGGACTTGTAACTTGCATGATTTCCCCTTGTTCAACGAAACACGTCCGTATTTTCCTAATTAAAATTATGCGACGTTCAAAATATAGGACATAAGACAACGTAGGACATGTCCGGGAAAAACCGGACGTCTGGTAACTTTAATATTACTTCAATCAGAAGCAGCGAAGTTAAAGATAAAGGAGGAATGTCTGGCAACCCTAGATCCGGCAGCGGCCGCCACCTTGTTTGCGCGTTGGTCCCACTTGTCCGTAATGTTAAAGCATACGCGTCAATACTGTGCGTTGTGATTTACAGAAATATTTTGACCTCCTTTCACCGAGTTGCTTGATATGCTTTTCAAAATGTGCGCAGATATCGTGACCATGATAATGGGTAATATTCACGAATGCATTTGCAAATGCCGTCCTGCGAATTTCCTACAAATGATTCTTTAGTAAAATAAAAATAAACAACAAAAATATGACATTCGGCGGACTAAAAGCAAAGTATGGTTGAATGCAGTGGCGCAACCCCGGTGGGGTCAAGGGGCAATGCCCCTTAACCTTAGACGGAAATAAATTATATGGGGAACAGGCAATAGGGAGCAAACATTGATGTAAGAAGTAGGTCTAAAAAAAACCAAAGAGCCTGACGGAAGAGGATATTCGAGATGGAATTAGTTTTATGGAAAACTGACGCCGAATATCGAATGTAGTCTTGAAATCACGCGACTGTCTCATTGATAGGACTATATGCTATGCGATTTTCACCAGTCACTAAACGAAGACAAACTCATACAGGAACAAGCTTTCAGTTTTATACAAGCATTTTTATTTTTCTCTTCGTCGTTTTTATTGTATGATATCTACTATTTCATATATAATTTCGACGTGTGTGGTAGTACCACGTACATTCACCGATACCTCTGGGTTGTAATGGCCTAACTTACTTTCAATGGAATTGCTACAACGCAGAATTGTCCGCGATTGTACACGATTGCGCATTTCGTTTTCTGATAGGCAATTCTTGATTTTTCATTATAATTTTGAAATATAATCGTGTATGCAAGCTTGCTGATTTTTATATACCATTACAGATTGTGACACTCATCCCCCAAGGAGGGTAAAAAAGGGTAAATTCCCCACTGCGATTTCAAAATTTACACTAATAAGTAAGTCTAAATTATAAACTTTTACATAAAATTTGTTAATTTGTTTTGTTCGTTATGCACCGCAACATTTATGTTTGTATGAGTCACTAGCAATGTTAAAATTTAATAATATTCTGGAAGTGTTTACGACCAGATTAATTAATATTGTTTTTGGTTTGCAAAAAAGTATATAGGAACAATTTTGTAGCTCATTTTGACCACATCAGAATTTATACATATTACAATGAAAATATTGGTCCCTTATTAAATTATTATTTGGTCCATTAGTACCTGTTGACCCTCCAGGGCTGTCCCCCCCCAAAAGAGAGAGAGAGAGAGACAGAGGAGGGGGGTGCGAACGCACCCAAAAAAAAAAAAGAAAGTGCATTTTAATGGTATTTATCGCCATATAAATGTAACTGCCCACAGAAAATATTCTAGCCCTTTATTCTGCTTCCCCACTCACTTTCTCTGGTGGGCTTGCCTGATGTTGTGGTAACGTCGTTGCATTGTAATCAAGGGTCCTCAGGTTCGATATCTAGTGGAGGCACAGGGGTTTGGAATCCACTTCAAACTGTAGGCCCAGTCCCGATTAGCCTATCTGTGCATGAAGTGGATTTAAAAAACTGAAAACTATTTTTTTCTGGCTGCTTCCCCCATTTCGGTATAACTTCTTACTTCCTTTAGTCCACAAAATTGTAATTGCCTATCTCTACTGTGAACCAGTCGAAGTGGCGTCGGACTGCCACATCAAGAGGACCAGTACTATTCAAACAATGGTATCGAGACGAGTAGTGTGTGTAAGGAAGTATGTTTCGCTTACGATCTCGTCTCGATTGATACATACCCCTTCAAGAAAACATGGCTTATGGTAAAGTCACAACATCCCCCTTTGGCTCAGTATTCCTTTAAAAAATATAAAATGCAGGAAAAGATAGCAAAGATTACGTCTAACATGTAACCCCCACCTTCAGACATTAGGAATATTGTAACATTTTTCTAATCCATTGTATTTAGAAGCCTGAGATTGGGAGTTTATATTAACACTATTTCCATTGTGTTGTTCTAATGAATTATGGTGCTGTGGACTCAGGTTGAAATTGCTTATGATGTGGAAGCACTCCTCACAAGTGAAAGCTTCATCGTTACATCAAAAAGGCAATTCAGAAAACATTTCAAGAAGCATAAAGCCCCACCTGAGAAAATAATCCTGCATGCTGTAAAAACATCCATGATACAGGTAATGCCAACAAGAAACCTTTGCCTGGGTGATCTCTGGAAGGTGCAGAGAACATATAATGCCTTGCAAATGCAGCCGAGCAATATCCAAACCGTAACAGTCACTGCTGAGCACTACAACGACTAGTAAATCATGTCTTCATTCCCGAAATGAGTAGGCTTAGTCTTACAAAATGTGGACGTAACAAGATGGACCACTAGTCATACAGGATTACTGCCAATGAGGACCCTCCAACACCATTTTTCCTGGTTGCCTCGTGTCCAGATTCGGTGATGGCAATTGGCCATCCAGATCACAAAATGTAGCTCTACAGGACTACTTCCTGTAATGTTACCTAAAAGAAAGGATGTACACTACAAGATCCCAAACAACTTCTGAACTTACGGGAGAAATAGGCCATTCCGGCCATTAACCCCTTAACCGCGGCGGAACTATATATAGACTCTCAAAAAGCGGGACTATTTTGCGGCGCGACTATATATAGACGGTGTTTGAAAATTAACGGCTGTTGTATTGCGGCAAGTCATATTTATAGGCCCCTCATTTTAATGCTTTTACAGGTCTGTGCAAGAAGTTTGGAAGCAAACAGTCCATTTTTATGCATTGTTGGTAGCGAAAAAAAAATTGTATTGTGTGTTTACCATTGTTACTATATGGACTCTATTGATTATCGTATACTGCTTTATGTTAGGTGGCTTTTCTTTTAGTTCGAGAGCTGCTTCCCAAGAGGAAGTTTTGTTAGCTAGTGGTGTGCATTGTGCAATGGTACATATTTATTTTGTGTATTGCACACAGAATTTTTGCAATGGCGGGGAGAAACCTCAGACGTACAGATATTCAGCATCTACTGGAGCATGACTTAGATGATGGTTTCTGGATGAAATCTCTGATGTTGAAAGTGAAGGTACTTGCAGTGAAGATATTGTTTCAAGTGATGAAGATGCTCAAAACGATAGGACAGAAATTGAAGAAGAAGATGGTGAAACTAGTGGCAGTGAGTTGGAAGATGAAACTGCATCTGATACATGGACTGAATCTTCAATGGTAAGCAGAGACCCTTTCCCATTCACAGGTGACAGTGGTGTGAAGTTAGTGCTTTCCAATCCACAAAGTCCATTGGATATATTTCAGTCTTTTTTTGATAAAGTTCTGATGGAATATATTGTGAGCGAAACAAATAAATATGCTAGTAAAGTAGGAGATGACAAAAGAAGATCAGGTAAAATGAGACGGAAAAGCAGAGACCTTTTATGGAAGGACACAAGTGTTGGTGAGATGTACGTCTTCCTAGCTATCATTATTCTGCAAGGGATTGTCAGAAAGCCGACAATCGAATCTTACCACTCTACCAACCCTCTGATATCCACTCCTTTCTTCTCCAAGTGCATTAGTAGGGACAGGTTCAGCTTACTTATGAAATATTTGCACTTGTCTGATAAAGTAGAACAAGATGTGCCAACCATAAAATTTCGAGATGTGCTAGACTTTCTTCTCCGAAAGTTCAAATCCCATTACATTCCAGCTAAAAATATAAGTATTGATGAATCATTGCTCTTGTGGAAAGGAAGACTCAGGTGGAAAAGATACATCCCTCTCAAGAGAGCCAGGTTTGGCACTGAATGTTACATATTAGCAGAAGCAGAAACTGGCTATGTTTGGAATCTTCTAGTTTACACGGGTAAAAAACGACTTATCCCTGTAATATTCTAGGAATATCTGAAGAAATTAGCAAAGGATTCACCAAGCCAACGAAGATAGTTTTGAGTCTTATTGAACCATTATTGAATAAGGGATACACTCTTGGAATAGACAATTTCTATGCCTCTCCTGAGCTTTATGAGATTCTTGTCACTAACAAATCAGATGCCATAGGAACAGTGCGTTTCACGAGGAAGAACCTTTGCAAGGAAGTAAATGACAAAGTGTTGAAAAAAGGCGAAACTATTGTTAGGTTCAAGAGTAAGCTCATGCACATGAAGTGGAGAGACAAGAAATATATACATACGCTGAGCACAATTTATGATGACACGAAGGAAGAAGTCCAGGTTGCAGGAAAACCCATTAGCAAACCCACAGTGTGTGTACAGTATAAAAGGTGTCACATGGGAGGAATAGATCTAATGGACCAAATTACATCTGCTTCCTCGCCTACAAGAAAAGGAGTTAAGAAATACTACAAGAAGATATTTTTCAGATTGCTTGAGATAACTCTTCTCAACAGCCACATCATTTACAGGCGCAATGGAGGTGGAAAGAAATTTTTTGATTTCAAAATGGATCTCGTTGAGCAGCTCATCAGTGCGTATGGAAATGATGTGTACTGGATTAGAAAACCAACAGGTCCCCTCAACTTAGGAACATGTCCCACAAGGCTTACAGGAAGACATTTCCCAGTCGAAATTCTTACAGGTGATGCACCTGGTCTCAAGAAGAAGCTTCAAAGAAGATGCGTGTATTGCACACTACAAAACAAAGTTAGAAGAAGTATCTATTGCTGTGATGTATGCGAGTTGCCATTGTGAATCATACCATGTTTTAGAGAGTATCATACAGTGGTGAACTTACCAAAGTAAATATGAACCTGAGAAAAAAAGATGGGACTATTGAAAGTGACATTATATATTGAATGTAGATCACAATTGCAATTATTAGTTTTTCTTATTGTAAGTTAGGTATATACTGACTCTATAGCAACAAAAGTTTTTGTGTCATTATTGTAATCAAAATACAAAAAAAATCACTAATATTATTTTTGTAATTACGTGTATTTTCTTTGTTATTGAAAAAATAAACAAAAATTTCAATAAACAAAAAAACTATTACACATGTTACCCTATGAAAATAATTAAAAGTAAAAATTAAAAATATGTGCATTTTAAAAATATAAAAATAAAAATAATTTATGAATCCAAAAATTAATATATAATGGTAAATTGCGGCAGAGTCTATATATAGATTGTTTTGATTAACTTCATTTTGCGGAGAGTCTAAATATAGTTAGTATCTATGATGAATTTATTTTGCGGTGGCGTCTATATGTAGACGATCTTTTTTTGTCGAACTTCTCTTCAAGGCTGCCGCGGTAAAGGGGTTAACTGTGCCACAGTATGGACAGTATGACTTTGAGAGCCCAAGAATGTTCTCTTCAATGTGGTGCTTATATACAAGATGTTATATTCAAACGACGGACAGTGCTGTAAACTCCTGTATCTTGGTTATTTCTTACACATAGTGCTTAATAAATGGACTTGTTCCATTCCTAGAAATGTGCATTTCAAATGTGTTCCATCAATATGGACCACCCTGCATAAGCAATTTATACAGTGTCATTGCGCACATATTTCAAAAGGTATAGAAGTCACCAAGATAAACATGTTTTCTTAACGTTTCCTATGCTGTGAATCGGCGAAAAATGGAATTTTGTTCTCAATATATGCAACCACGATGCACAGGTTAAGTTCCCACTAATGAATTAACTTGGCAGTTCTGATATAGAAAATATATGACCTATATATACACATAACAGCTTGGTACGTCTAGTAAAGAAATTATGGTTTTCAAATATGGTTTACCTCTCGCTCGAATGAGACAAGTCTTGGGCACTACATCTTGAAGGGTCAGGTTTCGTTCTTGTCTTGGGCTGTTACCATCCTTATTTGGTTCCAATGGTGGTTGATCTCAGGTGGATATTTTCGGTCAATACACCCTTCACAAGTGTTTGGGAATCATGATTGGAGCATGGCCTCCAGACCGCACATGCAACTTCATGGCAATGCATGAATACTACAGTTGGGAGCTGAGAAGACTGCAAGTGGAGGGTGAGGTTCGGGGTGAACGGGGAGGAAGTGTGGGGAGGGCAGCTTCCACTTGGTGTTCAATTTTTCAGTGTTGCCAGACATGCAGAAGTCTCTGTAGGAAAGGGTGAGAATCTGATAATGGAATTGGGACTTACAGTGTGAAGAGCAGTCTGGCGTTCGGAAAAGTTCGGAACCATTCATGAACCTCAAGCCACAGGACATCTCAAAGACCAGCAACGGCATAGGAATTCACACTTCTTCCGTGTATTCGGAAATAAATTTGTTTTAAAAATCGAATGAATGTTCTGGAGTGTGTGTATAAGTAAATGTATATGTATACAGCAGACTATATCTAGTAAACTGAGTCCTGAAGATTAACTATCAATAGAATTAACATGCAACGAAAAGCGGGAAAGCCGGCTTGGGGGTTGAGAAAAGGTTTATTCAGAATTTTTTTATTTAAGGGGTGTTAGTTTCTGTTTATGTGTGTGAAAAGGTATACTTACAGCCAAAATGACCATAAATTTGTCCTTTTATAAAAATTGTGTGGGGTGTTAGGGCGTAGTTGGTGGATAAATCACTGGGGCCGAGACAATACAACTTCATGTTCCATAATCCGAAAGTTGCAGAAAAGCGATGCTACATACCAAAATGTAAATACGAATGAGGGAGAAAATGTACTACCCTGCATAAGTTAAAATTAATTGATCCATGTCCAGGAAAGAAGCATTAACAAGACGCTAGGAAAAACACAAAAAGCACGCACACACCCTTACTTTCTTAGTCACGTTGGAAGCAGATTGCTTTGATTTGTGAAGTTTTACTCCATTATTAGTATTGCTTTCACTTGTTACTATGTAACATGTTCCATTCATTTGCAATGTGTTTTCGTACCATGCCTTTTTTATTTATGCCGCTGCCACCCTGAAAGGAAGATGAGCTGGCTGCACACGGCGACAACAGGCAGTTCAGTTTCGCATTCCTCAGCCTCGCAGTCTTCTCAGATCCCAACTGTACCCTCTCCAGCCTCACCCCACCTTTTCCCTGAAATGCCATCGACTTCTAGTTGTTACCGCTCCTCTCTCCACCATGCTCACCACTGGCACTACCATGCTGTTAAGAAAGGTCCGATATAATTTCTGTTATGAAATAGTTACTGATGGGATTTGTTGTGTTCTTTGAAAGTTTACGGATCAACTGTTCCCCTCCCTCCTGTGCATTGCACTGACATGCCTGGGTGTGGCGGTAGGGTCCCACATATCAACAGCCTGACCTCACTCAAAAACAAATTATGGTGTCGCCATGCTGATGGACTAATGATAAACAAACCAAAAAATGCATGCCGAACAAATACTGATCTCAAACCTTCAATGTTGTTTTATGTGTGTATGTTATTGCAATAAATATTCATTCATTGTTTTCTGCCTAATTGGCAGGTTTTTCACTGCAATCTCCAGCTTTCCCTATTCTCTGCCTTACGCTTCGTAATAGCATACAGTACAGTTAATTTAATATCATCCACAAGCTGAGCCACAAGATGAGGTCTCTTTCTTCCATGGACTTTTCCTCCTTCAACCATTCCCTGCAAGGCATTCGTTAGCAGGCAGTACCTTCTTAGACAGTGTTCTAACCAGTTTCTTTTCCTCTTCTTGATGGTCTCCAGTATAGATCTTTTTTCATCATCTCTTTTTAGTACGACTTCGTTTCTTACCTTGTCCCTCCATTTTTCGCCATGTCCACATTTCAAAAGCTTCGAGTCGTTTCTCTTCATTTCTTCTCAACGTCCAGGTTTCTGCACCATATAGTGCTACACTCCACACAAAACATTTCACTAATCTCTTCCTTAGACCTATGCCCATGGGTCCACAAAAAACATTTTTTTCTTCTATTGAAAGCTTCTTTTGCTATTGCGACTCTCATTTTCACTTCTTGTTTGCAGCTCACGTCACTGCTTATAGTGCATCCGAGGTACTTGAAGCTATCCACTTGCTGGATTCTTTCACTGTTTGCTCTCACATTATTATTTCTTGGTTTCCATCCTATAACCATTGCCTTTGTCTTGTTTACATTAATGTTCATCCCATACTGCTCACAGCTGCTGTTTAACTCTTCTAACGTACTATTTATGGTTATTTCATCCTCAGCGAATAATTACATGTCATCAGCAAATCTTATGCAGTTTATTCTTCTTCCTCCCAATTTGACACCTCCTGTGCCCTGGAAACAATTTTTCACTATATCTTCTAAATATATATTAAACAAAGTAGGCGATAGGCAGCATCCTTGTCGAACTCCTCTTCCAATTTCGCAGCCTTCTGTCATTTCCCCTCCTGTTCTCACTTTAACTCGTTGATTCATGTATAAGTTAAATATATAATGCATATATAAATATATTTATAATTATTGTGCATGTTCCACCTACTTCTCCTATTGCATGTAGATACATCCTCTCGAGCTAGTCTCATCATGTCTAGCTGGAAGTACAGTTGAATACAGCCATCCAATTAAAGGACTAATCAACATAAAGAACATTTTTCCACATAATCATTCGCAGATTAGGTGTATGTAATTTTTTCTTTTTGCAAAAATGTGGGTGCGACCTTGGTGTGAAGCTTTTTTAATGAAAATAATTGTGTCTATATTACCGGCAATTAAAAATAATTTATTACTAAGCTGAATGGATATGATTTCTCTTCGACAGTCTGAGAAAAAAAGTTAACAAGTTAGTTGTACATTATAGTTGAAATATTACGCTTGAGGAAATTTACTAGTGTTTCGAAGTATGGACTTACAAAATTAAATCTTCTGTGTCCAAAGATTCTGCCCAACTATCATTGGTTTCAATATCTAATGCAACGATTACGCGATGAAAGATTATAAACCAATTTTTTGACTGACAAAACAGGATGCAATGATTATGCAGTGAAATATGGTATGTCCGTCAAGATGTTATGTGCAGACTAACTTCCATGAAAGGTGGAAAACTAAGTCAACTCTAGAAGGTTTTTGGGTTACCACTTGAAGCTATGGTGCCTCGAAAACAATGATACCATGTGACTGAGAAAGTGTTGTGCATTTTTATTTACTTTCATAAATAACTTGTACCATTGTTCACATTTGGCCTCACAATGAATTATGTATATATCAGAACACAAACCTATACGTTCTTTAGTTTTTAGTATGTTGGGCCAACGTAAAATCATATGTTGGCCCAAAGTTGGAGCCTTGGCCAAAAAATTACCATTGGCCAATGGTGTTTTGGGGTTACTTGGGTTGGGAAGCTACTTGAAAGCAATAGTAGCAAACTACAATCTAGAAAGCCAGGAAAATGAACGGACCATGTATCATCCAACAGACAGTTACTTGGTAGGCCTTCACCCTCAATGAGCTGTTTCGTTGACTGATTTTGTTTATTTCACTTTGCATTTCTGCCACTTTTGGCTAATCATGAAGATGACGATGAGTGATGATATTATGAAATTGATTAAGCGACGCTCACAAAGAACACCCACGCCCAGGCCGGGACTTGAACCTGGGATCCCTGGCATTGTAGCCTGCTGTGATGACCGCTCTGCCATGGAGGCCTGCTGTTTGGGACACATGGTTATTTTATCATTTAGCTTTAACAGTTTTTGAGATATCACCATTCATATGAGACCAGTCAAACTCCACGACAGAATTAGTTACTATTTGCATAGCATCTCAGCCAATCAAATTTTATCTGTTTAACTGCAGTAAATTCTGAGATACCAATAGTTGTCACAGATGGATGAATACAATGTGCATGTGAGAGTACAATTTTTCAGCTTCGCTCATTAGTACTCTAAAAACAAACATTAGATATGTACAAAGAAAATAAAATGGTAAAAATACCACAGGTAAAGGCAGTGCAACAAAATAAAAATAATAAATTAAAAGATAATCATGGAACTTTTCTAAATTGAAAAGACTTCATAGTTGAAAATCGAACACAAAGTTAGGTTTGTGGTTTGGAATGGGAATTGTAAACAGAAGCTTATGGGTTTAAAACAATGATTGAACAAGATTAATATCCTGATATACATGGGCATTATTATTATTACTTGTGAGGAAACTTGCAGTTTTTGAAACTGTCCTAGATTTTTATGTAGAAATAATAATAAAAAATAATAAACACTCTGCAACTATGATACAATACAGCATGTTTTTACATAATACAAACTATTGGCCTGCCTCAGAATTGCTTTCTAAAATTTTTTCTAAATGTATACACAATGAAGATGCTATCACTTTTAAGTACCATATTTGCCAGCATATAAGAAGCAATTTTTCCTTTTAAAAATAGGTCTGAAAATCAGGGCACGTCTCATGCAAGTAAATCAGTATTTGATTACCTTCATTTCTGGAAATTTTCTGTTGTGGGTCAAAGTTTCATATGCTATGAAAATTAAAATGGTGGTTACATCATTTATTATATTATTCAGAGATAAAACTTTTTCCTCAAAAATGTGTACAAATGCATCTTATATGCCAGCAAATATGGTAATTGAGAATTGAGATGCTTAGTTGAGCAAATGCTTAGTCTACTGGATCCATATGCTGACCCTAGCAGTTGATGTCATCTGTTTGCATTTCTAGACAATATATCATGCAATTTCTTACTAATCTTTGACATTGTACTTCATGAAGCTGATTCCACTGTCTGTATTATGTGAAGATGTAATTTTCCACATTTGCAATGTAGCATGTACATCACTAATAAACATAACAAAGTTTCTCAATGCTTAACTGCTGTATCACGAAGAGAACTTCATGGTAATTATGAGGTTGGGTAGTAAATTATTTCTTATTTTGCTATAAGAAATACTTCACGTTTCGAAATCAATAAAATACTTTGAAGTGCTTCTGTTGGTTATGGATGGTATCAGAATGAGATTTGATGAAACTCGGTACAGTGTCATCTTCTACGTGAGAAGGTCTATCTTGTTCTTGGTCTTATCTCATGTTGTACGTGGGTTTCATTCTCACCTCACAAAGCGTGGGAACGATTTGTGTGCCAGAATGAAAAAAAAAATCAGGTCCTATGTTATAGTAATATGCTAAAGAAGTCACTCAAAAACTGGGGAGGACTGAATTCAAAGAATCCAATGAATGGTTATTGTTTATTGATTTGGTTTATTTTACTTCGCTTTTCTGGCACTTTTAGCTAATTGCGAAGATGAGGCTGAGTGATGATGTGATGAAATTGATGAATGGACACTCGCAAACACCCGTGCCCAAGCAGGGATTCGAACCCAGGACCCCTGGCATTGTAGTGCGATGTGCTAACCACAACGTCCTGCTATTTTGATCATACCATTGCAGAGGTAATAGAAATTTACAGCACTGACAGGTTCCTTTGATATCAAATTATACATAAAAAGTAAAAAAAAATAACATTACATAAAAAGTAAAAAAAAAATAACTTGCTACATTTATTCCTCATATGGCCTATACAAAAAATACATTTTTTTAAATATTCTTGTACAATCACGGACACTTCTGGGTTGTAATGATCCCACTGTACGACAATGGGTTTGTGACAACGCAGAAGTGTCTGTGACTGTACACTTAGTTTTGGAGATACAGGGGTGTAAAGTTTGCTTACTTACTCATTCAACAAAAAATTGCATTCGTTATTTCAAGATGTCATTGTTGTTACCCCTTAAGTGGTTAGAATTTGTTGAAATTTTGCACGTGTCTTTAGAAGTAAAAGAACTTACTTGCAATGTACATTTTATGAAATTCTAATCTAAACCCACCAAAATTCTCTCTATGGGTAAAGAAAAAAAAAGAAAAAAATAGGGGTTCGTTTGAATAAATGAATGAATTTGTTAAAATTTCTGACCATTCTTGCACCCTTCTAAGTACACGAGGAAAACCCTCTTATCTAAAACCCTTGCCTTAAAGTTAAAAACAGGGTGTAAAGAATGCCTTGGGAAAGGTTAAAACTACAAAGTTGTAAAGGCAAACACAACACATGAAAAAGATAAGGACACAATAAAAAAAATAAAAAAATAAAATCCAAGACATTGAAGAGACCTGCTCTTTTCAAAAAGCTACAAACATTTGTTACAACACCGCCACCATCTCCCAACATGGATGATCGATCATTGGAAAAGTACATATGAGGAAAGAAAAACTGGCACATTCCAGAAAAGAATGCCGAACACTTAAACAACATTAACACATTGGAAGGTCCTGCCCCTGCTGAAAATAGTGTTTCACAGTAAGACCCACTTAAAGTTGCTACAGTGATAGCTTAACCCTCCGTAACACACGCGTGGCACTGAATGCAGTCTTTTTCAAAATTTTCATTTATTTTCCTTACCAGTGCAATAATGGTCAGAGAAGCACTAGGTAACCTATCTACACTATTCCCACGAAAACATATAGGTGTTCGTGCATTTTTTCTGGTGTTCTTTCAGTTGCTTACATGCCTCAGTGCCGTGCGGGAGAACGTTTCCTACCTTAAATCATAGCATGCCTGCCATTAATTTGGCGGAAATAAGAAGAATAAAATTACAGTACGTTGTTCGGAATGAAAATTATTTGTATGCAGAAACCATTGCAGTACCCATACGAAATGTCAGAGCTATGTAAATAATGATATTGAAAAGTGGCAATATTGTATTTGAGTCAGTATCGCTTTTATTATGTATATCTCGTAAAAGTAGGAGAAAAATATTGAGATTTGAACATTTTAAAAATATTTTGTATGTTTCTTCGAGTTGTATTTCATACATTTGATTGCTTTTTCTTTGAGTCAGTAAGATCTTGACTGAGAAATTTGGAACAAATAGCTCCTTTCTAATCCCATATAAGTTGTACGGTTTAAATTCGTCTTGAAAAATACATTGAATTTTTTTCTTAAATACATGTTGAAAATATTTGTAAAATGCGTTGAAAATTTTTGAAAAATACGTTAAAAACTTTGTGAATGATTAGTACATTTTTAGGTCATTCATTATATGGCATTTGCTTCAAGAGTATAACCTTGTAATTCTATGAGACACTTTCTCTCATTTTTTAGTTTATATCCTTTAATAGCTAATAAAACTGTCAAAAAAGGACGTGTTTGCGTACATATAAACTGCTCGCCATTAAAAATGCAACACCCAGAAGGAGTAATCGGAATCGGACGAAATGTGTACAGTGTGTAGAGGAGAGGTGCAGAAGGAAATGATTAGGTGTTCAAGGCCGTCATGCGCCTGCCACGCCATCTGGTAAGTGGTACCTGTAGCAGGTCAGATAGGTGCAGAAGAGCAGTGAAAGTGCATGGTCGTGAGTGTAGTGTGTTAAAATCGGTCAGCAATGCCACGTCGTCGAATACGGCAGCGATTCCAGCAGGTTTCCCAGTTCGATCGCGGCTGAATTGTTGCATACCATGAATGCGGATTATCCTACCGTGAGATTGGTGCCCGTGTAGGATGGAATGCATCCACAGTGATCCGTGTATGGAACCAGTGGGTCCAGGAAGGCACTGTAGAGCGACTTAGAGGTTCACAACGTCCACGTCGGACGACGGAACGAGAGGACAGACGTCTGATATGCATGGCCCTTACAGACAGAACGGCCACGTCAACGAGGATTGCGCATGAAGTACGTGATGTTTTACAACGTCCAGTGTCCCCACGAACCGTGCTTCGTCGTTTGGCGAACCGGGGAATTTTTTCCCGGCGCCCACTGTTGCGGATTCCTCTGACGCTAGAGCATAGGGATTTGCGTCTGAGATGGTTCCAAGACCGTCGTGCATGGATGGTGGAGTGGAATGCTGTAGTGTTCTCTGATGAATCCCGCTTCTGTATACAACATCATGATGGACGTACACGCGTGTGGCGGCACCGTGGCACCAGGCTTCATGATGCCTGCATCATGCATCATCAACAGGGCCTTCATTGGGTATCATGGTATGGGGTGCCATCGCCATAGGTGTTCGTTCGCGTCTCATACGCATTCAAGGGACATTGAACAGCCAACGGTACATCACACAGGTTCTCACCCCTGTTGCTGTCCCATTAATCCATGCACTGCATAATGCCACTTTTCAAGAGGATAATGCGCGCCCCCATGTTGCAAGGAATGTCCTCGATTTATGGAAGCTAACCACGTGCCCCTGCTTCCTTGGCCAGCACGTTCGCCGGATATGTCGCCAATTGAACATGTCTGGTCCATGGTGGGTTGCCGGCTGGCCCAACTCAGGTTTCCGGCACGTAATGTTGAAGACCTCCGGCACCGTGTGGAAGCCGCTTGGGACGCCATACCGCAAGCAGACATCGATAGAATCATTCTGTCCATGCCTCGCCGTGTTGCAGCAGTTATTGCTGCCCGTGGAGGCTGTACACGCTACTAACTCCTTGGGGTTATGCAACCATGTTCTACGTGTCACATGTCACACCACCGAGCTCTAACTGTAATCATTTTCTTATCTTATTATGAACTACATATTTGCCAAGTTTCGTGTTTCTATCTCATTTCCTTCTGGGTGTTGCAATTTTAATGGCGAGCAGTTTATATACAGGGTTTTCGTAAATGATTGTCGGGGTTTCCTCATTGTTGTAATTGATCTGGGTGAATGACACGGTGAACACAAATGCACGATATTGTTGAGAAACTCAAAAGGTTTTGTTCCTTATTTGTTTCATAGACCTCTGTTTCCAGATTCTGCTGCCAGACGGCAGTTTTCCAAAATGGCGGATATTACTAATGAGAAGGCGTTCTGTGTCCTTGAATATCACGCAACGAGGTCCGTTACAGTTGTGCAACAACATTTTTCTGCGCGATATCGAAAAGATGCACCATCAGACAATTCGATTAGGTGGTATGCACAGTTCAAAGAAAAATGTTACCATCAGTGTCGGAACATGATGTGGAGCGAGTTCGTGAAACCTATCTATAGAGCCCGAAAAAAATGGATTCTTGCTGGATGCAAGGAACTAAACATTCCAAAGACAACATTATGGAGTGTTCTACGAAAACGGCTAAACATGAAACCATACCGCCTAAGTCTGCATCAAAAGCCAACACGTAACGACCGTCGTGTACGGGAAACGTTCACCAGCGATATGCAAAATCTCATGGTTGACGATGACAATTTCATCGAGAATTTCGTTTCCACTGACGAGGCGACATTCAACCTAAGTGGAAAAGTAAACACACACAATGTGCGCATATGGGGAACGGAAAATCGTCATCAGTTTGTTGAGTTGGGACTCGCCTAAAGTGAATGTCTTTTGTGCTGTGTCACAAGAAAAGGTGTAGGTTCCACGCTTCTTCATGGAGAAAATGGTTACAGGATTGACATTCCTGGATATGCGGAATGAGTGGCTATTTCCTCAAGTGGAAGAAGATTCTAACACCTTCATCATGCAATTCGATGGAGTCCCACCTCACTTCCACTGTGAAGTGCGATCATTGATCAACAGAAAATTACCACAACATTGGATTGGGTACGGGAGTGATGAGGATGACCTTTCTCCTTGCGATTTTTTCCCATGGGGATACGTAAAAGATACCGTTTACTATCCTCCATTACACACTACCCTTGAGGAACTGAAAACACGCATAACGAATTTCATCAACAATGTTACACGTGCTATGCTATACCGAGTGTGGCAGGAAGTGGACTATGGTATCGCGAGGCGAGCACATGGAACATTTGTGACTTTGTCATAAAAACTTGGTGAGTTTTCTATCATTTTGCAAAAAATTGCATGTATCTATCTTTTTTACGTAAAATACAGTGCTTGTTTGTAACCCTGACAATCATTTACGAAAACCCTGTATATATATCGCCTGATTTCCAGTAAATGCTAGTGTAATTCAACATCGATTTGCATTAACAATTCATGTAATAATGCTGTTTTTGATAGGGTGGCACTGAGTGCTCCGCACGGGACATTTGTGCTACTATGAGGGCACGGATGACGGAGGGTTAATATATGCACATTAAAAAGACCAACAGTTAGAATGGAGAAACAAAACTACACTTAGTTAACCCTCTATACTGTAACAAGTGAAGACCAGTATGCTGAGCTCCTAAAGTGGCACCAATTTTTGCTTTCTACCTGCGTGTGAATCATAATTATCTGTGTTATAATACAAAGGTCGGTCAAAAAGTAATGCACAATCCACTGTAGCTCGGGAATGGTAAGGACTTGGAAAATGAAATTTTGTAGGTAGAAGCATTGGTTCTTTACCACCTAACCAACAGCTAAATAACGTAATCACTAGAGCCCGGAAGTTCAGGCATTTATTTTTGTTAAAATAGGCAGGCAAAAAGGCATTTATAATGTGGAAAATAGGCACTAAAAATGAGAAAAAAAGGGAAAATAAACTGAAAAAGGCACATTTGAAAGTCACTTACTTTTATCTATAATTTCTGGCAAAATGTTAATGAAGCATACATAAAACAAGCAAATGTAGCTGGACTCATTTCGATAACAGCATTTTCACCTTTTAGAATATCACAAATTGTTTTCAATTGTTTCAAGTCATCATTTGCACTCACTACCCATTTGCACTTTTCCACAACAGCTGACCCCTTTTCTCCTGACACTTCCATCATCTGCTGCATAGATTCCTCGAAGATTTTCATGGATGCTACAAGAGTCTCACCTCTTTTTTCTAGCTTTGTAATTGTCTCTGGCAATGCACCATAATGTGCAAAAATAAACGACAGTTCATTCTTCAGTTCTGAATAGCACAGGAGTTTCTTTACTTCACAAATTGAAGCCACTTCATTTTCTGGAAGATCATCGATCACCTCACTGATTTTTTCAAGGTTGTTAGCATAATATATAGTTGCTGATATCCAGGTTCCCCATCTCGTCAAGACTGGTTGCGGAGGTAAACTAAGCTCAGGTGCAACTTCCTAAAATGTTCGGGTTCGAGAGGGAGATTTCAGAAATATCTTCTTTGTGTTCGAAATCAACCTGTCCACTTCTGGGTGCAACACACTAACTTTTTCGGCGATTCTGTGCATTACGTGGGCTACACATGTGATATGAAGCATGTTCGGGAAGAGAATTTTCAATGCTATGGCAGCCTGCATCACTGATAAAAAGTAACATGTCATCATGATGTACACCATCTGGTCAGAGCAGAAGTAGGGAATTTGAGAATAACTGAGCTATTGACCAACCATTGGCTCTCTCTAGTTGTTCTGACGTGAGAAGAAATGATGAGGATTCTCCGCATGTTGGTTCCATAGTTCATATGATGACGTTGGCTATTCAGCGTCCCATAGCGTCAGTACTTTCATCTGTTTAAATCCAAACCTCCTTTCCACCAACTTCAGCACGAATTCTTTGCAGAGCTTCTTCGTAGCAGATGCTTAAAAATGTTTTCCGCAGCGTTGATTCTGACGGCACCGTTTCTTTAGTTTATTTCTCCAGGAATTTCCTCAGTGACTTGTTTTCCACTTTCCAGAAAGGTATCCCTGCTTCCATGAAAGCTTTGCACAGTTCAAGAGAAAACTGAGATTGCATGTTGGATGAAGTGCCCACTGTTGAAATTAGGGATATCTTCTTCTATCCAACCTTTTTGCCAAATGCAGATTTATGTTTTGCTGTTGACACATGCTGAGATATAAAGTATTCTTTCTCATGGTTGAATGTTTTTTCACATATCTTGCAGAGAAGAATAGTACCATCTGTCAAAAATGTGCTTTCACCAAATTCATGCACGTAACCATGTAACTTACCACTTAATAGCACACTAAATTTCGGCATGATGACAACTACACAATCCTTTCCTTCCAAAGTGCAGAACTACACTAAAGATAGAGAACTTGATTTTGGAATCCATGCAAAGGCCCTTGGGCATTAGTGCTGTTTCTTGTCAATAACCTCCTGACACGGACGATGGACGTGATGACGTAATTGTGCAGGTGTTCTGCAACAGGTTTTCAGCAGTCAATCATTCACAAGGACATGTTAACGGAAAGGCAATATCTTAACTCAGCATGAAATACTATTTTTTTTTAAACACACTTTTCTCCTTCAGCAATGTTGAAACATACGTAAGTTCAATATTACTTAAATAAGGCGAAAATTATTCACATAATAAACGGAAGAAAAATAAATGCCAACAACGTTTTTTGGGAGCAAATTATTTATTTACACATTTTTTTAAAAAAAATGTTCAAATTTCATTGAAAAAGGCAAAAAAGGCATTATAATTAAAAATAGGCAGTGGGGTCCCAAATAGGCAAAATAGGTAGGCAAAATGAAAAGGCTTCTAAAACATTCGAAACAACATAAAAAACGTATATCCGGAAAATTTTTATCAATATATGCAGTAGATAAAAAGAGGCATTTTGCCAAACTTCCGGGCTCTAGTAATCACGAACAAAGAGGCCAGAATTACGTGCAACGGACATCAAGTTGCATGCTGCAACCATGACAGTTCAGAAGATTGGCTATCTGGGATGGACAGTGGTGCCACAACCCCCATGCAGTCCTGACCTAGTGCCATCGGATTTCTATCTGTTTGGATGACTGAAGGCTCATCTCCGTAGGAAACAATTTGGAGATGACGAGCTTACTGTGTGTGTGAAAAAGTGGTGTAAATACAAACCTAAAGAGTTTCACGAACGTGCATTCACATCATGGAAACAAAGATGGCTGCAGTGTAGTGAAGCACATGGGTCATACATTGAGTGACATTTCCAAAGAACCAAAGGACCAATGCTTCTACCTACAAAATTTAATCTCCCTAGTCCTTACTTACCATTCCCGAGTTTGTGACTGACCCAAAGATGTTAATTTATTTCATTTATATTTATTGTTTAATTTTGTGTTTAAAATGCATTATGATATTTATGTTGTTATCAATTACTATTTGGTTATGTTCCAAAACGTTGTTGAATTAATAAGGTGTATAATTAATTATTGATAATGTGAAATTACGATGTATAAATTTCTATACATATTTTGAGCATAGCAACGAAAAAAACAAAAGACAGTAGATCAATAAGTGAAAATATATTGAAATTATATATAGTGACGTCCGAGTTTTCTTTGAATTTAACAAACTGTAAGTAGATTTGGATAAAGATAAATACTAGGGTGTTTCGATGAAGTGTGTGTGAGACTTGCTTCAATAATTTGGCGCCTACAGCCAGGATTCAAGAAAAAAAGGACAATCTTCTGATGCGTGGTTTGAAGTTTGCGCAATGGTAGTTATAGACTTTTAAATTTTATTTTGTCTTCGAGTTGCAATTTGTTGAACATGTTGCAAAGACAAAATTGGTGACCCTAAATATTTTATTTCTTAAGTTTATTATTATTCTGTGAAATCATGGCAGATAAATCTAAAGAAACGAAGCCTAGACATTCATGTAGGCTAAAATCTAATGTTGCATATGAAGGAACCTACTTAAATAGTAGTAATTCTCACGATGGTGACATTTGTGATGTACAGTCAGGTAAGATTGAAGTAGTGACTGTGTTGTGATGAGCTCGATAATGACCTGAGGTATGTGCAATGTTTTGATTGCCGTTCGTGGTATCATGTTTCATGTTTGAAGCTTTCCGTCACACATTGGACAATTTATTCTACCACTAAGGAAAAATATTGTTGTAAGAAATGTGATTCCAGTTACGATACTTACCAATTGCCAGTGTATTTGGAAAGTATAAATCCTAATTTAAATGACATACTAAACAGCATTAGAAGCATACAATTAGCTGTTGTAAATTCTAGTCAGGAACTTAAGACTCAGTTTGAACAGTCCAATCAGGAACTTAAGACTCAGTTTGAACAGTCCAATCAGGAACTTAAGACTCAGTTTGAACAGTCTAATCAGGAACTTAAGACTCAGTTTGAACTTTCTAATCAGGAATTTAAACAGTCTAATCAAGAACTCAAACAGTCTAATCAGGAACTTAAGACTCAGTTTGAACAGTCTAATCAGGAACAGTCTAATCAGGAACTTAAGACTCAGTTTGAACAGTCTAATCAGGAATTTAAACAGTCTAATCAGGAATTTAAACAGTCTAATCAGGAACTTAGATCAGAATTAAATCTGTCTAATGAAAATATTCAGGTTAAATTTGACGTTATATCTTTAAAACAAGCTGAATTATCTAGTGCACATACACAGTTATCTTCACAGCTTGATGTCAAATTTGAAGCTGTTAATCATGATATTAGTCATGTTAACAATCGGCTCAATATTTTAATGTCTGAATTTAAGGACAAAATAGATGCGGTTAGTACAGCGTGTTTACAATCAACTACAAGTCTTGAATCTGTGTTTGATAATAAATGTCGTAATGTTGATGTCAAACTATCTGAATTTGAAAATGTACAATTATCATTGAAAGAACACGTTCTTGATTATGACCAACGTTTAGATAATCTCAATTCAAATTGTAATGAATGCTCTGCTAATATAGTTGATCTTATATCTAGAGTCACTATTTTAGAAAGTAAAAACGATGTTAATGCTGATGTACATAAGCATATTTCTCATTGTACAGAAAGGTTCCAACAGTTTAATTCCCATATTGAAGGTATATAACAAAATATCAAAAAGCTTCAAGCTGATGGCAAGGATTTAACAGCCACGGTTAACGATAGTGATGAAGGTAGCGTAGCCCTTACACATAATTCCTCTGTTCATAATTCTGTTGTTACAAATAGTAATAGTAGAACAAAATCAATTGTTGTGGATAATACAGAATCTAATACATGTAGGAATGGAAAAACTCAGTGTGATGTTGTACTCAGTACTTCGTCTAGTGATGTATCAGATGATTCTTCTAGGACAGTTTCCGGTAAGAAGAATGTTACTAACACTCGTGCTCGTAAACATGTCCGCTGGAAGCACAAGTATAATAAATCTGTAAGATCTAGCTCTGAAGAAACTTCCGTAAAGAAATTCCGAAGTGACAACTCAGAAGGTCCATTCCAAAAACGAGAGTTAGGTGCTGAGAAATATAACTACACTGATGCTTGCTATCAACTGTTTGGTACAAATTCACATCCTACTTCTAGTTTTGTGCTTACTAAGAATAATGACAATGTTAGTAATGTACATAATAATCCACATTGTCATCTGGATCAAAGCGTTAATTCTCCTTGTATGTGGTGTGATTTTAACCCACAAATATCAGAACCTAACCCACACAATGATTGTGTTAGTAATATCTATCGTGATGCAAGTGTACCATGTTCAGTTTCGAACAATCACGATGATCCTCATTCTTCTGTAAATGGTTCGAGATTGCATAACTGTAGTAACACAGGGTTAAACGGAGCAAACCATATTTGCTATAATCGACTGTATAGTGTGAGAGGAAGAAGTGATCATCCTATAACTAGAAATACATGCAATGGAGAAGGAAATGCAAGAAGTGGACGTTTAAAATTAAGTGAATTATCTCAATTGCCTAAGTTCTCGGGAAAGATAGAGCAACAATCAGCGAGAGAATATATTGAACAGCTGGATAACATATTAAATGTTGTAGGAGTGCCAACAGAAATGAAACTGCAAAGTATCCAACAATGCTTCACTGGGAGAGCTGGTTATTGGTTTCGGACTCATAAATATTACTTTAATTCTTATGATCAGTTTATACAAGAATTCATTAATCAGTTTGCTTCTTCGGAAGTTATCCAATCACAACTCTCCGTATTGAGGAATCACAAATACGATCCCAGTGTACATGGCAGTTTAGAGACTTTTGCTTTAAAAACTCACTCTAGTTATTGCAATTTGGTTGAAAATCCTCAAGATATAGATGTTGTGCAGTTAATACTTAGCCAATTACCTGCTAATATTGCCAATCACATTACTTGTCACGAAATTCGTTCAGTAGATCAACTAACTAGCATGTTAAGAAGATTAGATGTAAAAAAATTTAGTAGAAAGGGGCTTGTTTTCTTCCTAATGAAGACAACGAACGTGAAAATATTCCAAAGGTTTTTAAGAATTCGGAACAAAATAGAGGCAAGTTAAATGTGCGGCAAGTTAATGTTCGACGTTCGAAGACCACTAGTGTTTGTACTAAGACTCCAACAAGTAGTGAGGTAGATTCCAATGCTGTTATCAATCAAGGTTACGAAAATCGGCAGGGAAACAATCTTCGAGGTCGATATTTCAACAATTTTAGGAGAACCTCTAATAATTATGGACATCATGGAAATTTTACTGCACGAAACAATTATAATAGCTTCAGATCTAGAAACGGAGGACAATTCCGAAATAATTACAGGCAAAATAATTCTCGTTCACCTACAGGACAATTTAATGATGAAAATTTGCTCAATCAATCGCGATTCTATTACATGAATGAAAATCGCAGTGCTAATAATAATACAATGCCATATCAGCGTTTTCCTGCAAATTCAAATTCATTAAATTCTCAACCTGAAGCAGCAAGTTTGGTATCACAAATTAATTCTGATTCTACAAGAATGGCAAATCGTGAACAAAATATTTCGCGAATAGATCAAGTACAAGCATCGATACAGCAACAAATTCCTAACTCTGCATCTTTAAATTAGTTGCGCAGAAGGAAGTGCCTCAGTCCCTCTGCTGTCCTGTTAAGAGGCAACGTTCAATTGATGTTAGTGTTAGTGAAGAAGGTCATAATAATGTTGTAAATAATGCGAGTTCATCCTTCAAAACGTTTGAAATAAACTTTCTGTTAGAATGGTTCGACGATGAACCCGACTGGACTTTTAATGAGGATGGTGTTCCTATTCCTGTAACGGAAGTTCTAATGATACATAGACTCATATGTAAATTACCTATTACTTGTATAATAGACTCTGGAAGTCAAGCAAATGTTTTAAATTACGAAGTTTGGTGCAAAAAAACATCATTGATTGGTAATCTTAGATTAGACAAGGTTGAAGATATCAGATTGTCTGGATTTGTTGGAAGTAAAAGGTGCAAGATTGCTGGTTGCAAAACGATAAGCCTTCAAATTGATGATGAATATTTTCCTATGGAATTCTTTATTATAAAGGAACTTAACGCTGATGTTATTTTGGGAGTTCCATTCTTAAGAAAGTATAAGGCTATAGTAGATCTCAGGTCACAGCACATAAGTTTAGTAAGTTCTTCAGGTAAGGAAATTTGTGCTTCATTAAATAATGAAGATTCTAATTTGTTACACTCTAAATGTGATGAATATTGTAGCTCTACGATTAAGAATGAACCTCAATCCAAAGCAAATAAATTGAAGTGTTGTGGATTGTTAAATTATGTGCCTGTATCAGATATCGAATACATGCCTTCTAAGAGCGACATTTACAATAAAGTTTTTGAAATTAACGACATAAATGAAGTACAAAAACAAGATTTACTTTCACTTTTATGTAAGTATCATAACCAATTTTCCGATAGACCAAGACATGCAAATGTAGAGGTATATAAGATACAAATGGACACAGAAATACCTGTATCTACTGCACCATATCCCATTCCGATTTCTAGAAGAAAACCTTTGGAAGAAGAACTTGCTAAATGGGAAAGTTGGGGCATAATTTACCAAGTCTTCGCCATATTCAAATCCTTTGCACATAGTCCCGAAACAGGGGGGTCTGTGGAGGCCAGTTGTGGATTTTAGGAATTTAAATAAGCATGTTATTAGTCCTCAAGTTAGAGTGGAACCAATCAATGAAATGTTGCAACGCTTTTTAGGAGCGCAGTATTTTTCTTCTATTGACTTATCTTGTGGATATTTTCAGATCCCGTTAAGTCCGGATTCATATATTTATACTGCTTTTTCATATCGTGGAAGACAGTATCTTTTTAGATATCTTCCTTTTGGTATAAAGTCTGCAGTTTCTGTTTTCCAAGACAGAATGAATAAGATATTCACAAGGGAATTTAATGATTACGTTTTTTGCTACTTGGATGACCTCTTGATCTTCAGTAAAACTTGGCAGGAACATTTATGGCATTTAGAAGCTGTTATTCAGAAACTCAAGGAGGCTAATATGTCAATTAAGTTTTCGAAGTGCGAATTTTCATGTAAGGAAATTTCTTTTCTTGGCCATATAGTTTCTGGAAGCCAAATTAAAGTTGATTCAAGCAAGAATTCTGCAATAATAAATTTTCCGACACCTAATAACAAAAGAGCTCTTCGTAAATTCCTTGGCTTGGTCAACTGGAGACGAAAATTTATAAATAAATTTGCAAAAACTGCTCAGCCTCTTTATGAACTTCTGAAATCTGATGTTCCTTGGATGTGGAAGGAATTGCATTCAAAGGCATTTGAGAAGTTACGTGAGTTAGTTATATCTCCCGAGGGTTTAGCACAACCTGATTTTTCAAAATCTTTCAACATAAATGTAGATGGCTCGAAGAAGGGGATCGGTGCGGTTTTATGGCAAAATGGCGACACTTCAGGAGAGGATCTCAAAATTATACAATATGCAAGCAGAGTTCTTCGCGGTAATGAGGTGACTTATAGTACGCACGAGATCGAATGTTTGGCAATTCTTTTTGCTTTTGAAAAATTTTATATATATGTTGCTGGAACCAAAGTTCATTTGTATACTGATCACAAATCATTATCATGGCTGGAGTCTGCGAAGTCATTAAATCAGAGACTCAACAGATGGTCCTTAAAACTACAAGGATTTGATTATTCCGTGCATCATATACCTGGAACTTGTAACCCAGCTGCCGATACTCTTAGTAGGTATCCTGATTTATCTACAGGCGTTCCTCTCATCAATGAATTATACATTAATTATTTGAATCTAGATATTGTTGATGAGGACACAGTTGACTTTTGGAAGGAGAGTCAAAGACTGGATCAATGCTGTTCTGAAATTATATGGCATTTAAAGGAAGGCAATACTCCGAAAGGATCCAAAGAGATTTACACATTCCATGATGGTCTTCTGTTTCTGAAGCACTTTCCAGACGATAAGTGGAAACTGGTAGTTCCAAGGGAGTTGGTACCTAAAATTTTACATCAACTTCACGATAAGCAAGGACATTTTGGATATTTTAAGGTTCATAATAAATGCAAAGATTGTTTTTATTGGCCAAAAATGAAAGATACTATTAAGGAATATCTCAGAAACTGCTTAACATGTGCAAAGACTTAGCAGGCAGTCTTAAAAATTGATAAAGAAATTTTGCATGTACATACTACAACCCCTCACAGTATGCTTTCTATAGACCTTATTGGACCTTTACCGAAATCACAAGGTTATAGCTTTATTATAACAATAGTGGACGTTATGTCGAAATTTATAATGGCCTACCCTTTGAGAAAAGCTACAACCAAGGAAATTATAAATAAGTTCCAACTGCAATATTTTTATCACTATCCACTTTCTAAAGTAATTTTGTCTGACAATGGATCTCAATTTCGATCAGCTGAGTGGAAGAGTTTTGTGGAATCGAATGGAATAAAACATGTTACAACATCAGTGTATTCACCTTTCGCCAACCCAATTGAGCGATACAATAAGGAAATAATCAGGCTACTAAGACTATACACAAAGGATAATCATCAGCAGTGGTTTAAACACTTAAGTGTAATCATTGGACTTTTAAACAGTTAGGTATCTGAGGTTACAGGATTTATGCCGAATGAATTGTTTCTTCATGATAATGTCAAGAATACAGTATTTCATCAAATTAGTTGGCCATCTGAACTGGAGAAGGTGACATGGCAGAATAAATGTCTAATGCCAAAAACAAGAATGAAGAAAAGGGCTATAACCAAATCGAAGAAAGAGGATGGAAGGAGTATCACAATCGCAGTCAACGATATTGTTCTTGTTAAAATCCACGAGAAGAGCAGCTTTCTTAATAAGAAAATTCACAAATTTCTGGATTTATGGTTAGGTCCTTACTTAGTTAAAAATGTTAAGAATAATTATGTGGAACTTATGTCTCTAGATGGGAAGAAATCTGTAAATAAGCAAAATTTGTCTAATGTAAAGAAGTTTAATTGTTCAGCGGACAGGAAAACAGAGTTGCTTAAATTTGCCTAAATAATTCTTGAATGTAGTTAGGTTAAGGTAACTATGAACACTTCTACAATGAAAAATGTTGGATATTTGCATATTCAAGAATATTGTCTTTAGTTTAATGTACTGAATGCATGCAATTAAAACAAAATTAATATGTCAGTCAAGTTTGATTCACGGAGATCATAGTGAACTGAATTAATATTGTTTGAAAAAAAAAAAATGTTGTAATTTAAAAATGCAATGTTCACAAGTTTGTAACTAAATGTAAAATTTTCGATATTTACAGAACTTAAATAAGTCGAAAATTTTCACCCGGAAGGGGTGCGTATTGTGACTGGCCCAAAGATGTTCATTTATTTCATTTATATTTATTGTTTAATTTTGAGTTTAAAATGCATTATGATATTTATGTTGTTATCAATTACTATTTTGTTATGTTCCAAAACGTTGTTGAATTAATAAGATGTATAATTAATTATTGATAATGTGAAATTACGATGTATAAATTTCTATACATATTTTGAGCATAGCAACGAAAAAAATAGAAGACAGTAGATCAATAAGTGAAAATATATTGAAATTATATATAGTGACGTCCGAGTTTTCTTTGAATTTAACAAACTGTAAGTAGATTTGGATAAAGATAAATACTACGATGTTTCGTTGAAGTGTGTGTGAAAGACTTGCTTCAAGTTACATTGGATTGTGCATTTTTTTGACCAATCTTTGTATTTTACACCTTTTTCATTAGTGAAAAATTTGAAATTAATATACAGGGTCAGTCAAAAGTTCAGTACAATACAGCAACTCCATTATTAGCAGATAGCAAAAGAAAGGAAAGATGGGAAAGTTATTGGAAGTATGTGGTTTTCAATCTACTGCCTTTGAAATCTAAATTTAGACTGCACCATTGAAGGTGCACACTGGTATGAAAGGCACTAGAAGTTCACACCATTAAGGATTTTATCTTTCTAATTTTATTGTAGCATCCAAGTTATGACGGACTCTTTAAAAATACAACCTCTGACAATAAAGTTCGGTGAATGATCCTAAATATCGAAAGTAGACGAATTCTTAATGAAACCTATCTTACTGTCCTTCGAAGTAGTCCCCTCCCATGGCTATGCACCGTTGAGAACGGCTGTACATGTCCTGGAAACTTTTACAAAAGTCTTCTTTCGGGATGGTTTTCAAGACTCTCGTCACGTTCCGTTGGATGTCCGGAATATCCTCAAATCTCTGACCTTTCAAAGCGATTTTGAGGCGTGGGAAGAGAAAGAAATATGGAGGATTCAGATCCAAATTTCTTGCAATGCATTGCTACAGAGGATGAGAGCTGGTGTGTGATCTACGACCCTGAAACGAAACGCCAAAGCATGGAATGGCGTTCTTCTGCATCACCCTGTCGGAAGAAGGCCAAGGCGTAAAAATCACGCATCAAGACGATGCTTATCACTTTCTTTGACAGTGATGGCATGATCCACAAAGAATTCCTGCCGGAGGGAACAACAATTTTTCCGCCTTGGCCTTCTTCTGACGGGGTGATGCAGAAGAACGCCATTCCATGCTTTGGCATTTCGTTTCAGGGTCATACCTCACACACCAGCTCTCATTCTCTGTAGCAATGCATTGCAAGAAATTTGGATCTGAATCCTCCAGATGTCTTTCTCTTCCCACGCCTCAAAATCGCTTTGAAAGGTCAGAGATTTGAGGATATTCCGGACATCCAACGGAATGTGATGAGGGTCTTGAACACCATCCCGAAAGAAGACTTTTCTAAAAGTTTCCAGGACATGTACAGCCGTTCTCAATGGTGCATAGCCAAAGGTGGGGACTACTTCGAAGGACAGTAAGGCAGGTTTCATTAAGAATTCGTCTACTTTCGATATTCAGGATCATTCACCGAACTTTATTGTCAGAGGTTGTATATTCATCATAATGAACATCAGGTTCATTCTACAACCCATAACATGTCCCAAAAGTGACTTTATTTCTTCTAGTTTCTAGCTAAATGTTTCCAAGGAGTCAGTAGTTGACATGCTATTTCGGTACTTGACATGATTTGTTATGAAAAATACATTCAAATGCCATTTCTATTTAGAGATTTTTAACAATTGCCATGTTCGGTTACTAAAACATCCATTATCAAAGTGGGAATCATGGTGACAATCTCTTTTCAAACTGACTACTAAATTTATTAATTTTTTTCTTTAGCACAAGAGAGAATTTTTGAGGGTTTAAAATTTCATAAAATTGTCTCTCCAAGGATGTTTGCTTATTTCTTAAGAAATGGATGCATGATTTCAATTTTTTGTTGGTGAGTATTCAGCAAACTATAAACTTCTGCATCTCCAAAACTAAATGTACAACAAGTTTAAAAATTTGAACACGATGGACAATTGTAGCAAATTTGATAAAATCTGAAATTGTGGGTTAAATGGCTGAATGATTTGACGTAGCATGACCCAACAATGAAACCTGTCCAGCCAGCAATACTCAATGTAGAGTATGGATGATGAGAAGATTTGAACACCCAGAAACCCCTTCTCCCTTCCACCACAGACCATACATTAAACTCTACTCTGTCCACTGCCCTTCAGTTGCTAAGGATGAGAGTGGCATTTGCTCTTAAGGCTCGGCTGGTTTTGTGATTACATAAGTCTATTAAACTATTGATAATATCTAGACAACAATGAAAGAAAACTACATGAAAATTCACGTCAATGCTCTAGAAGGAATTCTAAGCTGATGTAATGTTTCATATTTTTAAATATCCAAGAAGTTTTTCGAATGGAGAGGAAAATTTGATAAAAATCGCCCATTCACCTGCCAAAGGTCCAGCCGAGCCTTAAGGCGAAGAGGGACAATTACGCACCAGGCATGCATTTATTCCAATATTGTCGGAATGAGCAATGCTACTAAAAAGATCTCCGGCAGAAATGAAGAGTATGAATTTCTCCCCATGTGGCAAGTGGAAGCGGTTTCCTAAGTTGATTATTAAGCCTTATACGATTTTTGAAAAATATGATGAATTAGTATTTACCGAATCCCATGTATTCCTTATGGGACATCAACTTCAACTTCAAGTTACGGCTCATCAAATGGGAGTTTCGACTTTTCCTACTGCTATGACATAGTTCTACGTGTCCTTTTTCCGTCCATGTACTTTTCTACGTCATCGGATGTTTGATATTCCCGAAAGAACGAATAAAATAATGGTCCCATAAGCCTAGTGCATTTCTCCTTGCCTCCTACGGCCATCCTGGCAGTGTTGCCAAACCTGATGTGTATAATAGAGCTAAATTTCACCATTAATATAGCTAAAGAGGACTTTCAAGGAGCTAGATTAACGAAGGCTGCATAAAGTGCCTACTAGGGTAATTTTAGTTGTCAGAGGGGTAGGGGTACTGCTATTACCGTTAGCTTTAAAGTGATGGCAATTTATTCTTTCTTAGTTTTCACCGCCTAGATTTGGCGGCATCACCCATCTCAATAATCCAATGATGTTAATATAAAATCGAAAATAAAGGGTTCCCGGATAACAAAATTGTCATCTTTATCTTAGCCACAGCGCTATATATAAAAATACATGGGGAGGAAACAAAAGGTGGGTGACGCAGCCTATAGCTATACGAATATCACGTCACATGCAAAATGTACACTCATGGCAAAAGTTGGTAGCTGCCCCAGCGAGAAAGACCAAGGGGAAATTGTCCCTCCTCGCCTTAAAAGTTTGGAATTTTATCCAGAAATTGTCTGGAAAGTTTCACCACATTCTTCATGTACACCACACACACAAGAATGGCACCTGGACAAAAGCTCCAAAGCTTCGGGATGACAATGAATAGGGAAGAATGAAAGAGGATAACAGTAAGCTCAAAATGTCTGGAAATTTGAGAGTATTTATAACAAGATTATATCTGAGGTGCCTCTGTGGAGCCCTGGGTACTTATCAATCAGTGATCTCTCACACGACCAGGAGCAAAGACAAAGATTGCAGATCTAGACAGCTAAATGAACTAACAATGAAATAATTTATTTTATTTCTGAATTTCATTTCTTCTCAGATGTTAAAAGTCTGCTATTTCTATTGTCTGACGATAAGTCCAAGGTGTGTTCAAAAAAAGACCGGATTGTTGGAATAGCAACTTTACCTGAACATGTACATCTTATTCATGTTTGTCCCCTTCAAAGTACTGTCCTTGGCTGGCCACACACCGCTCCCAACATTTCTATCAGCTTTGAAATGCCTCCTGGAACGTTTCTTCCGGAATGCTCTTTAGGTCCCTCGTACATTTTTGTTTCATGTCATCAATTGTGCAAAACCAATGACCTTTCAATGTCGATTTCAATTTTGGAAAGAGGAAAAAGTCTGCCGGAGCCAAATCTGGAGTATGGGGGTTGAGGAATCACCGTCATCCTGATTTTGGCCAAAAATTCAGTCACACGTAGAGCGGTGTGAACTCGTGCGTTGTCGTGGTGTGCAGCACAAATTTCGACGTTACGTGGTGCATGCCCAATTTGTCCGTCAAAATAGCATGACACGATCCTACACTAATGTTAGCCTCTTCTGCTAGCTCCCTCACTGTTAATCGAAGATTTGCCCGAACCAATTCACGCACTAGGTTGATGTGAACATCGTCTGTTGTCGTGGACGGTCGCAAACTTCGAGGATTTTCGTCCGTTGAAGTTCTCCCAGTTTTGAACCGAGTGTACCAGTCACAACACTGTGATCGGATCATTGCTTCATCACGAAGGCTTCCCGAAGCATTGTGAACGTCTCTGTGGCACTTTTACCGAGCTTGAAACAAAATTTAACACACACACGTGTTGCTCGCGTGCGTGAACGGCTTGCACTGAGCTCTGGGCCCTGTTGCAATGTACTTCACAAAGATGCCGCTAGATGGCGCAACTGTGTTCATTTGATTCCATCAAGTAGTTTGCGTGTAGTGCACTCAATCCGGTCTTTTTCTGAACACCCCTTGTAGATTGGTCATAGAACAGATTCATTCCCTCACTGGTATTATACAAGAAAACTATGCCACCCTTAAGAAGGATGTACACTAACCTCAAACCTATAGTATAGGCTTAAGGACAATTTTGATCACTGTTAACTAGTGTTGGAAAAAAAGGCGTTTTCTTTACTTATTTATTTTCTAAAAAACAGCAGACATTTTGACCTTTTGGCCAACTGTGATTAACCCTTTTCAGTTGTAGTCCCAGTTCTGGGCATAGAAGTTATCCATGTCATGTTTCCTAACTTGATAAATAATCTTGCATCACGTAGCAGTCAAGAAATAAATATTTTGACCACAATTCAACACTGCTTTTTTCTTACACCCGAATGTGTAAGGGTGGAAATTAGTTAAATACTTATTTAGCTTAGTGGAACAAAAACATACTTTGCAGACCAGCAAATAAGATGAACTGATTTGATACACACACCCACACAATGCTCAATTTGAACTGTACAGGAATGAAATAGTACTTTGTTTATGTACAAATTAAAATTCAAGCTGGTTGCACGTAAGTTCCAGATATTTGTGTGATGCCTGCCTGGGAGAGGATGAAACCACAGTGCATGCAGTGGGGAGAGAGAAAAAAAGGGGTGGATCAATCAAGATGGAGAGAACACTGAAAAGAGCCATCACACTAACCAATCAGGATGACATTCACATTCAAAGTGATCACACTGCACCATAATAACCTGTGGCACAACAGCCCTTGAGGGCCACGGTCTACTTACTGTCAGCCTCACTCCCACCAGAGGTGCGAGATCATCCAACCAATTACGGGGTGACATGTGGTCGACACAACAAACCCCCAGTCACTGTTGTAGGTTTTTCATGATCAGGTTACGCTACTCATTCGTAACTCCCCAAATTCGTGAGGATGGTGGGTGGCCACTGGTCCCATACAATGGCCGAAATCTCAGGAGAAATGTTGTTATGTTTCTTCAGGAGACTCCAACCAGCGTGTATCCCGTAGTCTAAGTCCAAAGCCAGACACCTTAGACATGCACAGCCACGGAGCAGGGCACACCTCACCATGATTATGACCAAAACATGCAATGAAACTATGTATGAATTATATAGTGAACCTACAGAGATAAAATCCACAATAGTGAATAGGAAGCATGACACAAATACATGAGCTTCCATGGTTTACTGAATTTCTATGGCCTATTGTTTTTCCATCCCAACTGTTTTGCAATAATCTCTAATCATTGTAACAGTGTTTAATTTATTCTTTGCTCTTCAAAGATACATGTGTAGAAATGTCAAATACGGTACATAAAAAGTATCAACCATGAAGTATTTTTTGATTGATTGGTGTCTTAGTTCACTTTATGCACAGTAAGGCTAATTGGGACTGGATCTACAGTTTAAAGTGGGATCTGAACCACTATATGCCTCCACCGGGTATCGAACCCGGGACCCTTAGATTACAAGGCGACGATGCTATCACTGCGCCATCGGGGAGGCCAAGCACATAAATAATATTTTACATTGGCATATACAACATGGAGAAAAAACTAGCATTCGCTATGACTTTCCTTAGTGCCAAGACACTCTTCTACATAATAACCATATCATTGGCTTAAAAAGTTACTTAAAAGTACTTGCGTGCTGCAGTGGCCTTGTACCGAGGGTGTTAAGAGACTTTTTGAGCCACCCTGTATGTTGTATGTTCATCTGCACTAACTTTTCAGTACAGCCGATTAAAGTTTGAGTTTTGCGGATTTTGAATACACTACAAGATTTGCGTAAAACATTACATTATTGTTGATAATTCACATCCAGATACGTTGCTTTGGAATGTGATGAATTAACATGTATGGAACACGATAAAGTCCTCAACACATTTCCGATGAAAAGTGGAAATACAATAAAACAGTATTCAGCTGGCGATATTTGAAATAATTCAATTTGTGCAAAAGAAGAATTTATGACAAAACCACTTGTACACGCAAAGATTCATGAATTTATTTTTCTCTGAAGAATATATTTTGTGAAGTTCTATCACAGAATAAACTGTGTGGCTACTCTAGGACCATGATAAAATTCAAGTATAATTCCCGGTTTTCAAGGTGAACTTTCCAAAGATTTATGGGTATACAAGCAGATGTTTTCTCTACATCAACGTATTATGAATCTCACCATTAACACATATTCACACACAAATATATTAACAATATATAGGGTCTGTGTGATTCCAATGTAGCCAAAATTTCGAAATCCATTCAATTAACATATTTTGAAAGTATTTAATTTAAAGTACGGAGTTTATATTTGCAATTCCACATATTCAGACTCGAAATACATCTTCAAACACAAGTGACGGATATTAAAGGATATACTAATTTACGAAAATTTGTTCATTGTACAAGAACTCGAACAGGTGTTCTTGGGTTACCAGTCAGGTTAAATCAGCGTTAACTTCCAACGTTTCAAACCCATACATTGCTCCAGAGAACACCTGTTGGAATCACGTCGCCAGGAAAGCTACAATTCCTATGTACAAGAACTTCAAACTGCAATTGGTCTATTCAACTTTAGGATATCTTATTTTGCAATAATCTTTCATCTGTCAGATAGACTATTCTGCAAAAGACACTAAAAAAGCAAAGGGATTGAGAGAATTCTGTTTCATTTTCCCCGCAACTTTCCTTCTTACTCGATAAAAATAAAACCTTTACTGTGAAAAACTTGCCTCAGAATATTTCCGTATAAATATGTATAAATTCAATGAGACTTGGCTAATAAAAGTTGCAATTTTTCATGTCTAAGGTGAAAAATTCACATAGAATTCCAAGACCCTAATATTCACGCAGAATTCCAGGAATTTGAGTAGCCACCCTGATAAAACACAATACCCAGAACATCTACAAAGGCAAAATGGTAATTAATAATAATAAAGGAAATTTGATTGAAAAGTGGTTAAAACAAAAACAAGGAATACAATGGCATTTTTATGGCTACCTATGGCCTTAGAAAGACTGACTTTCAGATGGACAAAACTTTTCATAAGGTAGACGAACCACAGAAGGCAAACACCAACCTGGCAGGGAAAGTGAAGGTTTGTTACATCCAACAGGTCAGAAACGAGAAATAAACCACCATCAAGATGTTAAAACAAAACATATATATATATATATATATATATATATATATATATATATATATATATATATATATATATATATATAAAACTGTCAGAATTTTGACTTTACTGTTAAGAGACCACATCAGAGGATGATATAGCTGTTCTACAACCACGAATATTGACAAAGGATAGTGAGGTACGTGGGTTGTAAATTTAAAAGTGTCAGAAAAAGGTTATAACACCATGCATGTTCTTCTACCAGGCAGTGAGCATTGTCAGTTGGGGTCCACCTTGATGTGTGGAGTGCCAAAAGTGGTTGGTGCAGCGAGTGCTTTTGTGTGTGTGCGAGGTTGAAATAAACACCATTTTGTGGACTGCCCTAAAGCATGTTTCAAAGGTAGAACAGCGATTGTGGATCCACATACAGGTGGACCGTGGCAAAAATGTACGAAAATGTCATCAAGACTTGCATGAAGCCTGCAGCAACAATATCTAGCCGTATCTGATGGTTACACAATGGTGACAATATAGGGAACTCAACATGATGCAATTTTTCTCATCTTCTTACAGACACATCCCAACCTCCTCAAGAAATGCACTTATTTATTGTGTAACCATCAGATACGGCTAGGTATTGGCACTCCACACATCGACATGGACCCCAACTGACAATGCTCACTGCCTGGTAGAACATGCACGATGTTATCACCCATGTATTAAGGTAAAAATTTGTTTAATGTCAATATTAGGGAGCCGGCTGCCGTGGTGAGTACATTGCACTATGATGCCAGGGGTCCCAGGTTCGAATCCCAGCCTGGGCATGGATGTTTGTGATTGTCTATTCATCAATTTCATATCATCAATCATCCCCATCTTCGCAAATTAGCCAAAAGTGGCAAAAAAAAGTGAAGTAAAATAAAGCAAATCAATCAATCAATATTAGGGTGCGACAAATCCATAAACGATTTCAAAATGTATACACTACAGTTCTGTACTGGTTTTTGTGCTATAACTTTACTGTTCAAGCATGGAAGATGCAGACACCTTGAGTAAAATAATCCAAACATGAATGGAGAAGAACAAAAATGCACACTAAAAGTTTCAGATTAGTGAAAACTTGTATGGGCCGAGATGTGTATTATTGCTTGATTTTTGTGTTTGTGATTTATGTCTGTTGAAACTTGTAACAAACACACTGAAGTGGAACAAAGGCAATTTAAGCATTGCACACATGTGTTGATGGTCACGACCATATTGCCACTGGCCAACGTTAATCATTTTCTGATATGAATTCTTCAAAACCATGGTGAGGTAAACAAGACGTTTATGAAATTTTGGAAACTTTTTCATTAATCCATATTAGACGCTAAGCTCTTCCATCACCTAGTTTCTCATGAGGAGAACTTTTCAGGTGCTTTTCAAACTTGATGTGATGTGATGCAACCCCAATGTTTATGTTCCCTGGTTTTACATTTTCCTGCATTATACGAGGGTGGTACAAATGAAAACCTTAAAAGTGCAATGTAATTCCGAAAAGTTGTACGATTGATATGTAAGTTGGCAGGAGTTACCCTTGTGGTTGAAAGAATGGCCAACAGGTGGCAACATAATGCTGCAACACTGAAGAAGGAAGCAGCATCAGTGCAAAGATGGCCACACAATTGTTGACATGCACAGCATTAGAGCAGCGATCTGCGATACTTTTTTTGAGTAGTGAAGGTGTTAAACCACTTGAAATTCATCGCAGGGTGAAAGCATAGTACGGTGATTAGTGTGTGTCCATACAGCAAGTTTACGAGTGGTGTAGAAAATTTAAAAGTGGCGTAACTTCTGTGGAGGACGCCTCGCGACCAGGCCAGGCACACCACATAGTGACGAACGAAAACATTGCCACAGCGGAAGAGCTTGTGAAGGAATTTGCCCTGCAATCAGGAGAAAAGACGAGGACTTCTGACTTCAAGTGTATTGTTACTGCATGACAATGCCTGACTGCATACTGTCCGTTTAAGTGTTGTGACAATCCAGGATATGAAATTTGAATGTCTCACACTCCAACCTTATTCACTAGATCTTGCTCAAAGAGGTGATGGGAAACAAGCATTTCCTGTGAAGGAAATAGCTGCCATTTTGGATATTAGTGTTGGTTCAGCACACAATATTGTCCATGATGTGCTGCGATTCAATAAAGTGAGGGGAGATGGATGCCATGTCAGTTGACTGCTGAATTGAGATACTGTCACGTTGATGCCTGTAAGGAACTTTTGCATTGTTTCCAGGTCGAAGGTGACCTTCGCTCTGCAATCAGGAGTAAACGATGAGGACTTCTGACTTCATGTGTATTGTTATTGCATGACAATGCCCAACCGCATACTGCCCGTTTAACGGTTGTGACAATCCAGGATATGAAATTTGAATGTTTCACACACCCACTTTATTCACCAGACCTCACCCCCAGTGACTTTCATGTGTTCGGATGGCTCAAAGAGGCGATGGGAGACAAGCATTTCCTAAGCAACGAAGAGGTGAAAACCGTGGTGCACTAGTGGCCACAGTCACAACCAAAAGAATTCTTCTCATGAGGTATCCCTGCACTTCCGAAGCACTGGAATATGTGCATTACACTTCATGGGGACTACGTTGAAAAATGATGTATGTATAATTTTTCTGTATTTCCTCATTTGAATCACCCTCGTACATTAAATTTGGATAGTCCCAATATAGTAAGATATGTGGCGTTTCTCTCGCCGAAAAGTGTGTCATTTAGTTTCGACGCATAAAATCACCACAATTCAGGATGTTCCACCCCTCTACAAGTTGCTGTCTGCACCTTCAACTGTCGAGGAGAAAGCTTAGTTATGCAAGCACCAGATGGCAGCACCTACTACTCCAACGCATCGTGCAAGAACCAGGACATTTCCAGTAAGATGCGGAACAGACATCGACTTGCGGTGTACAATGTAAGTAGAGCAGCAGCGATCGTCGAAGAGTCTCGCGGGTTCGAGACCGAACAAGGAAGGATGGCGTAATTAGCATTTTCGTTTTTCCATGCTAAATTCACTATGTCCAAATTTGCAGAGAACTTCATCATCGAGTTGCTTCAAATTCCATGGAACGAATACTTCACCGTAGAGAAGAGACAGGATGCAGTAGACATTTTTTGACTTCCCACTTCCACGAGGTTGCCGAAGTTACGTCATACAAACTTTCTTACATCGCACAAATCAAGAAGTATTGAAGGAGGGCTTTTTCTTGTGACTTTCTGCAAGTATTGTCGAAGGTTGCCCATTTGCTGATGAGGGGGTACAGTGACTGGAAAATTACTGGTGATACAAACTTTCCATACTTCAAAAATTAGACGTGGCAACGTGGTATCATTGGACTAAGGAAACAGGTATGTGCTGTGCATCGAACATAAAAGTTGTTTTTGACCAAGCGGCATTTTGACTGTCTAGAATATTCAAAGGCGTTGTTTCTGAAACTTTGAATATCAGATAAACGAGGTGCTCACGTATGAAAAGCATTTAATGAAGTCTCTTGTGGAAATAACTGTAAATAATTATATTGCTTCTTGGAACATTTAAATCGAAACTAGATTTTTCAATGTGCGTGAAGTGTTAAGCATGAAACCATTGTGTAGGAATTACACTATGAACCTTCAAATAATTAATTGCATTAGTAAAAATCACTGGGCTTGTTATATAAATGGTCGTGGCACTCCATGACATGTGTGGATATATGCTAGTGTTGAAATTGAAATTTAATGACGTGATTAGGTGGAAATTAAATAAGAGAGATCGCTACACCCCATTTCTCCCATTTAGTTTTTTTCATTAAACAAAGATATTGCTTATGCTTAAAATAAAGATTAGTAGAGCATCTATATTCGTAGATGATTAATTGATTATGATTAATTGGATTGTTGAATATTAAAATTGCTGATGCTTGTTATTAAGAGAGAGAATGCACCTTTTAGTATGTTAAATTTGCATGAAATTCGTCTATTGTTGATACACCGCTATTGCATATTTGCACCTATTTGAACATGTTATCAAAAATCAACGTCTAAATGAATAAATTGAATTAAGTTAAACTGAATACAACGTTGTTCGTAATTTAACCTGCGACGTCGAAGATAAGATGCCTTTATGATTGTGCATGTGTTTGGTGAAGGTAGTATAGAATGTAGTGTAGTACTGAAGTAATTAGATCTAAAGTGTAATGTTGAATAATGCATCTGCTGATGTTTTGTTGTAGGCAAATTGTTGCACATTTTTTTGGCAAACCAAAGCTTAATTGTGTCCGACTTCTGACCGTCAGAAGTGAGGTTCAATAAGAGCCTTGAGGCATTCCGTAACCTCGGACCAAAGGCTTCACAAATAAAGACTATTGTGCGTTCTACCAATACTTGTGCTAACTTTCGGACCTCACGCATGCTTTCCTATTTAGCCATTGATTAGAACGTCACATATATTTTAAATTTTTTCTCGATTTTACATTTTCCCGAATTATAAGTTTTTTCAGCTTTGCCCCATGAAATTCCGTATCTCCCTTTTTGTACACATTATTGAGGTAAAAAAAGATTCACTAGAAACCTCTTCTAAAGAAGAATCTGAGTTCTCATACAACAAATTGTCCTCTGTACCATCCAGTGCATTACTAATATGATCGGAATGCTCTCACACACCTAAAAGAAGCAAGAAAGAAATTGTCGAACTCAGAACTGAGAAAATTTCAAGAAATGAGTATCGGCCCATAAGATGTTTTTCATGTTTTTCAGACAGGGTGGATAAGAATCACTTTTTTTTTTAAATCAGATTTTTTATATTAAAAAAGCAAAAATGCATAAAATTGCTGGTATGGTTTTTGGCGACATACACATAGATTTTTATTTTATAGAAAGGCTTTTTCTGGTAAATGACTAAAATATTTGAAGAGTTTAATTAAAGCAAATAAACAATTATTTGTAAATTTACATTTTTCTGTTTCTGATATTATAAATAAAAAAAATACTTTGGAAAAGTTTGTTGAGTGCGTTAATGAAACTATAATACATAATTTAAGTAACTTTTCTTTCAATGAAAATAAAACATTCTGGATGTACTCTATAATCGTAACTTTAAATATTTTTTAAAGTCTTTGTAGCCTAATTTTGGTAATTCTTCTAATGATAGTTTGCAAAATATCAGCTGCCATGTCTATTTATAGTTTAATGATAATGGCACTATTTACTGTTTAACATGGTTAGCATTTTGTGTATTTCTCTACACAAAATGTTTGCTATTTTTGACCATAAAATTTATTGAATTTTAAATCAAGAGAATTTAAGCGTGTTTACAGTTTACATATTACATTTCCTTTCGAATAAGCTTCAGTACATATATTCTGTTTCTTTTCTTTTCCTTTCTTAGAGCCTAATGAACACTATTAAATGATCACGAGATTAATGTATTTTCATCAAAAGTGATTTTGATATCTACTGAATCCTTATGAACATTATTCAATAAATTATTCATTAAAAAAATATCTGATTTAAATCAATCCTTGTTTTCAGACCTACTTTTAATGGAAAATACTGCATCTTATAGGAAAGCAAATATGATATATAAAATCTAGGATTCATTGTACAGGGTGGCTCAATAAGTCACTTAACACCCTCAGTACAAGGCCACTGCGGCATGGAATTTGAAATTGGCGATGACCAATCGTTATCTGGCCAAGGGGGAACCACATTGATGCCACCCACACGGTCGGCGGCCATCTTGATGTCCGCCATCTTGAATTCAACTTCAGAATTTTAAACGGGAAGGGGGTTGTGCGACATATCAAAATGGGCTAGAATTTCACGAGAAATGCAATGGTGAAGGTTTTTTCGACGTATCTTTAACCAGTAGCAAGTTATGACTGAATTCTTGTACCAATTTGCTCCTTTTCGAGGTGTTAGAAAAATGCCTTAAAATGTGTTTAGCGCTTCGGTAATGCATCGAGATCAAATTGACGTCTATGGAGAGACGTTCGCATGCCATTGCACATTATTTTAATTGGATACATCCATGAAGAGCTGTGCATTATTTACGACTTTGTTTACGACTTTGTTTACATGGCGAAGTTAAGGCATTAATGCCTTCTCTTCCACTTAACCATTAATTACAGGGATCATTTTTTTCTTTGCAGTAAATTGTATACAATTAAAAAATTAAAAAAGATAAATGAAAAATAAAATAATAAAAGAAAAGTAAAGTAGTGAAAGTAAAATGAAACTAAAAATGAAAGCAATACAGTTTGAATACGAGCAGTCAAGCCCTGGATTAACCATTAATTACGTACATTGCTCATTATTTTTACTAACACAATGAAAAAAAGTAGCTTAGAAGAAATTAAAAATAAAAGCAATACAGTTTCTACATGCACACACACACACACACACAAACACACATTCACACACAAGTACCTACATAGAAAGCATATTTCGTGGGCTAAATGTATAACGTATTTCTTTCTGGGAATTTAATCTAGGTCCAATTGTTTAGCATGTATAATTTTAATTGTCTTTTGAATGTTACAATTGAGGAGGAGGCTTGGATTTCGGGGGGCAGTCTGTTCCAGTGTCCTGCAGAGGTAACGGTAAACGAATTGGCGTAGAAGTTAGATCTGTGGATAGGGATGGATAACAGAGATTTTTCACGTGATCTGGTGTTGCGGGAGTGAAAGTCCGAAAGATATTGAAACCGCCCGGAAAGGTATTTTGGATCTTTTATTTCTAGGGCTTTGTACAGTAGGACAAGGTTGTGGTAAATCCGTTTATCACTTAATTTCAGCCACTCGACCTTCGCATAATACGGTGTCAAATGTTCTGAATATTTTATGTCGAAAACGAAGCGGACACAGGCGTTCTGGATTCGCTGAAGGCGTTTAGCTTGCTCACAATTTACGTCCGAGTAAACAGTGTCACAGTAATCAATAATAGGGAAAACAAGAGATTGAACAAGTTTGGTTTTTATACGTTCGGGGAGGAAGTTTTTAAGCCGGTAAAGAGAGTGTAGTGCACCGAAAGCTCTTTTACACACGGAGTTTACGTGTTCTCTCCAGGTAAGATTATTGTTTAGTGTAATTCCCAGATTTTTAACCGTGGTAGAGAGAGGCAAGTGTTTATCGTTGACCGTAAGATTAGGGAGATTTAATTCGTCAATTCTGTTCAGAATCTTTGGGGAGCCTACGAGCATACACTGGGTTTTGGTCGGGTTGACGTGCAAGCCGTGGTCTACAGACCACTTGTTGATTTTTTTCAGGTCGTTGTTTATACGTTCGGTTGCATTCAATATTTCTTGAGGAGGGAAAGAAAAGTATAATTGAAAGTCGTCGGCATAGATGTGATACCTACAGTGATTAAGCACCGACGGGAGGTCGTTAATATACAGTGTAAACAGGAGGGGGCCCAGTACGGTGCCTTGAGGGACGCCACAGGGGATGCTTTTCCAGGATGATCTTCGATGTGGGTCGACGACACATTGTTGACGTCCAGACAGGTAGGAACGGAACCAGTTAACCGTAGAGTTCGAGAAGCTGAATAGGGATGATAGTTTTGTGAGTAAAATTTCGTGATCAATGGTTTGGAAAGCTTTGGTAAAATCGAGAAGAACAAGGATTGTAAGTTGTCGATTGTCCATGGCTAACCTAATGTCGTCGGTTACGTTGACGAGAGCCGTGCATGTGCTGTGGTTGCTACGGAACCCAGATTGAAAGTGGTTTATTAGGTTATTTCGTGCTAGGAAGTCACGGGTTTGACCACTAATAAGATGTTCTAGAGCCTTAGACAGAGCTGGGAGGATGCTGATTGGTCTAAAATTGTTTAAATTGATTTCGTTGCTTGTTTTAGGTATAGGGCGTACCTGGGCGAGTTTCCAAAGCGACGGAAATGTGTCAGAAAGCAAGGAGAAATTGAATATGTCCGTGATGGGAATAAGGACATGGTGGAGGATTTTTTTGATCATGAGAATGGAAACTTCATCTACTCCTACGGCCGACGATTTTATCTTAAGTAAAGATTTTCTAACGTCTTCCGGTGAAATCCAGGAAAAGCAAAATTTTGAAGCGTTTGCGGAGTGCGTTGCGATGTTCCGAATAGTTTCAATTTTAACATTATTTTCAATAGTCGGGACGTCACAAAAATGATTATTCAGTACATCTGGTGCAAACTTAGGAATGTAGTCGTCCTTTTTCTGTTTCCCAACACCTAGAATTTTCAACTTTTTCCATAGAACGTCCGGTTTATTTTGGTGGTTGAGCAATTCGTATGCGAATCGGCGCTTGGCTTTTCTTACCTCCTGATTGCAGCGGTTCCTCAGGGTTCTATAATTTTCGAAGCTGCATGTGCTAGAGTCACCTTTTTTTACGTCATTTCTGTATTTGGTGTAAGCTCTGTCTCTCATGACCATAAGTCGACGTACGTCGTCCGTCAGCCAGGGGGCGGGGGGACGTGAGACCCGTTTCTTTCTGACGGGAGCATGTTTATTGAACAGCTCAAGAATAAATGTATTTAACAGGTGAACTTGCTCGTCCACTGTCTGTAACGTGCTAATTACGTGCCACGGAACGAGTGCAGCGTCTTCGTTCAAGCGGGTTTCGTCAACGTTCTTTATGTCCCTGTAAGATACTTGTTTAGGCTTAAATTTTGGAACGCGGATGTTATATGATACGTGAATTAAATCATGATAGGAAATCCCAGGTACCGGAATTTGGCCATGGCTCGTTACGCGATTTTCGTCCGAGACCAGAATGACGTCAAGCCAGGAGTCTGAAGTGGCCGTGTGGTGGGTTGGGTTTAGGTGACAGATCGTATGATTTAAGGCCGAGAACGTATCGCGGAATTGCATAGCCTCCTCTTTGGTGGTACACAGGTCGACATTCATGTCTCCCAAAACAATTGCGTGAGAATATTTTGGTAGAAATGTTGCGATATCGTTTTCGAAGTTTTCGAGGCGAGTGGTAGGTGGTCGATAGACTACGGCAAGGAGGAGTTTCTGTCGACAGACGGTAGTTTCCATAATTATATATTCGGAAGATCGGTCGTAGTCGCCGGGTGATTCCGAAAGGATTTTGGCAGGAATATCTTCGCGTAGATAAATTGCCACTCCCCCGCCCCTCTTCCCTATCCTGTCTCTTCTGAACAGACGAAAACCTGGAAGGTGCACCATTTCACTCGAAAGGCTCTCCTTCAGCCACGTTTCCGACACGAGCAGAGCATGCACGTGTTTGTTTGTTTATTTGGGCAATATTTTGGACTTCAAGGAGATGCGCGAGAATGCTTTGTGCATTGACGTGGATGACGTTGAGACTGCCCGAGGGGAGGTTCAGCTGCGGTCCAGGAGGTGGGTCGCCCATTTGTGGCACCGGGGTTGGGAAGCGAAGGTCGTTGTCGCTTGCTGGGGAAATGCAGATATTTCTTAATTGACTGAAAAAAGCAGACGTCGGTGTTGCCGGGAGGTTGCCGGCGGGCAAACAGTTTGAGGGGTTGGGAAGCGAGTTTACGGTCTGCCGCTGGAAGGGGGTTCTGGCAAATGAAGAGGAGGGGGGCAGGTTTTCAAGTTCTACAGAAGCACCGGGTGGGGGCGTTGCCAGATTTACATCCACCAGAATATCAGTTTGAGCCATAGGGAATGAGAAGATAATAAATAAATAAAATTAACATTTGTCGCTACGTCTACCGAACACAAATTATTGGAAATTGGAGATTCACTTACCAAGCCAGCAGAAGTGATGTATTTAGAACCTGCAGGGCACCGAAAACTGGATTCTATATACTTACGCACACATACGCACACGCACACACAAACACAAACACAAACAGACACGAGCATAACGGTTAACGTAGTAACATAAATACCAATAACTAACATAATGTAGTCACAAACACTAATACACAAAAATAACTGAGTTTACGCAATAACGTGGCGGAATTTGATGCGCCCTCAGTAGGCAAAGATAAACGTTCTGAGTGGCTGCTTATTCCCTGCACGTCCTCTTTTTCCCCTCGCGTTCACTCCACTTTGTGTAGTTCCTCCAGCGTGGTGACGGAGATCTTCCGATTGTTCTTTAGTATGACAATTCTGCCATCCTGAGTCCACACGTTCCTGGGGCCATGCTGCTCCTTGGCCTTCTGCAGCACTTGCTGCCTGGCTGCAGTCAGGGATTCGGTGATGAGAACTCTCGTTCCCTTCAGCGCCTTCTTGTTCTTCCAGATGGCGTCCCTGGTTCGGTAGCTGCAAAGCCGAAAGATGATGGGCCTCTTCCCAGTTTTGACCGCATCCGCCGCTGTTCTCCTCCGGGGGCCGATGCGGTGAGAGCGCTCGATGTGGTCCAGGGTTACGTGCTGCAGGTGGAGGTGTTTGTGTATCGTCTGGAGGACAAGCTCGTCCGTGTCCTCGTTGGCCGTCTCAGGAATGCCGTGTAACAGCAGGCAGTTCCTCCTGGAATACATTTCCATGTCGTCGATCAATGTCAAGTTTCTTTCTGTGGATTTCTGGAGATCCTGGATGTCCAGCCTGACAGACTTCAGCGTGTCCACCGCCTCCCGTTTAAATTCTAGGAAGGCCGAGCTGAGATCCTGCAACGCCGCCTGGAATCCCTTCTCCTTGCTTTCAGCGGGTGGTTGCTGACCGGCGACGTCCCGAAGTTGGCTCTCGAAGGCCCGAAGCCTCTCCTCCACGCTTTCCACGCGGCTGGCAACTACGGTGATCGAAGCTTTAGGCATAATTATGCGATTTAGTAAGATTCCTTAGCTGTTAGATCACCACCGAGGTGCTGGAAGTGATGCTTTCCTATGCTGACACTAGTTTGTTCTGGTAGTAATGTATGAGTAATGTATGTGCCAGCGAGACTGGGGGGGAAATCGGGAGCTCTTGCTACACGTCCGCTACTCGTCCGCCATTTTCTCGAGTCCATGAATGGTTGTTGCGAACAATTTACAGTGTGACGCTTCCATTGAATTAAACGTCCTTCACAGTGACAAGGCTAATGTTTATGTTCATAAGGAAGTTCATAAACAGAATATTCGATGATTTTTATCTGATAACCCATTTTCGACAGATCAAAGCTGAATGGTTAGTGTTGGTGGTAAGTTAACGGTGTGGCGTGCTGTGTGGAACACGATTGGTTAGTCAATTTTCCATCAACGGAACCTTAAATGCTTAGGGCTACTTGGATTTGTTAAATAAACAGTTTTTTTCATCCTTGCTTATGGAAGAAGGTATTTTTTACAGAGTTTTTTCAATAGGGAAGAACACCAGAACACTTATGGGAACGTTATGAACCAGTTCTTGTCCAAAGTTAGTTATCAGATGACAAGGGTCACATATTCTGTTTATAAACTTCCTTATGAACATAAACATTAGTCTTGTCACTGTGAAGGACTTTTAATTCAATGGAAGCGTCACACTGTAAATTGTTCGCGACAACCATTCATAATGCACAGCTCTTCATTATACGATTAAAATAATGTGCAATGGCATGCGAACGTCTCTCCATAGATGTCACTTTGATCTCGATGCATTACCGAAGCGCTAAACAAATTTTAAGGCATTTTTCTAACACCTCGAAAAGGAGCAAATTGGTACAATAATTCAGTCATAACTTTTTACTGGTTAAAGATACGTCGAAAAAACCTTCACCATTGCATTTCTCATGAAATTCTAGCCCATTTTGATATATCGCACGACCCCCTTCCCATTTAAAATTCTGAAGTTGAATTCAAGATGGCGGACATCAAGATGGCCGCTGACCATGTGGGTGGCGTCAATGTGGTTCCCCCTTGGCCTGATAACGATTGGTCACCACCATTTCCATGTTGCGCGCTGCAGTGGCCTTGTACTGGGGGTGTTAAGTGACTTATTGAGCCACCCTGTATATTGCTTTGCCATTGTCACAATATCACACTTACATATGTATATAAATGAACAAAAAAGACAGAAATGAAAACTGAAATATCATAGACTGTAGTTTTCAAGAGATAACATCTTAATTGCTGCCACAAGGTGCTGGTATGGTTTGAAACATGCTGCCCCAAAGTGCAGTCTTGGAGACATGTACCAAACCAGCCATCTTGAAAAAGTTACCCAGAATATATTTGGTCTGAAGACAGAAAATGTTGATGGAATGCCACAGGTTAATTGTGTTTTTTGTACTATTAGAGCATTCAACACAAAAGTAATTTTAAAAACAATGATTTAATTGAAAATTTTAAGAGTTTTGGCAACATATACATTGCAACCCCCACTCTACCCACTACAGGCACATGCCAATAACAAGAATACGTAAACAGCTTACAAGTTATTCTGCAAAATATCTCAGAAAAGTAATATCTTTACTTACCAGATAAATTATCTGGGGATAAAATGAAGACACCACAGCTTTCTCGTGAAGATTCTCATGCTTGATGAACAAGTGAAGAATGAAGGGGACAATCTGAAAACAATTTTTTTTTGTATAAAACATGCCATTTAACAAATACAAAAAGTAATACAGTAATACAGTAACCCCCCCCCCCCCCCCGAGTAAGTAATGCATTGCATAAATCTTGACATAACTTGAATTTTATGTAAGTCAAATTTGTAAATTGCTTAAGTGTAACTTCATAAGAAACTGCAATATTTATTATTATTATATGTATGGATATAATTTACACAGTATTATTTTATAAATGAACACCATGCAGCAGTATTTACTCAGATATAAACTATAAAAGTATGAAAAATATATAAAAGAACACAAAAAGAAACTGAAATCACACTTTCCAAATAAAAAAAAATGTCTTATGAGAGCTACGTACAGTTATTATGTAACTGCGAATTCACGTAGTCACATATTACGTAAGTACTGTATTTGTACTAATCAATTAAGTAGGAATGTGACAAAAATTATTACTCATGTATGAATATCAGCTGAAATTGGCATATCGGAAAAATCAGATATTTACAGTGATACCAAATTTCTTACCTTCAAAAGTTTTGTAATACATATCACAATTTTGTACAAGTTAGTGAAAATTACATTAAAAGAAAGGAAACCCATGAAACAGGATATAAAATACAAATAAACAGCATAACCCCAAATTAACATATGTAGAATAACATTACTGGATGCATTCAAAACTTATGTAAACTTATGCTGTAAAGTGCTTATGTGGACTGTTGATTGATATTTTCATTAACATACAGTCAACTCTCTATTATGACCCTGAGAATAACATCCCTCTCAAGTAATGACCCTATTCCCAGAAACTATGAGATATTTGAAGAACTAGGGTAAACCATTTGAAGGAAATTGGTCGAAAAATACATTTCTTGGACTTATTTTGGTCGCTGCTTTGCAAGCAATGTACTACACATCAACAGTGGTATGACATTTAATGCTGCTGGGTCAATCCATGTCAATTTAACATGGTTTAATAATAATGGTTCATTTTTTGATTCATTTGAAATTTGGCATACTGGAAGGGCCACTTGAGGTAGGAAAATATTGAACTTTGCATATCCATATCTTTTGTATTTGCAAAATTACAGGAGTGCAAAATATGCAATTTCGATCAAATTTTTCACCATCTTGTTAATTTTAAATTCCAATATTTCAGCAATCAGGGAACCTATAGAAGTGATTCGGATGCCCTTTGGAAGGTCTTGAAGAGCTTTTTCTCATGAAGTATTCCAAGCCCATGTTCCTGAACCGAATTGAAATTCATTCTTTAAAAAAGGTTCCTGGACCGAATTTAAATTTATCCGGAAAAAAGGTTCCTGGACCAAATTGAAATGCTTTAAATATGAAAAGGTCTAACAGTCATTTACGTTTGCTGATTTTCTCTTCCAGTCATTGATTGAATTTATTTACAATTCGTAGACCAGGATTGACCAATTAAAAGTTGCCTTCTAAAAATGTCCGCGAGTACATTTACACTGGAACGTCACACTGCGGTTGTAGAAACCGTATCGCAGGAAATAAATAATAACGCTGTTGTTCTCTTGTGGCCCACGTTCAAATACGTTCAAATACTCCCTTGTCGAAGAGTTACTGTACATTGTACATAATGCAATGGACTATATTAGTGTGGCGTCACATTGAGTTCAAACAAACCCGTCACGTGTTGCTCCGGCATCCGATCCGGGAACTGCAGACAATAGGAGCCGTCGATGAGGTAACGTGAGGCTGCTGTATTCCCAGCAGATATCACAAGAGGGGCAGAAAGTGTTGCTACAACCAAGGGAAGGAACGCGCGCGATAGAATGGGACTACATGGACACGGGTAACATGCCTGCAGCGTTTGTGTTTCGCCCATTTCTACCTTGTACCTTAGATTCTCGAGACAGCCAGCACCTGGATTAGTCATTCATGCTCGCAAGTGGATAATTGTTTATCGTCAGGTCCGTATTTGATCCAAGTTGCGTATTGTTTCATTTCAATACAGAACTTGGACCCTATTTAAACTGATTCGGAAAAAAAAGTTCCTGGACTGTATTTAAATTGATCCTGGAATAAAGGTTCCTGGACCGAATTTAAATTAGTTCGGAAAAAAGGTTCCTGGACCGTATATAAATTCATTCAGAAAAAAAAGGTTCCTGGACCGTACTTAAACTGACCGGGAAAAAAGGTTCCTGGACCGAATTTAAATACTTTAAAGATAAAATGGTTCTTTATGGTCCAGAACCCATTTACGCTTGATGATTTTCTCTCCTGGACCGGAATTGAATTTATTTAATATTCCTGGACCTTTAACAATCCTGGTGTATGCACATCATATATTTTTTGAAAAAATTAAAAGATCCGTTTCTGAGAAAATGGCTACTCAAATTTTGATTACACCATTTTCAAATATTTACCCCACTGACATGGGATGGAATATCACATGAGAAAAAGTTCTTCAAGACTGTCTTTAAGACACTTTAAGGGTGTCTGAATCACTTCTATAGGTGCTGAAATATTGCAATTTAAAATTAACAAGATTGTGAAAAAAATGGTTGAAATCAACCATTTCACACCCCTGTAATTTCAGAAATACAAAAGCTATGGATCTGCAACTTTGCATAGGTTTCTACATGAGGAGGTCTTTTCAGTATGCCAAATTTCACATGGAATGATCCTGCTATGTTCAACTACATTTTACTTGGCCACGAAGGTTTTGAACACCGGGCAATTCATGCGAGGACCTGGACAAAGTAATGACCATGAGTTACTTGTGTGGTGTGATGTTACAGTAATCAGTTGATGTAACTGCACTTTTGGGGTATTATTGCAATTGAAAGGATGTCCACTGTTAAAATAATAAAATTTTATTTCTGAAGAACTCATAATTTTTCAGTAAACAGTTATGTTAGGTTCATTAATTGTATTGTTTCATGTTCCTGCACTCCATTTTTTCCAAAATTTCGACATTTCTTGGCATATCTCAGGTGACTCTCTGGAATTAAAAAAAAAAAAAAAAAAAAAAATTGGAAGTCATTCCTGAAAAGGGATGTTTTTTTTTTTCATATTTCAGGTCTCTCAGGAATTAAAAAAAATAAAAAAAATTGGAAGTCATTCCTGAAAAGGGATGTTTTTTTTTTCTCTCTGAATGGCAGTTTTCATTCTAGAAATGCACAAACAATCGCATCAGTGAGAAAGTGCGTTTGGATCACATGGATCTCTGTGCTGTGAATGTTAGTATTACCTTTATACAAGTGGCTGTGTCATGCTGAACGGTTTATATTCACTTCTGTGAGTTTGATAAGGTTACAACCAAGAAGTGATGAGTGTTGATAAGTGCTTATTAGTATTGTTATAATGTCACAACATACACTTTAGAACAAATAATTTTTACGTACGATTTATGTGAAAACCAACTGCAGAAGCGTGAGGAGGCAATTTTCAAGGAAACTTTCTCAAAATGTGTGGCAGTACAAGGGTAACATCTGTGACGAAAGAATGTGCATACTTTACTTTTAAATGTGAAATATTTTAATTAAAATGAATCTATGCGACTGGAAGAATGCATGTTTCCAGCCTCTATGCAGTGAAAATAACCAATGATCAAATGGTAAAGTTCCCTCTGCACTTTGCACTATGCCATGAAGCATATAAGGCACTATAGTAATTTAATCATGTCTGATTTGGATGGGTCATCTTCCAAATTTGAATAGGCAGAATAGATAATAAATCTTCATGAATATTAGGATCATACACTCCTCACAAAAAGGAATATTGTTACGTTAGACAATACATGATAGACACAGGATTGGAATGCAACAACACATGGTATCTGTCTGGTGGACGTTCTCCTCTTTTCGCCGACATATGCCCCCGTGCTTATCACTTATTGCCTAATACAACAATATTCCAAACTTTTTGTGAGGCGTCTATTTCCTATTTCTTAATGCTTCAAAATCATAATGATGCAGGAATCTCTCTGAAAAATTGTGAAAATATGAAAATCTCTTCTCTTAAAACATATCCCTCTGGAACTCCTATTAGGTTAAATATTGACACTAATTGATTAATGTAGTCTCTAAGAGCTTTGTTTTTCGAAGTTTGTCCTGAACTCTGAGACAAGATTCAAATCAAATTGCTGACTTTAGTTCACGTTCTCATTAGCGCAAGTCACATTGAATTTTGGAGGAAGATGTCATCGGGTCAACTGGTACTGTAGTTACTACGTTGCTATCCTGATTATTTGAACTTACGTACTGTACATTATTTATGCCAGTATTTAATCTCACATTACTGATCCTTATGTTGAGATATCTTAGCTATGTATCACTCTCAAGGCGATTTCACATCGAAGCGACAAACGACACCTGTCGCTTGAGGATTTCACCACCCGAATGCAGGCTTGTGTAGCCTGTCATGCCACTATGGTGTGAAACGTTCCCAAGCAATATGTGTCATGTGTTGCTTTGGTCTGAAATCTCCCACAATTGTCATGTTTAAGTGTTCTTTAATTAGCACATTAGTACATGTGATAAATGTCTATGTCATTTGTTCAGTATAATTGCTTAGCACAGTGGATCCCAAAGTGTGCACCGCGGAACCTTAGGGCACCGCTGCTGGCTTGAAATGTTCCAATATTTTCACTGAAATGGCACTTATTCCAAATATGTGCTTATTTGTACTTTTTACATATACAATGTTTCTGATGTTTTATTCTTTTTAACTTAAGGCAAGCAACCTAACCACACTGACTGAGCATTACAAATATTAGATAGGCCTACATTCTGACTTGGGCGCTGCAGAAAAATCTTGAAACGTTAAGAGTACCTTGAAACGAAAAAGTTATGGAACTCCTGGCTTAGCACACAACTGTTTCTGAAAACGGAACTGGTAGTAAGAGTCATAGCATTCACTGAACTCGCAGGGGAAAAATTATGGATGTCTTTTGAACAATAAAAGCAACACAATGATACTGTTTTATCTTATACATAGCTCTCAAAGCTATCCTGCAACCATCTTCCTGGAAAGGACTGACACCTTGATAGTGACTGAATATATCCTGATAAACCAATGCATACGTCCATAAAATACACATTCTTCAGCAATGAGTCAGATTCATATTCTTTAATCCATTAAGAATACCCGATGGAAGAGAAATATATTGACAGCACTTGCATGTAACCTACCTACATATTGGCTTGGTCTCAAAAAACAGAAACAGACTTCACTAATGCTGCAAATTTTATACATGAACTTACTTTCAAATCACAGTCCTTTACGTCTATGAACATTCGCAGTCCAAGCTTTAGACACTCTTCCACAAATTCATCCAGGCGAGGAATACTCTCATTCGGGTATGTGGCACTATTAATGAAAGAATAAAATAAATATGAGTGAATTCTAATTTACATAAACAAATGAACAGTCACAATTACATGAATTAATGCATGCTTACAATTTGCCATTCAACCACACTAAGAATTATTCACTTACAACACTTCAAATTTCTTCATAAAATACCATCTTGTGTAATATTTAGGTTGTACAGGAAAAAGGACTTAAGTCAAAAAATGAAATTTTATAGGAGGCAGTTATTTATGTTAATTCCTTTAATAGGAAACATTACAGACTTGTTACGATGTGGAAACGAAGAGGCAGTCTTCACAATGGGTGGGGAAAGGGTCTCCTCGACCAAAGAAAGCATGGATGAGTCGGTCAAAAATCCAAGGTGATGATGGTTGTGTTTTTTGATTGGAAAGGCATTGTGCACCATGAATTTGTACCACCTGGTCAGACGGTAAACAAGGAAGTCTACCAGAGAATTCTAACACGATTGAGAGGTGCTGTGCGTAGGAAGAGGCCTGAACTGTGGGGGAATTAGTTGTGGATGTTGCATCATGAGAACGCTCCACCTCACACATTGCTCCTTGTCACAAGTTATCTGGTAAAAAAAATCACACTTCTGTTGTGCCCCATGCACCCTATTCTCTGGACTTGCACCTGCAGACTTTTTTCTCTTTCCCAAACTAAAAACCACTTTGAATGGCATTTCCAGAATATCGAGGAAATTCAGGAAAATGTGACGAGAGTACTGCGGGCCATCTACAAAAGTGGGTTCCAGCAGGCGTTCCAAAATTGGAAGAAACGATGACAAAGGTATATTGACGCTGGGGGAGGGGGGGAGTACTTTGAAGGGGATAGTGGTTGAAAGTGTGTATCATGAGCAATAAAGCAAGAACAGCAAAAGTTTGGTCTTTTTTTGAACACACCTCATATGTTGGATCACCAATGTTATCATTACATGTGCCCAATGTAAAAATACTTATAATATTTTCTTTAATTGATTCAGTGTGACATAAATGAAAGCAACCGAAAATCACAGTTGGTAACATTAGTGCTTTTTTCCCGAACATAAAGAAACATATGAAGTACACATATTTATTACATGGTCCCAAGAATACAAGAACTGAAATGAAGAGAATGATTTTGCCAGATAAAACTTTAGCTCATTTTTTGCAAAATAATGTTTAAGTCAGGGGTGCCCACAGGGGGCATTCATGATGCACCTGTGTCATGGGAATTTTTTTTGGGGGGGGATTGATTCAGTGTGACATAAATGAAAGCAACCGAAAATCACAGTTGGTAACATTAGTGCTTTTTTCCCCGAACACCCTAGATATGAGAAATAGCTGTTGAAATGTAGGCATTGTTTATACTATTAGCATCACTAGTTTGTATGGTGCCATGGTGGGCATCTGACTGGGGTTAGATTCCCATGATTGGTGATTTCTAAAGGGAATTTTTCAATGTCCTTCCATGGAGCAGTTCTGGGGATCACCTAGCCTCTAATAAATTGATACTTGGGGGGCAAGAGGATGGAGTGAAGGTTGCCGGAGCATGGTGATCGCATCACATTCACAAATAGCTGAGATTCTGAATGTGTGTTTGGGGGCACTAAATTCATGTCTCCCACATGACTATGATAGTAATTTGCAGTGTGTGTGGGGAAGGGGGGGGATAGCTGTACCTTACATTACTTTTTAATCACTGGTTTGTATGTTCGAATATACGAGGCGTATTTTTAAAGTAAGTACTGTTTTGAAATTCTGCTGCTGCGGTCGGTATCCTGTGCATGCACACTGTGTACCTACATCTGTTGGCAAGCCACAGACGCCATTGCGGCAACAATCGATCGTGTATACATTTGCTTTTGCATATTTAAAATGCCTCTGCCGAATGAGAATCCCGCTGACTGTGAAATACATGCTGTTATTCATTTTCTTAGTGCTAAATGCGTGAAAGCAGTTGAAATTCACCGTCAGATTTGTGAAGTGTACGGACAAAACATTAAGAGTGATGGAATGGTACGCAAATGGGTAAGAGCTTTCAAAGATGGCCAAAAGAATATTCATGACGAGGAACGGAGTGGGCGACCCTCAGTGATCACTGTCGATTTGGTGCAGAAAGTCGACGAAAAAGTGAAAGAAAACAGACGCTTCACGACAGATGCTTCACGATTTCTTCGTTATCAGAGAAGTTCCCTGAAGTGTTATCTATGAAATTCTTACCGAACGCTTAAACTATCGAAAATTGTGCTCACGATGGGTACCAAACATATTAACTGAGGTGCACAAAAGCAAACGTTTAGGTAGTGCCTTGACTTTACTTGTCAAGATCTCATCGCATCATTTGGTTGGGAACAATTTGATCATCCTCCATACAACCCCGATCTAGCAGCCAATGACTACCACGTGTTTCTGCAACTGAAGAAGCATCTCGGAGGTCAGCGCCACGATTCCGACGATAGCCTTAAAACGGCCGTGTTGCAGTGGCTGTCAACTCAAGCAGCAAACTTCTATGATGACGGAATACAAAAGCTTGTTGTTCGATATGATAAGTGCCTTAATATTGGTGGCAATTATGTGGAAAAGTAGATAAAAGTGTGGTCTTTGTAACATTCCAAATATTATATATTTAATTTGGGAATATTACTCGTACTTTTTGTACGTCTATAGAGTTTATTTCGGAGAAAATAAACTCTCCACCGCAAAATATGATAGCGCTACGGCATTTAGATGGTGTTGCCATCTGTCGTAGATACGCTAAACTATACTCTCCCCCCCCCTTTCTTGCACGATTCCCGATCGTCAGTAACACAGTTCGCATCCGGTCTTTGAAACAGCCACATACAGTCAACTAGCAGCGGAGCAGGATCGCCTTGCCTGTACGCAATTCCTTCGCCCACGCATTGCAATGGTGAGATGGGAATACAACTTTGGAAGCCACGATTTCTAGACTCGTGAAGAGGCGCACGAATGCAGTTACGTGATCCATACCATGTGCTTGCGATTGTGATAAGGACCATCAGAAGGATTGCATCAAGGTAAAGTGGACGTTTATAGATTTATTTGATCCTGTTACCGACTTGCCCCGTTTGAACTGTACAATTACTCTCCCTTTTGTGAGATTATTCAGCGAGCTGTTTTTGTTCGGAGTTTTTTCTCCAACACATTACCCCCCCCCCCCTTTTTTGACTTTTGGATGTAAATTAACGTGCCAAATATATTGGTATAGTGCTTTCGGACTGTGAACTCTAATAATTTATGTATGCATTTTTGGAACTGATAAAGATACCAAGTGAAAGTACGTCCAACACGAAGCCTTAGACATTTTTACTCCAATATTTCGTATAACCGTCCAATCCCAAAGAAAGATCGATTAGCTCTCTATTCTCATGTCCCTTTTGGAGACTGAATAATCGATTGTGGCAAAAAAAAAAAAAAAATTGTTTTTCTTTACGCAAGGAATTGCTGTGTAGACCCTGCGGAAAGACAGGAAGCAACAATTTTAAAATCAAGTTTGTCAAATGACGATGTGCCCCTTTTTCTAACTCTCCCCCCCTTTTTTCGGCTTTAATAAGTCATATCCCCGAAACACCTTACGCAGTAGCCTCCAAGCCATGCACAATAAATAAGTATACATATGTACATGTAGGGTACTTATGCTTGATTGTACGTAGATGTTAAGGATTAATTGTTATTGCAGAATACCTCCGTAGATTGTTATTGGCATTGCGTTGCCTTTTGTTAAGCAATACAGTTACAGAAACGTTGAATTTTCAATTGGACTTGTTCCTTGTACTCGTTTTTTGTAAAGAATATTCCCCCTCTTAAAAATGAGAGGTTGAGGGTCATGTAATAATATTTCACGTGTTATTAGGAAGTCAAGATAGTTTAAAATTGTTGAAATAAAAAGGAGGTTAAAATTGAAGTTTTCTTTCCTTTATCTTTTGCTTCATTCCGTTAGAGTTAAATCGAACACATTGAAAGAAAAGCAATATATGTATATATGTATAAATATGTTTTCTTGAATAGGAACCAGGATACTGTTCTCGAATGGTTAAAGTCATTTTACACCTTTTTGACTGTTCTCTCCCCCCCCCTCTTCTTTGCTTCTTTTTGAAGATTACGATGGTTATTAAATTATGCAAGTCTGTTTGGTCAATTAGTATTAAGTGAGTTAATGGTGATTAAGTATTTTTTGGCGTCATCATTTGTTACAGGAACATTGCTGTAGACAACATAAATAAGCATAGTAGTAATTGGAACGGAATCTTCGTGATTTTGACCGTTCCTCGGGTTCCTGCATTTAGCGGAACGCGACGTTGCCTTTCTGTTGATGGTTTACATGTTTTGGAACTTATTTACTCAACGGAAACGTAGCGTCGAAAGGTGTTTGTGACCCTTGTTTGGAATAGGCACTAACAGGGATATATTTACCACGCGCTTCCAAATAACTATCATTAACTTACCGGGTTAGTTAGTTGCCTTAACCACACAAGCGTCATATCTTTCATGTAACAATAAAATTGTTACAAAAAGTTTACTTGTTTTTTTGTACATATTGAAATGGTATTTACTTAAAAAATACGCCTCGTACATTAAAAAAATATTTTGCCTGAGAAAAGTTCATGGGAATGAAACTACTGCAGCAATTAACACCGGTGAACTGCAGATGGCACAGACAGACAGACTGGTGACAACAGTGCACCTAGCAGCAATCGTCGAACAAAAGACAACATAAATGCTCTAAGCAACAATGCAAGTTCCAACAAGAATGGTGGAAGTGGCCACCAAAATTAATAGAACAGACTAAAAACACCTTCCCAAAATGTGAGTACTAAGTTTCTCTGTAAATATTTACTAACGAGTCTCTCACTTCCAAAAATATGATATGTAATTTAAAATAATTTTTATTTCTAATATTTGTAATGTACCTAATTATTTTCATATTGGTGAGCAGTGTGAAAAAGAACAAAAGCCTTTTTATATATATTTCATTAGATTTACCCTTAAACAACCTGATATTAAAACAATAATAAAGAAACATATGAAGTACACATATTTATTACATGGTCCCAAGAATACAAGAACTGAAATGAAGAGAATGATTTTGCCAGATAAAACTTTAGCTCATTTTTTGCAAAATAATGTTTAAGTCAGGGGTGCCCACAGGGGGCATTCATGATGCACCTGTGTCATGGTATTTTTTTTGGGGGGGGGACATTTTATAGTTTAGCTACCAATTCTGTATATCTTCACACAAAAATGTAGGGGGGGATTTCATTTGATTGAGTTGCTATTGATTTTTAGTTATGGTTATTAATGCACAGTTTTTCTACCTACCTGTGGGTGATCGCAGCGATGGGGTTGAAATTACACACCACCTCTTATGGCTTTAGAATCAGTTTGGAAGTGGGGGGCATTATTAATCTTGAGTCTGATATTTCAAATGTGGTGCAAAATGGTGAAATTAACAATAAATTTGCTGCAACAACTTTTCAGTAGTTACCATCATTTACGTAAAGTGTTATTTCAATCAATGTCAAATATACATGTGAAGGTCCACATTGTAAACAATACCTAAAGTAACCATATATTGTTTAAATATGTCTCCATTATATGTATAGTTCTGCAAATTTTGTCTGACCAAAATAATTTAAGTATATCATTTGGCATAAAGGGGGGTAGGGGGAATGTTCTACATATGGAAGGGGGAGTGCAACATAGACCTTGGGGGGGGGGGATTAAACAGCAGAATGCATAAGAATTACCATTGTAGTTCAAGCAGTAAGTTGTTTTGGAGTTCTATGTACATTTTCCAGACTTTGATAGTTGCACAGTGGCAGAAGTTGAATGGTCAAGTCACAATCTTGCCACTGGAAGTACGGTTGAGGTTTTGATGTGGCACATGTGTTTTTGCCTTCATCACTTTCATTTATAATCATCATTCATCCTCATCATCACAATTAACTTAATGAGATTAACTCATTAACTATTAAAAATTGATAATGGATGCATCATCACTGAGACTACTTACACCCTTCTAATACAAAGTCAATAATCCCTTAGGGAGCTTTCAGACTGAAGTGACAAGTGACATGTGTCACATGGAAACGAACCTGTTTGTTGCTTGTGTGTCATTTCAATGGGCAGTTTTCTCAATAGTGTATCATGTGGCAGCTGCCTGCTGGTTGTACATGTGCAGTGAATGTCTTTTTTTTTTTTTCACAGGCTTGAGATGTCCATATTGCTTGTTGTCACTTCTTTCTTGTAGTTTGTGTAACTTGTCACTCCAGTTTGAAAAGCTCGCTTACCAAAAACAACTCATTTAGGTCAGTGTACAAAAAGAATAAGCATTATGGAGATAACTCCTAAAAATTGACATATTTATTAAAAACAAGTCTCTACGCACTGAAAAACTGATATCACTACTCCATTATCAAGAACAAACTGAAACACAGGTAGTACTAAAAATCTTATGTCATTTATGAAAGATGAGGCAGGACACAAGGACGGCACAGCACAAGACAACATGGGAAACCTATAGAATAGTGGTTCTCAAACTTTTCTCTCATTGTACTCTTTAGTTGTAACTAAATGTCAAATGTAACCCTCCCATAGGTTTTCTGCGAATAGTTGGTTTTGAGGAATTTTTTGGCTGTCTGATTGGTGGGGCGTTTTTGATACCTTGGAGGCGTGCATCTGTAAAGCATGTGCATGTGTGTGGAAAGATGGGAAACAAATAAACATAATCTTATGTTTATTATTTTTGGGGGTGTCCCTACGTTTACAGTCCTTATGATTAGTTATAAAAATGAAAATGTGAAACACATGTATGCTAAGAATACATAAAAAAATTGAATTTTCATGTTTTTTCCAGAGTTGGAAAAAAGGTGAACAAACTGTCAAGCAGGATTTTGGAGGTTTTTTTAAAATTGTAAATCCTCAGAGTTTCTAATGAGAAGGATGTGCCTCCATAGTCTGACACTGTTTCTTGATGTCTGGCTGTGCACTTGAAACTTTCAAGTGGAGATTTGGCTCCCAATTTAGGCTATTATAGATTTCAAACGAGTATTTTATTCGTTTACAGTCCTTATGATTAGTTATAAAAATAAAAATGTGAAACACATGTATGCTAAGAATACATAAAAGAAATTGAATTTTCACGTTTTTTCCAGAGTTGGAAAAAAGGTGAACAAACTGTCAAGCACGATTTTGGAGGTTTTT